>NW_006441071.1:4733670-4758214 GCF_000325575.1 Pteropus alecto
AAACTGAACCCAACACTGCGATTATTGTGCTAATGTGGAAGACAGGTGTTAACAGTTTGTGGTTTCACCTACCTTCTCACCATGCATTCTTTTCTACGTTGTCTTTTCATTTTTCTCTTTTCTCCCTCTTCTCCTAGATCCTCTTTCTCTTTTCCCCTTGCTTCAATTATCCTTTCATCTTTGTCTATTGTTCCCAGTGAGTCTGAAGGCATCTCAGTTCCATCAGTAGCAAATGGTGCTCAAGAAGTTATGATTCTGGGACTTGGTTTTTTGCCTCTTTTTCTTCTAATATTCTAAACCACAAACAGAAGAGTCCTAGCTCCTAAAAATGGATGGCCAGTTAGGAAAGTGGAACCTAAAGAATACCATTGGAGACAAAGGTAGAGAGGCACTAAGGACCTGGGCCAGCGTTTTCCAAAGCCGGTTCAGTAAACTAATATTTCTCAAGATGTATTATGAAAAAGCAGTTTCATGTAGAAGTGAATTTGAGAAATGTCTCAGCCCATAGGCTCTTTGGGAAGGTTTGCAGTGCTCATAGGGCAGTGTAGAGATTCTGATATGTATTCCAGCAAACAAACTAGTTTAATTGTTCTTAGCCTAGCATTACCCACTCTAATTTGACCACAGAACCCATTTTAGGCGAATAGCTGGTTGTATACCCCACCTACTAGTGACCTGTAGAACTGGTGTTCTGTGGAATATACTTTGGGTATTGCTCCATTGCAGGAAGTTTTATAAATCCACTCTTAGCAAGGAAGTAAATACTTCCTTTTCTAGAACAGGTTGAGGCCTTGATTTTTGAATTCCGAGATATCATATTTAAAGCATGTAGAATTATACATAGGGGATATAACTCTTCTATGATGTCATTTGCATTACTAAAAATAAACACTGAATTACAAAATTGCAAGACTTTCTTCTCTTTGGAGGACTTTTCCATTGCTTAAAATAGGCATAACTTTAGATCATTTAGTTTAAAAAAATATATTGAGTGGACACTCTATACCCAGTACTATCTCAAGGATACAAAGGTGAATAATAGTTCTTGTTCACAAGGACTTCTTGAGGTAAATCTTATAGTTTTATACTATTTAACTTTTATACTCTGTTACTTCTGATATTTAGTAGATGAGATGTTACTTATGATATGCTTACCACTGTTCTTAGAAAGGATGAGCCTTAAATAAATAATGGTAGGCATTATTAGCTATTGAGTTAAATTCTTTGAGTTGAAGAGAACATTATAAAAAATTTAGATCCTTCAAACTTCTTTCCCTTGTCATTTAAGAAAACTAAAAACAAACCTCAAGTAGGTGGCTTCCAGTCTTGTGGTTCAGGTTTACTTTAAAATGTGCAATATTGTGCCCTAGTGATGTAGGAAGCACTCCACCCCCGCCTTTCCTAAACTCAGGAAACATACCGGCTTTGGGGGAGAATCACTTCGTTGGCCAGGCATCAAGACTAAGGGGTGGTCTGGTTTCATTGGTGGGGATGTGGGCAGTGGAGTGACCCAAGCAGATCGCGGCCTCTCCATCACTCTCTGACGTGGGCCTGCCACCCCGCCAACATAATCGGCACTATTTCCTCAGAGTCTGCTTGAGTCCAGTGTCCAAGTTACACCATTTCACAAGTATACTGTCTTTTTGCATTCACAACGAATATGTGGTTCCCCTCATTGGGACTTCTAAGAGACATTAAAAATAATTTTACCCTTTTGCATCTCTCATGGCTGTGTCCTTAAGTCTCAGGTGCAGTGGAGTGTGGGAGTGAGGGCACTCAAAGACTGTCCCTAGGGTCTTGTACCAAGGCTCCCACACACTGATCCACTCTCATAATTAATCACAGCACATACCTGGCAGCTATATGGCTCAGGCTTCCTGGTCTTTCCAGGAGATAGCCCTCCATATTAGCCTTGTTGGAACGAAAGATAATCATTATTTCCTCAATACTATTAGGTCTGAAGTCAGAGAAAGCCTGATAAATGCTTGTTAAATTGACCTGCTCATATCACCCCTTGAAATATTGTAACTCTCTAGAAATTATCTCTTTTTAAAGAAGTTTTTGTAGGATGTTGGCAACTTCTTTGTAGATAGTTTTGTGATTCTAAAAAGGCATATCCCACCTTGGAACAAAAGCCAACCTCAATGTCAGTAAAAGTGTAGCTCATGCACAGGATGTACAAATTCTAAATAGAATTTAAGAAAAAATCCTTTTCAAAGCTTCTCCTTGATTTATGGACCTTATAAATATGACCCGTGGAAGATAGCACATAGGATTATGGGATTTATTTTGTGTGTTTGCCATGAGGATGAAATAGAGTTTTGGAATTATTGAGGCCAGATGCAAAGGGAAATTAAATAAGCTCTGTGGATGAAAAGAAAATTTTTAAAAGTGCCCTACAAGACATATCAGGTAATAAAGCACCAGGGCCATATGGATACACAGCTGTATTGTACAGAACGTTCAGTCATAAATTACTTCCAATTTTAGAAGTGGTTTATAAACATGCTTCAGGAACTAAGGAAACTTCTCCCTGTTCCAATTTCACTGGCAAGGAAAGAGAAATGTATAGGCTAGACACTTATTTTATTCCTTAACTCTAATTCCCAAACCATGGCCATTAGATTTATAAAGCCGTTAAGCAGTATATTTGCCTTGATCAAGTGGATTTATTGTATGGAAAGTTCCTGGAAAATAATATTGACTACCTAGTTGATATTACTACTAGACAGTTGAAAAATAGGTAAGGATAAGGCCTTAGTGAATTGAAGAGCAGAAAAAGAACATTCACTTTAAAGTAATAGTCAGAGGGTTTTTGTAGTAATCACAAGACTAGCCTGAAGCCAAGCAGAGTAAATATGACATTCTCATTTTCTAGGAATATTGCTTTGAAATAATCATGGATATATTAAACTATTTAGTATCATATGTGTTTCTTAAGTGTGGTTTGAAATAGCAAAAATCTAGAAAAAACCTTTATGTCCAACATCAACTTTAGTAAATTGTAGTAGGTTCATTCAATGGCTATTATACAGTTATTGCAAATAATATGGAGTATTTAATACCAGAAAAATGGCCATCATATTTTAAGTGATAAAAATGGGTTCCCAAGCAGCCTCTATGTTACAGTTTGCTTTTTCTAAAGTAACAGGGAAATGTGTGTTTGTGTATCTGCAGTGTCCACCAGGGGATCTTGTTAGAGCCAATTAAACGTTAAAACTCAAGACTATCAGAGGAGTTATTTCACTAATGCCCTCCAGGTACATCCATGGTGTCACAAATGGTAAGATTTCATTATTTTTTATGACCGAGTTATATTACATTGTATATATGTATCACATCTTTATCCAATCTTCTATTACTGGGCACTTAAATTGCTTCCATATCTTGGCTATTGTAAATAATGCTGCAATGAACATAGAGGTGCATATATCTTTTTGAATTAGTGATTGTTGCCAGAAGGGAGGGGGTTTGGGGGCTGGGTGGAAAAGGTGAAAGGATTAAGAAGAACAAATTGGTAGTTACAAAATAGTCACAGGGACACAAACTATAGCATAGAGAATATAGTCAATAATATTGCAACAACTATGTATGGTGCCAAGTGGTTAACTAGACTTATTGGGGGGATCACTTCATAAATTATGTAAATGTCGAACCACTATGCTGTACACTTGAAACTAATATAAAATCATATTTAATGTCAACTGTAATTGAAAAAAATAAAATCTAAAAAAAGAAAAGATTCTCGGAGGATGCATTTGGCTCCAGCTATCGTGGAGGGCGTCAGGCAGGAACCACAGCTCTTCTCAGGGCAGTGTCAGGCACTCCTGTCCAGTGGGGGTCCTCGCATCAGCACAGCTCTGGTGCATGGGCAAGAGAAACACAACGGGCAGGGAAGAGCTATCGTGGCTCTGAAGCCTCATATCTCACAGTAGCTACATATTTCCTGTAAAAACTTGATAGGCTTTCGAGGTCTCCAAGGGACATTCCAATGACAAGAGTCACCACACTCAGGGAAAACCACAGCTACATTGTGCGATCAGGTCTTGCAGAGTTCATTTAGTCTCTCCCAATTCAGATGCAAGTTACCAACCAAGGGTCTTCTTTATCACTTGTCAGTGTTGCTTAGTGCTATAGGCTGAATTCACACGTTGAAATCGTAGCCCCCAAGGTGATAGTAGTATTAGGAGATGTGGCCTTTGGATGGTGATTAGGTCATGAAGGTAGAACCCTCATGCATGGAATTAGTGCCCTTATAAAAGAAGGATGAGAAAGTTCCCTTGCCCCTTCTCCGATACGAGGTTGTAACAAAAAGATGGTAATTTAGGAGGTAAGACCTCATCAGATACCAAATCTGCCAGTGCTTTGATCTTGGATTTCCTAGTCCTAAGAACTGTGAGAAATAAATTTCTATCTATAAGCTACCCATTCTATGGTATCTATGTTATAGCAGCCCAAATGGAGTAAAACAGTTATAGTTAACATCTCACCTGTTGAGCAATCAGGTGTTTACATGGTCAGCTTAAGTCAATGAGCCAGACTGATGGTAACAATCCAGCTGCTATTTACTCCCTGTGGCAGTGCAATCAAGAGGCAAAGGAGAGTCACCTGCTCTCCAGGGTTGTTTTTCTTCCATGGAGTCAGACTCCTCACCACCGTTATCAGGTCCCAGAAGATACTTAAGGGTCCATTTTCATAGAGAATGGCTTTTAACCCTTTACATGTAGCATTTGTTATATTAGCCTTTATTTTCTCTTTCTGGTTTTCCTTCTGTCCCTGTGGACTTAAGTTACTTTCTTGTATCATTTCCTTTTTATTTGTTCAGTGACCTGGCTGGAAGTCCTTCCCACCCTACCAGGGCAAAGGCTCTGATGTTCACCTCAAGGCGTGCAAACATGGACATGCCTGCAGTCCCCCCGGGTGAGAGTGGCTTAGCAGGGCTTGCTTTCACTGTTCTATTAGGCTGTCCACCCCTAATAAGTGGTGTCACTCCCAGCTATTAGGACCCACTACTTTCTCCAGTTGCTCTATTGTTTTCAATAGCGTGCTGGGATATAAATTACTTTATAGGTTTTTTTCTGATTAAATTTGGACCCTATTGCATGAGTAAAAGTATTTGAGGTTTGTTTTGACCCCAGGAAGGTTGTTCTTAACTGTCTTTTCCCCTAGTTCTCCCTAGTACACTTTTACTGAGTCCACAACTTAACTCATTACTTATAAGCTACCAGCCTCCTTAATTGCTTACTACCAAAATCTCCACTGTTTTCAGCAGTGCCCTTAGGTTTAAACTTTCCCACACCTGTTCCAAGTAAAATCATTTCTTTAGGGAGAGATTCAAAGCTCTCTGTTCTTATGGCTTGTCTCTCCTGCTCTAGAGCTTGGGTCAGGAACATCGGTCAACTTCTCTCAGAATGACACCCTTGCTTGATAAACAGTGTGCTGAGTGAGGGTATAGCTTGAGTCTTCTCAGCTTGCCTCTCCTGGCATGAAATCTCTGCCCACAGGTAAGTTGGGATAAAGGAGATTCGGGGTCCAGTATTAGCCTGTCATGACTGGGATAGAGCTTCTGCCCTATGAGTTGGGGGTGATGGAAGATAGCCCTGGACCTCTCAGTTGTGCTTGCCTAGGATAGAGCTTCTGCAACCTAAAGCTGGGAGGGTGGGGATGAAAAATGATGGTGGCCCGGTGTTCCTGGGGAGATACCATAGCCCCAGACTGAGGGCTAAGGGTAGTAGAAGCCCTGTGTTCTTCGCTGCCTCAGACTGGATCAGTGTTAGCATCACGCTTAGGCGAGGGCAAGGGGAAATGCCACCATTTTTGGTTGTTCTTACTGAGATTTAGTAGATTTTCTTGAATAAATATTTCTCTAAGTGCTCTCTAAGGGTTGTATGCCTTTAAGAGAATTTCTAGAGACAGTAAAAATTATTTAAAAACAATTTTCTTTAGTTATGGTTGTTTTGCTGGGGAGAAGTTTTGAGGATCTCCTCACATGGCCATTCTAGCAATCGAATCCGTTTTCTTTTTTATAATTAATGTGTCTCAAAAACCATTAGCCTGTAGTCATTTCGTTAAAACTATGCATTGATTAAAAAAATGGAAAGATATACAATAACCTATTAATGGTAATCTCTGGATCAGGAATTATGTTGATTTCAATATTCTTACTTTGCTTACTTGTATTTTTTGCCTCAAATATTTTTTAGAAATGATTTTAAAGAAGCTTTTAATAAAAGAAATGAATAAAAACAAATAATTTTTCTTTTGGTGGTTTAGAAGGAGAGAGAACACCAGGCCTGCATTCTGTTCTCTTTTACTGAGAGACTCACTGGAAAGAAAGATGACATGGTCAAATCTTATAAACATATTAGTGACAGACCTCTTACCACACACACTAATGGCCTTAATTGTGGAATGTCTTTAGCGTGGTAGATTGAACATGGCATACAGACCAGGAATCTATGGATTTATGGGGCACGGCTCTCTGGAAAAAGTCATATAAGCTATTGTCAGGGGAAGTCATTGAAAGGACATGACCACCAGTTGACCTGGGAGTTGGATCCGGACAGTCAGCCTCCTGACCCCCTTGCCTGTCCTTGGAATGTACGTTTGGCCCACCGTTCCTATAGCTGAAGCCTTTTCAAAGACATGGCCTGCAGAAAGTGAGGTGGTGTTGAGACCATCTGGGTTGTATATGTGACTGAACCCAGGTAAGGCCTCTATATAAACTTCTCAGATTCTGGCAGGCAGGTGTGGAGATTTACTTATCTTGTGGCCACTGGAAACGTCCCGTATATTTCCTCGCTTATTAAACTTACCACCTACCAACCTGGGGTGGTCTGCTTCTTTCTTTCATCTCTTCCTGTTCTCTGTGTCGGGGGACCTATTTGTGAACCAACAGCTATGTAAGTATGGGAAATAAAAAGGAGATGTTTTATGACAGGAATAGCTTTCTTTTGTGAAAATGGTTATTGCGTATATTAAATATTGCCAAATGACACAAGAAAGGACTTGGGCAGCTGGGTTGGAGATCTTGAGCTCTCCCTGCCTGTTCTATGAAGCCGAATACAGGGTGAGATCTCTGATTCTGGCGAGTCTGATTTTAGAATCCAATCCTTGTTTGAATTGTTTCAGTGTCAAAGTAAGAAAAAAACTACTTTCTTAGGAGCCCTTGTGAGCTTAAACACTTTACTGTAAAAGTGTTAGAAATCACAGAACTTTTTCCAGGTGAACAAGCACTTAAATTCAAGAGACACAGAGAGATGGAAGTTGTGTGTACTCACTGCCAGCACTGCTATTTATAACAAATTTCTTAAACAATTGGGCAATGCAGGTTTAAGTTTTTCTTTTTTTTTTTTTCTGAAAACCAGTTTGCCCTAAATCAGTTTGGCAATTTACTGACGTAGTTTTTTAGGAATTGATTTTTAGTGAATTGGAGTGCTTCTAAGCAATACAACTAAAAAATAAAAATGTTTACTCTAGCTCCTCTGGCATTTCCATGATGCCTAAATATAAAGAGAATCACTTAGAGTTGTGGGAAGTGAATATCCTTTTCCTCAACCATGAGAAGTTTCATATTTTGGTCTGTTATATGACTTTTTTCCCCACTATGTAAAGTTTTTTCTTTTTTTTTCTTCTTGCTAAACTTATACATCCATTGAAGAAATTTAGAAAAATAGAGAAAATATTAAAAATAGGAAACCAACCCGTTTTTATACATTTTTAATACATTTTCCTCTAATATTTTCTTTCGATGCATAGGTTTTTCTCACATTTGTAAATTATGAATTTTTACATGTATGTAATTTTTACATGTATTTCAAACTTTCATGTATGAACAGTCAAAACATTTTAATATCCCAGACTTCATCTTAAGTAGAATATTCACTTAAGCTTATTTTAAAAAGTCCGACTAGATATCTGCCTGAATTGCACAAATATTCAAACAGGCAGAGTCATCAGAAACTCTCCAAATTGCTTTTTTAAAAATTTTTCACAGCTTAAACTGGCCCAGGGAGCATAACAAAAGGCACAGAGGAGCAAAAAAAGTCCCACTTAGTTACAGGCAGCTCTTTAATGAGATGTAGGAAAGGAAATTGATTAAGTGGCTTTTGCCCCCAGGTGCATTTACCCATCACTGGGTAAACTATAATTTCCATCACTGTTTCCACGTGTGATGAAGGCGTGGACCACAGTATCACTATGACCCTTTCAGGTAGAATAGCTAGCAGCCACTGAAAGGCATTATGCCATGTTTCAGCTGCTTTCCATTTTATGTAAGACATTACTCTTACCTGTAGAATTTTTCTGTGTGAAAGAGTTGACAGTCACCAGTTTACAAATGCATCGTGTTCAAAAGGATTTTTTGGTTAATTCAGTTTGGATTGGAACACATAAATGATGTTACCACAATGGTTCAACTGACAGTAAGACAGCTAAGAGAGAATTCTAATAGTATTAATAGTTTCTGTCTCTATGTCCTAATGGATCCTATGATCTATATGGAATCTTAAAGTTCAATAACATATCATATTTAATTGCAGACAGCAATTCCAGTCTTTAAATGCAAGTCTTGTGCCTCACAGTCCACACCCCAGCATAAAAGTAGAGAAGATTCATAATATCAGCTAATATTTATTGTAGGTGTGTTATATTCTAGTCATTGTGCTATTTTATCATTTAATTCTATGTATTTTATCATTTAATTCCCACTACTTTCCCCATTTTATACATGAGCAAACTGAGACTTGTCTAGAGAAATAGAGCTATGGAAAGGTGGAACTCAGCCTGGGGTCCCCAAATTCTATGCTCCTGCCTGCCCGCTGTGGCAGCAGTGCTACAAAAGGACACTCTACTGTGGCTATCAATCAATGTATGTTGGCCAAATAGTGTTTTCTCAGTGAAAATCTCCTTACGTACTTCTCCTCCACCCTCAGACGAGCTCAGTTATCCCTATTTGGGCTCTCACAGCCTTGAATTTAAAAGTACTTGTCACTTGTATATTAGCATTCATGTAGTTATTTAATTGTCTCTTGCTCTGCTAGACCGTAAGTACCACAAGGGAAAGGATCATATCTGTCTTTTACCTTTGTTCACCCAATGTTAATTCCAGGAACATAGTTGGGGCACAGTTAATATATTTAGAACAAATGAATGAAGTAGAAATGTGGGTGCGTTGCTTTATGGGAGCAGAGGTACATGTGTGGGCAGAATCCAGCTTCAGGGTCTCAGGGGGCAAGGTTGGGGCTCCAATATTGGCAGATCTTGGGGTAGTCACAGGTGCTGTTACTCTTAGTGCTGGGTAGAGGATGGTGGTCCATGATGGTGTTAGGACCACTATTTTACCTGTCAGATCGTTATGTCCATCTTTAATCTGAATAGCTTTTTTTGAGACAATTTCCAAAGAGTTAAGAGGTTTACCATCTGTGCAGTGATTTCTAATTGGACTGTTTCCCTAATCCGTTGGTTCTTAAATTTTTTGTTGTTTATTTATTTATATACATTTGCCAGCTTTATTGGGGTGCAACTGACAGATAACACTGTGTAATTTTAAGTTGTGCAATGTGATGATTTGATAGACCTTACTATATATATTATGAAGTGATAAACACAGTATTCTTAATCGAGGGTTATTTGCTGAGACCTTGATAAATCTTTAGCGGTTTCTTTTTGCTTTTCGAGAAAAAGTCCTACTGCAGCAACCCGGGGGCCTCAGTATCTAATCTCATTTCCTACAATTTCCCAGGGCAAACACTCTGTTATGGTCAGTCTCATCTTCTGACTGCACCCGGTTCTTATCATGGGTTTTCTCACTTTGGTGTCTGCTTCCAAACTTCCCTTCACATACTCCACTCACTCCTTTGTTAAACCCTAATGACCCTTAAGGCCAGAAATACCTGCTTCACGTAAAGCCTTCCAGCCTGATCCCTTTCATAGCACAGCTGTATCCTGCCAAATCAGTGCCATGACTCCTTCTTGCCTTCTTTTGACATAGCAGTCTCCTCCCATCACAGGATTATCAACTGCTTTTTTTCTTCCCCCATCGTTTCTCCACAGCTTGAAGCAGGCTGTAGTTCTGCATGTTTTTCAGTAGGTGGCACCCGTCACAAACAGAATCCAGGCAATTTTGTTGCTTTGCTCAACAGGGCGGTATCCCTAATGAGAGGCACAGATGCTGGGAGCAGCTACCTCAGCTGATCTTGTCACTAATTAGAAACATTTGCTTCCTTGGAGTCAAAAAATGTTCCCACTATTATTCTGTCTTGTGATGGGAAACAATCTGAGTTGTTATTTAAGTGATTCCATTTTCCAGCCCTCTCACATGCTTAGATCAGAAGATATAAAAACAAAGCTCTTCTTTATTATTATTATTTTTTAAATGAAGGAGAAATCATGATTCTATTTTCAGTGTTGGTATGGAATTTTTCTTTTTGCAAGATGATGATGATGTTAAAATTTTGAACAGGGACCTTTATCATTAAAAACAATAAGAAGGTGAGAATGTTTTTAAAAACACGGGGTAAACTGCTAATTAAAAACAAAGGCATTACAAAACTAGGCATATTCACAATTCATTTTCTAAGAGACAGTTGGTTGCTTTAGGAAATGGAGAAGTTGATACATAACACTGATATATTTGGTACCTGGACTTTCCTGAAATAATGATCCAGGCATTACACTTACTTAAGACCACTTTTTCTCCGAGTTCATACCTTGACACTTTGTTGTCACTTAGTTGGGCATCTTACTTAGAAAACAAATGCACTCCCTTTTCTTGTGTCCCTAAGAACTTTGGTTCACCAGTGTAAATTTTACTTCCTGTGAGAAGTTTTCTTTGGATCATCTAAGCCCTAATGTTACTTTTCCCTTTAACTATCTTACTTCTGTGTACAAAACAAATGTGGTATAAGGAAATGAGACTGAATTTTAGTAAACAAATCAAAATGTGTACTTCTAAACATATATTGTGCTCTTCAAAGATACCACTATGGAGAGCCATGTATTTAATGATTTGATGACTTACAACATTTTAAAACTCTTTTTTTGGTCTTATTTCAGAGCCTGTTGTCATGGGCTAAGGACTGTTCTGAGGTTATTCCATGGATTCTCTGTTCTTAGTCCTTAGATCTGCACACGTCTTTTGCATTCCTGTACTGTTCAGATGGTATTTATTTCTTGAGCTTTGTATTGCCCTAGAAGTAACACTTGCACTGATAGCTCCTTTTCTAATCATTCAGGACTGGTCTCTAGTAGTCTTTCATTTATACTTTCTATGTAGAAAACTTTACTCTTTAGAGTGTTGGTGTCTGATGTGAAAAATGAGTAATTCCTGTCGTCTCTGCACTACTTGTGTGTGGAGTAGATGGTTCTTCAATTTCTGCTGGACTCACCTATCTCTGAGGTGAGACATCTTCAGGACTGGGAATGTTTTCTAATTTACATAAGAATATAATATCTTGTCATCCCTGTGATCTCTCCGCATTCTTAATTTTATTATTTATATTGGCCTGTCACATTTTATTAGAGAATATTTTGACTAACTCATTTATTATATAGTTTTTAGGCTAAACCCAGTCTTTTCACAATTTCCTATATCCTGAAACTAGGTATTTTACTCTTAACACCCTTATATTAATTAAACATCATCTATACTCATCGCGTAAGGCAGATCAATTCAATTAAACCAACTGTTTGAACATCGATCTTTAAGAACTGGTGTAACCTCACAGAAATATATCTTTTGCAAATACATTCATTCACTTATTAACCAATAACTGGTCAACAGATTCACTCATTCATTCATAGAACCATCGTTGATAGAGCACATATTTAGTGTAGTCATCTATTTACTGCATTGGTGAAAACAACAGGAAACAGGACACACAATCTGATTTATTCTCAGGGGAGCTTATTGTCTAGTAGGTTTCTACTTTGTAAGGGAATCAAAATTAAAATACTATCCAGAGAACACCTGCTATGTGTCAGTTGATTTCACTGATGGAAGCTTACTTAATCCTCACGACAATTTTCAGGTTGGCATAACTAGAGTAATTTCTATTCTATTTTAATTCCAAAGATGAGGGAGTTGGAATTTGAAGCCATAGGTGCAGACTACCTGGCCATCCCAATGTAAATATGACTATTTTGGCCCCAAAGTTGCGTTGCCTCCACCAGACTCAGTTCTTTTTTAGTAATAATCCTGCCATGCTTTAGCTTAGACTTTATGATAACAGAAATGTAAAGTGAGAGTAGTAGAAATAGCAAGTCCTTACATAGCACTTATTCTGTGCCAAGCACTGCTCTAAGTGCTATATATTTATTTACTCATTTGATCTTCATAAAATCCCATGAAAGATAGATCATTCTCATTTTATAGATAAGGAAACAGAAGCACAGAGGGGTTTAGTAGGTGGCTGAGCTGGGATTTGAACTCAGACTGAATGCCACGGTGTGAATCACGGTGTCTTACTGACACTAAAAAATTGAACTCATACAATGCAACTAACCACATAATAGTGACCTCGCTCCACAATACTTAACCAGATACGGGTAAGCAGTTTACATCCATGTGTCCATATACGTGTGCGTACCCACAGAGCAGCTGCACATGACCTACACACTTTGGTAGTGTGTCACCTCTGCGTAGGTGACAGGCTGCAAATGACTGAAATGGCTTCTCAGGACCATGGACGGCAGTGTCAAAGTCTCTGGAACTCTTCATGGTGAACAGATCTTGATAATGCCTATTGCAAAATGCCTTTTCTTTGTAACTATGGAAGGAAGAGTTTTAGAAGCCTCCTTGGTTTTAGGTAAAAAATATTGTTTAGAAGTCTACAATTTCATTTAACATTACCTCCATCTGTATCTATAAGCTTACCACCTAATTTTTTTTTTAGCTAAGATTTGCTGGAAACACCGTGAACCCACATGCTGGGTTTGCCATTTAATTCTTTAACCCCCACTGCCTCAAAAGGCAACTTTTAAACATAATTTGATTTTTAATAAAAATAACTGAATTATTTTGAAATGAAGCTTTTTTTTTTTTAAGTAAAAGTTTATTTTATGGACTATTAGATGGCAGCCCTTTAATCCTGGTGGGGCTACCTCAACAATGAAAGTATGTTTATGATGATGTAGCTTTATAGCAATAACATATACAGCCTTAGCACTAAGAAGTCTCCAATTCAGCAAAATCTTTTTAAATTAGAGCAATTTTCTGGTATGATTCATTGCTTTTTTAGTCAGTTTCATCATGATCATAATTTGTTGTTCCAAGTCATGTTATGGACGAGAGTATTCTGTGCCTCTTGCTCAGCTCACACAGTGCGATTTACACTTCATTGTTCTGGTTAAGATGAAAGTGGATGGTCAATGAAAAAGTTGCACAAACACCACATAAAGAAGGGAGAGAGAGAGGAACAGTAAATGCTGAGTGAACGAAGCCAGAAGACAATGGTTAAAAAAAAAAAAATTCTCCGAAGAGCACACTGTAGGGTGTGCGTGAGGGTGGTGGTGATATTTGAATGGTTAGAACAAAGACTCAATTCGTATTAGCATTTGGTCAGAGGATCTCTTTCCTTGAACCTGCCCCTTGATTCTGGCCAGTGCAGATTTCTATCTATGACATAACTGAAGAGTGCCGAACCTAAGGACCTGCTCAGGGTAATTGTACCTACACTGTGGAAGAGAACCACAGATACAGTTTTACATGGTAAAAACTCAATGCGCAAAAAACTAAAAACTATATAGTTTTATTACTTTCTAATTTTCTTCTCACAAAGGGATTGATGTACCTGGAAAGCAGCCTCTCTTTTGTCATGGCAGTGTTCCTTTTTCTCTGGCTGTTCTTTTCTGCTGGTTCCACACTGTTCCAGGTGACCAAGGGATGTTGCTCTCATGTGTCACAGCCCTTATTACTATTTGTGGGACATTCTCTTTCTTTATATCTATACTCAAGCCCTTTTCAGTTTTATTAGTTTTTACTTAAACTCTTTTAGCTGTTTCTTTGAGTATTTATTATACAATCATGTCCAAATTTTTGATTAAATCATTTACATTATTATGGCCCTGTAAATTGCTCATTGCAGAATCAAGTAAGGTTTGACCCTTGCATTTCCTTTCTTATATAACTTTTCAATCTTGATATTAATAATTGCCTTATTTTTTCATTTGCTTAGTTTTCTATGTATACACTGATGATTCATTTTACAAATGTTTCAACAGATTTCTCAAACATCTGTCAATAATTTTTTTAAGCACTTAAACCAATTTTACAAAAAATTCTATAGGTTCCATTCCCTCTTCCTCCCTCCTGGTCCTCCCTGGCCCTGGAGAATTTGCTCTGTGGGTCTGCAACACAGGAATCACTGTGGGGCATCTCTGGTCTTGCGTGACCTAGTTTCTGGGTTCCTGCCTTTCCTACCCATTGATTTTCTAAAACACAGCCTTGTTTGGGAATCATGATTTTTGAGGTTTTGAGCAGTCTGAAAATGTCTTTATTCTATACCACACTTTGATTAATTAATAGTGTGACTTAATATAGAATTCTGCCCCGTCTGCCAGGATTTCGAAGGCCTTGTTTACTATCTTTGATAATGTATTTCCCTCTCCTCCCCTATCCCCCACTTTACTGGGGAATAATAATAAATTGTAAGATATTTAAGATGTACAATGTGATGATTTGGTATTTGTATACATTGTGTATGGATTCTCCCCATCTAGTTATTTAATACATCCATCACTTCACATATTTACTTTTTTTTTTTTTTTCTATTCAGATGATGAGACAAGCTTTACTCCTATCAAGCTAATCTTGTTTGGTTAAGAAATCAGATACCATTCCAATTCTCATTTTATTGGTAAGTGGATTGTTATTGTTGTTGAATCTGTGCAATACTTTAGAATTTTCTGTTTATCTTCAATATTCTAAAATTTCCTGGTACTGTGCCTTTATGTGGGCCCTTTATGATTCATTTTTATGTGCACAAATTTTTTTTTTTTTTTTTAACACAAAGACTCGTGTCCTTCAGTTTTGGAAAATTTTTTAATTTTATTTTTTTTTTAAGCAATTTTCTTCTCTTTTCTCTGTTCTCTCTGTCTGGAACTTCTGTTAATTGATCATGGGTCTCAATTTTAATTTTGGATTAGAATTAGGACTCAATCTTAATTTTCATATCTTTGATCCTACCATCCTCACATTTGTCATTCTATTCCTCCAAGTCTTATAATGAATTTTTAAAAATTTCAGCCAAGATATTTTCAATTTCAAAATCTAATTTGTGATTGCAAAATTTTAATTTTAATTTTTAATAATACTATATTTTTGATTCTTGTTTCATGAACACAGTGTCAACCTTTAACCTTAGAATATTAAGAATAGTTTTATATTGATCTTTTAATCTCTTTCTGCATTTATTCAATCATTTATCTGACAAACGATTTTTGAATATCTACTATGTGTCTGGCATTATTTTATGCTTTGAGATACAGTACTGTATAAAACATTGTCTCTGCTCTCGTGGAATGTGTATCCAAGATTTATTTGGCCTGAGCTGTTTACTGAGAATGATGTGGAGATTTGGAGGACAGAAATTGGGAGTTCACTTTAGGACATTGTATTAGTTTCCCAAAGCTGTTGTAACACTTTATGGCTCAAAACAACATAAATTTATTCTTTTACAGTTCTGGAGGTCACAAGTCCCAAATCAGTTTTACTGGGCTGAAATGGAGATGTGGGTGGGGCTGCATGGGTTCCCTCCAGAAGCTCTAAGAGAGAATCTGTTTATTTGACTTCCTAGCTTCTAGAACTGTATTCCTTGCAATCTTTGACTTGTGGCCCTTTCTTCCATCTTCACAGCCAACAGCCTTGCTTGTTACTTTAGTCATTATTAGTCAATATGACTTGCCTTCTTTTGTAGTCGCATTTCCTTCTATTTCCCTCTTATAAGAATGTTTGTGATTACATTCAGGGCCAATTTGGATAAGGTGGAATAATCTCCTTATCTCAATATCCTTAACATTTGCAAAATTGCTTTTTCCATACAAAGTAACATTTATTGGTGCCAGGAATTAGGACCTGGATATCTTTGCAAGTCATTATTCAGCCTACTACAGGGGTTTGGGGTTGGAGATACCTCTAAGACATCCAAGTAGAATGTTAAATGACAGCTGGTATGTGAGTCTGTTCAGGAAGAGGTCAGGGATAAAGATGCAGTTTTGGGAATCATCAGTTTACATGTAATATTTAAAGCAAGGGACTGAATGAGATCACCTAGCAAATGAGTATAGAGAGAGAATAAAGAATTACTAAGTACAGGGAAATTCTAAGTAAAGGTTGGAAAGATGAGAAAGTAGTAGATGAATGAACAGCGAGTGAGGTAGGAGAACCAAGAAAATAAGAAGGGTTTCTCTAAGTACATCAAGAAGGCAGAAGTGAGAAACTATAAAATTGACACTCAAGTTAGGAATTTGAGGTTATTAATGACCTAACAACAGTTTTGGTAGTGTGGTGTGGTCATACTTCTGACTTTAAAGGGGCTGATAAAAATGGGAGGAGAGGAAATAGTTAACAATTATAGACAACCCTTTTCTGAGAGTATAGCTATAAAGGAACAGAGAATGGAGCAGTAGTTAGAGGATGAGATGGCGTCAAGAGATTTTTTTTAAAAAAAATCAACTTTATTAAGGTATAATTTCCATATAATAAAATGTATCTATTATAAAATGCAAAGTTTGATGAGTTTTGACAAATGTATATACCTGGGTAACCATCACTACAATTCAGTTTATAACATTTCCCTCATTCCCCCAAATTCTTTCATATTCCTCTGTAGTCAATCTGCACTCCCACCCCCATGCCAGGCAACTACTGATTTTCTTTGTCACTGTGGATTAGTTTTGCCTGTTGTAGAATTTCATATAAATGGAATCATACACTATATAATCTTTTATGTTTAGCTTCTTTTGTTCAACATAAGGTTTTCAAGATTTATCCATGTGGTATTTATCTCTATTTCTTTTCATTACTAAGTAGTATATGGACATACCACCTGTGTGTATCCATTTATTCATGGAAATTTAGGAAATTGAGACATTTCAGCTTGGAGCTATTAGAAACAAAGCCGTAATAAAGTTTACGTGCAAGTTTTTCTATAGATATATGTTTTCATTTATCTTGAAAGACAGCAATGGGTGGGTTCTTTGGTAAATTTATGGTTAACTTTACAAAGTGTATAATTAACTGGCACATGGTTGTGTCATTTTACGACTCTATCAGAAGTGTAGGAGAGTTTCAGTTGTTCTACATCCTTGTCAACACTTGGTGTTGTCACTTTTTATTTTTTTAACCAATTAATTTATTATTATTTTTTAACATTTGATTTTTATTCCCCTCCCCCATCTGGTGGTATTGTTACTTTTTAAAAACGTAGCCACTCTCATGAGTGTGTAGCAGTATCTCATAACTAATAACTAATGATGTTCAAAATATTTTCATGGGTTTGTTATTTGTATATCTTCCTATGAATTCTCTATTAAAATATTTTGCTACTTAAAAAAATGGTTGTTTGTCTTACTATTGAAGAGTAAGAGTTCTTTTCTGGATACAAGCCCTTTGCATATTTTCTCCCTAATTGAGACCGACCTTTTTATATTTTTAATGCGCCTTTCAAAATGAAGAAAATCAGGAAAATTCCACTTAAAGTGCGTTATCAGTTTCTTTTTTTTAAGGTTGTTTTTTGTTTATGTTTTGTGTAAGACAAATCTTTGCCTACTCCTAGGTAGTGGAATATTTTTTCTCTGTTTTCTTCCAAAAGTTTTATGATTTTAGCTCTTATGAGTTAGTTTTCTGCATAGTATAAGGTTAATTTTTGTCTATATGGATATCCTATTGTTTCAGCATTGTTTGTTAATAAGACTATTGTTTTTTCAGTAAATAATTTTGTCTGTCAAAAATCAACTGACCATATGGAAGAGTCTGTTTCTATTTCATTATTCTATATACTATCTTATGCAAACATTCCTACAGCTTATTATAGTTCTTAAAGTTGGGTAGTGTAAGGCTAACAATTTTGCTCTAGTCTATTTTTTCATTAAAATAATAATCACTTAAAAGAAATTTGGAAGCTGGCAGGGGCGCGTTGTGGGCTTTGGGCTGTGATCTAACTTTCTCATTGAGAGACTCCCTAATATAGATACTTGTATTTTCCCCTCTCATGCTGCTTAGTTTCCTAAGACAAGAATATGTTATCTTTCCTCAAGGGCATATTGTTCCCAGCAGCAGCATAAGGGAATGTAGAACCAATATTTACTATGAAGGCTTTCCTTAATCCCCTATTTTGAGCTCCATGCTTTAGCCCAACTCTCCACTACCTGGTATTTTAATTTGTTTCTGATCCATTTGTTTCAGAACCTAAATTTGCAGTCTCCTAAGCATTGGAGAGTAGGGCAGTGGCATGGCTGCAAGGAATTGAGAAAAAGAAAAGGGTCCTTAGTATTTGATCATTTCCAGCTTTGTATGCAGATTTTCTTTCCTAGATTTCATCCCACTTTCTGGTTCCTGGTGAGTCCACTCCTAAGCCTTTCCGTGGTGCTGCAGGTAATTTGGCTCTATTTTTTTAAAAGTATTTTTTTTTCTGTCTTAGATATTGGACTCTTCTTTTTTGTTAGAGTGTTAAAATTCCTCTGCTTTTTCATCTTTGAAAATTTGTTGCATTGCTCATTGGCAGTTTTCTTCCCTCCCTTTTTTTCTTTGTCCTTGTGTGTTTGTGTACTTTTAATTCCTTTATTCTAATGGCATTTCAAAGGTGGTAGAAAGTTGCAGTTCTTCATTTCATTCTGTTATTCCAGATGTACTCTTTTAAGGACCTTTAAATAACGAATATTTCATGATTGAGAGTCTTAAGGAGGTTTGCTAACCACAGTATGCTTTGTGAAAAGCCTGTCACTGACTATCTGTAACCCAAAATTGACTTTTTTTTACTTGCTCAGTGGCATAGTGCTGCTCTCCATCCTGTGCATTCTGGGCTGGGTACCTTCAGGGCCTTGCCTCAGAGTTCCGAGTTCTTTGTTCTTCAGATATTGCACCAGTGGTATTTATTATATGGTGATAACAGATGTTGTATGGGTGATTTCTATTTCTTTTGGTATAAAGAGTTACAGTAGCCCCCCCTTATCTGTGGTTTCACTTTCTATGGTTTCACTTACTCATGGTCAACTGCAGTCCAAAAATACTAAGTGGAAAATTCCAGAAATAAACAATTCATAAATTTTAAATTGCATGCCATTCTGAGTACCTCATTTCATCTCATTATGTAGGCATTGTATCATCTCTCATCATTATCATCATCAGAAGGGTGAGTACAATACACTAAGATATTTTGAGAGACAGTATTTACATAATTAATTACAGTATAATTGTTCTATTTTATTAATTATTATTCATTTCTTACTGTGCCTAATTTATAAATTAAACTTTGTCATAGGTATGTAGGTATAGGAACACAGTATATATAGGGTTTGGGGTATTAGAACGTATCCCCCATGGATAAGAAGGGACTACTGTACTTCTGAGCTGGGAATGATTTTCCCAGAAATAAAGACATTTAACCTTACCTTGTACTTGAGCAGTTCTGAAGGATTTTTCTGACTTTTATGTAGTCTACATAAGTATATTCTAAATTGTGAACAATTTGCGTAACTCTCACACCAGCTGTGAGCCCTTGTTCCTTTAATGTCTGTAAGTTTACTTGTGTGCCTTGAAATCACAGCTTGTAGAAATCCATCCTTTATAGGATTTCTGCATATTTACAGGGAACTCACTTTCTGATTGTCTTCTTTGACAATCTGCATTCATGTTTTTCTTTGGCCTACACTGCTATAGCCTAGATGTGAAACACAGACCTCTTCAGAGTCTGCCCACCTTCCCCCCAAAAAACTACATTCACACAAAGCATCTGTAAGGAGCATTAAATTTAGGAAACTCAGTTGGATAGAGTTACTTGAATAGAGTTTTAATTAGATGTTTGAGTTGATTCAGATTTTGAATTGAGAAGGATTTTCACTGAGTAAGGTTGAGTTGAGAAGAATTTGATTTTGGTAGAGATTGAGCTGAGTCGGGTTGACTTGAGAAGAGATTGAGTTCTGTAGAGATGGAGTTTTTTATAAAGATTGAGTTCTGCAGAGACTGAATTGAATGGTTTGGTAGAAGATTTGGGTAACAGACTAGAAATCACGTTTCACATAGTTAACAAACTAAGAAAGTCCATATTAAATTCTCCAGAATCTTTTTGGGGGTCACCTTTTGATTTTTTGGGAAAAAGGGCTTTTCTACAAGAAAGGGGGGAAATGGCTCATAAACAAGATATTCATTTCAAAACAACAAAGAAATTCCTTTTGTTGTTTCCCTCTGAGTGATTTCAAGCTCTTCTCTGACAGTTAGATCCTCAAGGTCTCAGTTTGCACTCCAAGTGCTCATCAAAGTTTTTCCCAGAGACTACTTTATTCCTAGGGAGCTGTGGTAAACCTGCTAAAATAATACATTTTTCCCCCCGCTTTGTTACCTTTAATTTCACTAATGATAAATTACAAAATTCCTCTTTTCTCTTCTTGCTTTTTGGAACACATTGAATAAAATGCTAGGAGTACATTAATTGATATTGACATGGAGAGCAAAAAGGAAAACTCTATGTTTACTCATTGGAAAACACTCCAATAAACTTGTATATAGTCAAACCATTGGTATAGCCTTCTGTAGTTCCAATCAATGAACTGGTCAAAATGACAATGGTAGATTATTTAAACGGACACATGTCAAATTGACTGTGATGAAAAGATGCCACTATACTGTGCTGTCACAACATCACCCACCTAAAGCTCTACAAATAGATTTATAAAGTTACAAAATCTCATTTGGTGAGATGAAATGGCAGTTTCCACATTAGATTTAAAATTTCAAGGCAAATGAACAGCACTAAACGATTGCTAGTTGCTTAGCACTGTGCTGGATGGAAAAGATGTACGAGTCTCACATTTTTCCTTGAGGGAAGTTGAGAATCTGATTAGTGGAATAAGACATAGATAAAAGAAAATTTTATACAATGTGAAATTGCCTACATTTAAGGATAAAATTATGGGGTAAAACTCTGTTATGGAATTTTGGAGAAAGGAACGTTGTTACGGTTCCATCCGACTGAACTTGTGAGAGGGAACCTGGGAGAGGAATTTCAACTGTGCCCAAGCAAGAGGGGCTGAGCTCATTAGGTAAGAAGGATTTGGACAAAACTAGAGCTGTAGGAATGGGTTGAATGAGGGTGAGGAATAGTAAGGAGATGTGATCCATGGTAGAGGAGTATTTCTTGGGGAGTGTTAAGGATTGAGGTCAGCTGGGTAAGGTGGGCATTGATTGAGTTTAAGGCTCAAGAGACTGAACTTTGTCTAACAGAGAGGAAGAAGACTATAAACAAAGAACAAAGAATGATGAAAGTTTAACTGGATATATTTCGCAGTGTTGCAGAGTTCTTTTGACTCTACAATGCTTATAGTTCTTCCTCAGCAGAAAGACAACAATTTTTTACTTTCTTAATGACAGTGATGTGAAGGAAAGAAATTTTTGAAAAATTTCAGATTAATTTGTCTTGTATAACATGTATTAAAATAAAAATTGCTATTGACTCTAATATTTTTGTCTGCCTGTGTTGCTGAATTGCCGATCTCCCTTGAAATGAAATCCATTTGAAAACTTACTTTGTCTTTCAGAGGAGCAGGTTTATGAAGCTTATTATTTTAGGTTGATGAAGTCCCAGTAATGGTGCTGGTGACATCCAAGGCCACCAACAATTATTTCATCCTAGTGAGCAAGCTTCTTCTGCTTGCTGTATTCTTCTGTGTATATTCAAATATCTCTATCAAAATTTTTTTTTTTTTTTAAGGATTGAAGTGAATCTGAAATTAAGTTTCATTTTTTTCAGAAAAGTCGGGCAGACCGAGGAGTCTAGAGATAGCCTGAGGAAACAGATTGCAGGGAGGAATAGCCTGTTTAGACCTTCAGACACTCTCAGAGCTCTGACTTTTGGAGAACCCATCCCATATCATTCTAACAAATGAAAATATACCCATATTCTAGGATATCTGTCTTTAATATGGAAATATCATTTGAGTTGATAGAATGTTACATTTGGTAAACATTTTAGTTGAATATTTATTTAATTTTGCAGGTTAAAAAATATTTTGGAACAAATAAATACTTTTTTTGGATCTGTGTTAGGCCTCAACATTTTCACAGGCTGTTGACTGAACAGCTGGAAAGCCGAGGGCACAGTGTTTCAAGTGCGTAGTGTATAAAAAGTACTCTGGAGGGAGGTCCGCCGAGAGACATTTTCCTGGGAAGGAAGAAGGGGACGGCCGTCCCAATTCAGACTCTGTAAGAGGGCTTGAGGGTTCTGGATTTGGCACTTGTCCCCATTCCAACCCTGTTATTCTGATTTCTCTTGGGGGAGAAATGGCTGCTGTGTGTGTTACCTGAGAAATCCATTTCACTTATCTGACCCTTTAACTTGCTCCCATCATCAGCCCCGATCCACCACCTAGAATTGCAGGTGGTGGAAAAGGAGCCTGCCTTTCCCTTCTTACTTCTCAAGAGATGACCCAAGTATTTCTGTGCCAGATCTAGGCCTGGGCAAAGGGCTGCCCTAATTCAGTTGGTGCAGCTACTGAGGCAGAGGTGCCAGAAGAGAAGGATGTGGGCTTAGCAAAGAGAAAGAGAAGTAATAGTCAGAATTGACTTGTGAGCACATATGAGACACTCTCTGGAGAACTACAGAAGTGATTGGAAAATCTTTCTAAGGCCCTGGATTCCCACCCGAGCAGTATATCCATACTGCTGTCACTCTCAGCACTGAGATCTTAGTGTTGGTGAGACCTCACATGCATCCATAGGCTGGTGAGGTTGGGGCATATTCACATTTTTCACTGGCCTGTTTTCCTGCCTTCTTTTAGCACTTAGGGTTCATTCATTCATCAAGCATGCTTCAAATTAGATGTTAGGCTCACAGGTGAATGGTCTCTGGGCCCTAATTTTAAATTACTCCTGAATTCATAGGAGATTTGTGTAGGTAAGACTGTGTGTTGGGAGCATTGTCAGAGTAACTCCCAATCCTGCCTGGAGAAACAAATGGTGGCCCAGGAAGGCTTCTAAGAGAAGTTTTGAGTTGGATCTTAAAGGAAGGATAAGAGTTCATCAGGTTCGTGGGTGCTGCAGCATACCTGAGAGCAGTTTCATCTCAACAACGACCACAGCAATAAGCATGTGTTGGCGGTTTCATAGGTGCCTGGCATTCTAAACCTTTCACAGACGTTATCTCATTTAATCTATCAGAACCCACAGAACGGAAGGTGCTCTGCGAGTAAATGCTGTGTGGAACTATATTTTGGTGTTTGCCCTAACTTTGTTTTTTAAACCCTTTCATATGGCTTAACTGAGGCATTACTTTTCCTGTTACCTGCCTATAACATGGCATTTTATACCTCTTGACACTGACATACTTACACATTGGTGTTTTATTAATTACCATCTAGCTCGCTCTTCTGGCAGTTAACCATTCTGTACATCTCTTGGATAACGGAATTTTTCAAGTACATGTCTTTTTCCCTCTATAGGTTCCCTAAGACTACAGGCTCCCATCTTGGTTCCCCATGATCCCAACTAGAGTCATGCCCAAGGTAGATAGATTGTTATTTTGTTTGTTTGTTTGTTGTTAGGACGTCTTACTATTTTGTCAAATTTCGTCTGAAAACTGTGGAACAAAGGAACATGATTTTTAAGGCGCAGGAGAAAAACTTCACATGTCTTCCATGGCAGCCATGTGGTGTACATCAAATGCCCAGTTTACAAACTCTAATATAGAACATATTTGAAAAAAAAATCCCAGCTAATCCACACTG
Source organism: Pteropus alecto (assembly GCF_000325575.1). Classification (NCBI taxonomy): domain Eukaryota; kingdom Metazoa; phylum Chordata; class Mammalia; order Chiroptera; family Pteropodidae; genus Pteropus; species Pteropus alecto. Next base: position 4,757,605 of record NW_006441071.1, read on the forward strand.
AGACTATCTATGTGCTTTTGGGGGGATTTTGGCATGGGCGTTTCTTTTCCGGAACAGGTGGTGAAGCTAAATTTGTTTGGTGTGCTTGACATACTTGGAGCCTGATATTAAAAGACTTCAGTGGCTGTTATAAACAGTTCTTTCCTTCTTTGTTTACAGGGGACTGGAACTTTCTCTGGGGTGTTGGATTTCTGCTTCTGCTTACAGGCAGCCTGGAAACCATTCTTGGCCTGCGTTCGTCCACAGGGACAAACAGCTGGGCTGATTTAGTTTGGAAGCCTCGTTGTTTGGCTGTGACATGTGGCCTCGGGTTCTGACATTTGGGTCAGAACTGATTAGTAGTTCCTTCATGTCCACAGAAACAAAAGCAATCCATACAATTTCTTTAAAATCCTCATATTAAAGTGCTTCCTCACAGTGTCAGAGTTTGGGTGTCACAAGGTGGCAGGGAGGAGGGTGAAGGGGTGGGCAGGGCTATAGATATAAAAACTGGTTGCTGGATTTGAAAATCTTTCAGGTTTCAAGCAGATTACTGAATTTTTGTTTGTTTCAGCTAAATCAAATGATTGTCCCCAAATCAACTTGTGCTGGAAAGTGAGGCTTTCCTGCT
>NW_006441071.1:4758260-4760098 GCF_000325575.1 Pteropus alecto
TGCTCAGGAGGTGTTGCTTGCTTAGGTCCTTGAAGTGGGCCAGACCTGATTCTTTCAAAGTGTAGATTTTGGACTGACTGCTCTTCACCATCAGCCCCCAGGGTGCTACTGAGAACTGAATTTTAGAAATGCTGTCTGTGAGCTGAGTGATGTGACTATAGCAAAACAGCCTTGGTGCTGCCTCATGGGACTTCAGCTGGGAAGTGTCACTGACACGGTGTTATCTCCATATGTTGTTTACAATGGATGCTTTTCACAGCAGACCTGAATCCAGTCCTTATCTGTGACTGTCAGCATTGTGCTTGCATAGTTGAGGTTTGTGGAACGCCCTTTCATCCTTCCAGCTGTTTATCGGTGTTTTTATTTGAGATGGGGAGGTCTGAACTTTCGATGTGAGGTGGCACAGGCTTGTTTCAGGCATTGAAGAGCTAAAATTAGTTTGCATTTAGCACCTTCTCTGGATGCCAGCTTGACCTCCTTCTGGTATACTTTCTCCTTGTGGTTTTTGCAGGCAGTACTGTATAGTTAGTAATAGACTGGGCTTTAGATTTACAGATTTGGGTTCAGATAGACTCTTATTTATCATTGATGTGACCTGGATAACAAATTAGTTATGATACAGTTTCAGCTGTTGTAGCAAAGGGCAAAGTGAAGTATCAATAAGATAGAAGCTTAGATCTCTCTCATGTAACAGAGTATATGCTTTAGGGTTGATGCAACAGTTTCATGGTATCTGATTCTTGTTCAACATACATCTTTTGTGGTTCAAGATGGTTGCTCCAGCTCCCACTGCCAAATCTACCTCCCAAGCAGTGGGAAGGAAAGAAGAGAAGTGGGGGGGGGGGCATGTCCCTTTAATGGAACAACCTAGAAGCCACACATGTCACTTTAGCTCACAGTCCATTGCCCAGAAATTTATTGCATGGTTGTAATGGATTAAATGCTTGTATCTACCCTACCCCCAAATTCATATGTTGAACCCTAACTCCCAATGTAATGGTATTGGGAGTTAATTAGGTTTAAATGAGATCACGAAGGTGGGTCCCTTATGATGGAATTGGTGCCTTTTATAAGAAGAGAACAGAGAGCTTGTTCTCTCTGAAGATACGATAAGAAGAGTGCCATCTGCAAGCCAGGAAGAGGGTTCTCACCAGCAACTGGAGGTGTGAGCATCTTGATTTTGGACTTTCTAGTCTCTCAAACCTTGAGAAGTAAATTTCTGTTGTTTAAACCACCCAATCTATGGTATTTTTTTTTTTTTAATAGCAATCTGAGCTAAGACAATGGCCATTCACAGAAGTTGGGAAATGTTGTCTTTGTCAGGTGGCTGTGTGCCAGACTAAACGCAAGTGTTCATTACTAAAACAAGAAGATAGTAGATGTTAAGGCACAACTGTCTTTCTTCACAGATGGATTATTTACACTTTCTGCCTCTTATTTCCTTCATTTGGAAAATGAGATTGATCTCATGAAATTGAGAATTAAATGAGATAATACTTATAAAGCTTTTAACATGATGTCTGGGACATCATGACTATTCAACTACGAATAAAAGAAAACACGTAGGTTTACTTGGATCCTTGCCTTTTTTGAATAGTTTTCATTAAATTTTGGGGGAGGCTTGTATGTTTATATTAAAGCTTTATCTTCAGGAGAGGATTTACTGTATCACAATGACAAAATGATGTCTTCATCTTTTGCATCAATTTAGAGCTTTACCTGGTGACATGAAGAGTTACACTTGAGGTGTTTGTGAAGGTTGTTGGAGAGCTTGCATTGTTATGTGACTTTGCTGTTTCCCCCTTTATCCCATCAAGAATTGCCTCATTTGTAGCCTT
>NW_006441071.1:4760136-4776006 GCF_000325575.1 Pteropus alecto
AAAGAGGTTGAATCTCAGAATTGGAAAATGGTTACTAGAGCTTCTAAGAAGGAAGGAGGCAGTTTCTGAACCTGTGAAGAGTCTTGTGGCCTTCAGCAGCTTGCAGTGGAAACTGACATTTGGTATCTGATAAAGCTGGAGTCTCGTATGTCTGAGTTGCTCTGATTTCTAGAGCAAACTAATTAGCTGAATCTGAGGCCTGGATGTGAACCCTATTCCTCTTTCCTAAGGGTTTTCAACATTTCAGTTGATTATAAGTTGCCATCTATTCTCATCACACAAGTTTTGCATTTAACAATTAAAGATTTATTCTCATTGGACTGCCTTTAATCAACTGCCAGACTGCAGCAATAGTAGGTCACTAACCGTCGTCTGGATCTGTGCTCTAAGGACACAAGGACACATCACAAGGGAGACCACACTCTGAGAGAGGAGGCAGCTCTTGTGGGAAGGGGCAGTGGAGGGTCATGGAAGTTCTCTCCAACCCCTGAAAAGTATGAAAGTTGATGGCCTCTGAAGCTGCCATGCAACTGGTAGCCAATTCTGATCTTGCTCTAGCGAATTGTTTTCTAAAACATGTACTGTGAAATAATTTAGTAAGTTTTAATGAACATTCTTTAAAAGTTGAAAGCAAATAAACAGCAGAGTGCATCACAGCTAGTAAGAGAAGAGTGCAATATTTATTTTCATTATGTATCTCTAAATATGTGTGTGTGTGCTGAGTCATGATGTAAATATTTTTCTTATTGTGGGCCACGGTCAAAAAAAATTTGAAAGCTATTCCAGCATAAGATATGCCAGTGTTGTCACTGTCGAGCTATTTTTTCTGTGTTTTGCTTTTATTTTTCTCTGATCCAGATAAGACTGTGGTAATGGGAAGGTAGGTACAATGTGGGCTGAAATCATCATAAAGGCTAGATAGCAAAATCAGTTCCGTTCCACAAATAATTGTTGAGCATGAACTGTGTACAGACACTCTGCTAGGTGGTGTGAGAGGTACATAAAACCGTTTGCTGCCCTCCAGAGTTTCATAACCTAGTGGCAACGGAAAAAGGAATACACACATAATTCAACCACGAAACTAACCATAATAGAGAATATAATTAAGTTTGATTCAATCATCATGAATTTACTTTCAAATTTTAATTTAGGTAATTCAAATATTCTTATTGCCAAGATCAATCATTTTGTATCAAATACTTTCAATCTTAGAAGTTTTGAAATTCGATGTGGGCAAAGATTTGGTAAGGTGGGGGTACTCATGCGTTGCTGATGAGAATGTGAGTTAGTATCATCTTTTTAGAAAGCAATTAATGGGGAATAATTGGCTTAAAAACACAGTCTTTGCAGTAATTCCACTTCTAGGCAGCTATTCTTTAAAAAATCAGAGATTTGGACAAAGATTAATGTACAAAGATGTAATTAGAGCTTCATTTAAAAAATTAAAAACAACTAATGATTTATAGGACTCTATGTAAGGAAATATTATGTATTATATAATACATATTTTCAAAAAATAGATAAAGACACTAGAAAGTGTTTATATGAATTAGTAAATGAAAAAAGCAGGGTCAAATACTGAATAGACTATATGATCAAGAGTCTAAAAACAAACCCCTATTTATGCTTTAAAAAAATACTAGAAGGAAACTCTTCAATATGTTGTGTTTACTCTTTGAATTGTAGGATTCAGGTGACTTTCGTTATCTTCCTAAAAGTTTAATGTATTTTCTACAATACGAATTTTTTTGTTATAATCCAAAATAACAAATACTGTTTTATAAAAACTATAGAAATTACATTAATGCTAACATGCTGAGTATATTATTTTTAGAAGAGGCTTTCAAGGACTCTAATAACATCTTTTTAGATTTACTGGGTAGTCCTAGATATTTGCCTCTTTCCTTCACTTTGTCAGTGTGGGAGATGTTTGCTATGGCAACAGAAATCATTAGAACAGTCACTTATTTCCTTTTCTAAATTTAACTTTTAAAAAGATTAAAGTGTGAATTGTATTCCAAGTAGTTGGCCCATCTATATACCCATTTATATTTCCTAGAGTCCATGAGACTTAGCTTGCTAGATCAGGGCTAACCAGAAGACCTTCATACTGGGTTGCCAGACAAAAATGAGTGCTTGGACTGAATTCACCCATGTTATCGTTAGTTACCCTTTTCCCAGTGCAACTTGGACCCGAGAGAGACTAAATTATCTTTGAAAGAAGAATTTTTTAAATCTTAGGTAAATGCTCTAAAGACAGGAAATAATAACTGCTAAAGATTAGTGAGTGCTTCTTTAGTGTCATGTCTTAATGATTCAGTGTTATTTACTTGCATTATCTCATTTAATTCACATAGTAATGCCAGTACGTTGTTCCCATTATTATGACTGTCTTATATACAAGCATCCGATATTTAAAGAGGTTAGATAACTTGTCCAGAGTCATATCAATAGTAAGTGCCAGAGTTGAGTCCAATTCTTAGACTCCGTGCTATTCAGCATTCCTGTGTGTTCCCTCTTATGCCCACTGAGACCCACTGAGACTTTTGCATATAGGCTAGGTAATCATTTTTAAGAATTCCAATGTCAGAAGAGACTTTCTATCCTGAGACTATTACTGTAATGATTAAATTATTCTGAATTGATTAAAAATGCCAGATGCCTTCAGGTTCATTCTATTACAATTAGCTTTGCACATTTCTGCCTATACTCAGTGAAACTCATGTTTTAATCTCCTTGCAAAACTAGAAAGAAAAAAAAGCAAAATTATTTTACTGCCAGTAAAAACCTAGGTTTAGTCAAAGCAAGTTATAATTTCTGGTGTTCCTTGGCTCATTAGTTCTTCCAGATGGTGCATGTAAACATGGCAGGAGCTGCAAATTGTGTGAAGGCTGAAATGTAAATCAAGAAATAAGTATTCATTATAATCTGTATGACAAATGGAAAGGCTATAAAGTGAAACAGTGCATTGCTCAGTCAATTTCATCCCATTACTTTTGGGATGCCCCAGAGATTATTTTCGGGAATGGACTTTCCTGATTTTGTCAAGGTCAATTGTCATTACAATGTTTAGAAGGGTCCTCAGTCTAGCGTGGATATGTTTGGGGCATTGCAGTTGCATGGTATGCCATTCTCCACCAGCTAGTTTGGTTTTCCTAAAATACAGTAGTGCTCCTGTATTAGTCAGCTTTTTTTTTTTTTTTTCCAAGTGAGTAAAACCCAACTCAAACTATATTAAGAAAATCTGGGAATTTTTTGGCCCACATCACTGGGAAATCCAAGAGATGAATTTGACTAAAGGCCCAGCTTGATAAAGAGATTCAAATATAGCCACTGCTGGGTGCGTTGGTCTCTGGTAGCCCAGGACTCAGTCTACCAGTTGCACTAACCAGCAAAAACAGATCTTCACACATGATTTTGGCAGAATGGTTCCAAGGAGAGTAACAGGACTATCCATGAATCAATGGTGAGTTTCTCTTTGGGCACACATGGGTTATACATCCAATCCCTATGCCTTAGAGGGCAGAGTCAACCCCACCCAAACCCCATGAATAGGTTTTGTTACCAGCTGATGAGGGGAAAGGTGGCTTGGCAGGCAAACGCAAAAGATGCATATGACGTTCTAAGTTTAAAATCTTGCAACCGTTCCCAAATGTCTTTGGAAAATTGCAAAACTCCTTAGTATATACCTTGTCTACCTGTATAGTTTTATTCTGCTTCTCTTTTCTTTGACAACTTGTCTAAGATTCAATTTAAGTAGTATGTCCCAACTCCCTTCTAGCCTATCAAACTGAGTTAGAGATTTCTTGCTTGTGATTCTATAGCACACCAAACCTCTGATATCCTAGCCCTAAACACACATTTTGTGTGTAATAAGTGTTTATCAACCCTGAAATTACTAGAGAACCCTCTGCTCGAGAGCTTAAAATATTCCCATGCATTAGCTCAAATTCATCAGAATCTTGGGGTGGGGAATGGAGAGTCTATATCTGTCTGTCTGTCTGTCTGTCTGTCTGTCTGTCTGTCTGTCTGTCTGTCTGTCTATCTATCTATCTATCTATCTATCTATCTATCTATCTATCTATCATTCATTTCACTCTTCTTAAGCTTTCCGGTGACTTTGAGGTGCAAATAGGCTTGAGAACCACTGGGTTACGTCATTGCCATTTCATCCAGATCTAAAATTCTGTGATTCTAACTTGAGATTTGGTAGGAAAATTACCTCTTCTTTACCTCTCTTCTCTCCTCTCCTCCCTCCTCTATTCCCTCTCTCTCCTATTTTCAACTATTGTGTTTAGAGATGTCAAAGCTATAATTCTATTAAAAATAAATATAAAATATTTTAATTTTATTTGCCCTTAGGTGCTTTGAAACTCTCTCAGTGATGCTGAGATTATCTGAGTTATTCGAGAATGAGATAGATACTTTGTTACCTTTTTATACTAGCTCGGCCCAGTCTCTCCTGATATGGGGTGCAGCTCGGAGCTGTGCCTGTGGGCCCTTTATAATTACGTCTCAACTGCAAGGCCAGTCAGGCCTACAATGAACAGAGTCATTTGAGGCACTTCCTGTAATGTTTCAAACTGTTATGCTGTTGACATTCAGTGCATGTGTTTGTCATTGACACACAGGCTTCCATTCCAGCTGGAAAGCCTTGTCTTTCATGTAGAAGTTGTTTAAAGGAATCTACTTATCTCAAAGCCAGACAAAGTAGATGGGAGGGAGGAGTTCTTTTGCACTCATCTTCAAACACATTGCATTTTGGGGATGCCAACGGGACTGTTTTAATTTGCTCCATTCAAAGGCAGACTTCTGCTGCTTTTCTTGAGATTCTGACAGAAGAGTGTTTGTCTTTAATGTCACGAGATGAGATAGTGCAGCTGTGTTTATGGTGGGAGTTACCTGTAATTTATGTTTTCACTTAAACATTTAAGGAGGTTAGCTGTTTCTTTTTATTTAAAGACCTGATTTCTTTCTTTTTTCCCTTCCTTTTCCTTTCCATCCACCTCAACTACTACTTTTTTTTTGTTTTTTAAGCAACTGGGAGGTGGTTGGAAAATCAAGACTTCTGTTTTCTTTTTTGTTCACACACAAACACACACATATGTATATATTTTTATGAGTTTTTTTTTTAGTTCTTGAATATGTATTTTTTACTGAAAATGTACAAACACAAAAATGTACAAACACATGAGTAAATAATGTAATGACAAAGAACTATTTCTGTGAAAAGTGTTTTTTAAAACATCTTTAGATTTCAGTGCAAAAATGTACCCCTGGCACCTCTTAAAACATAAGAACAAGCTCAAAAAAACATAGTGATGTAAATAAGCTAGCTACTACGTTCAATGTCATCGTCAATGGTGAGTGGATACAATCAATAAATGTAGCTGTTGCTCAGCTTTTAATGTCTGTTTTCTGGTACAGAGTTGGAATTATTGAAATAGCAGTATTTCAGAATGTGAACACATACTTAATTTTAATCTGGAAAAGCATAAGCAAATGAGGAAAAACTAGCAAAAAACTGGTTATCCAAACGAGGACAAGACTTTTTTTAAGGTTTGTGAGACCCAAGCTGATCATATCATGTGCCTCCCTTCTCACTATTTGGCTCCATCATTATTTTATTATTATTTAGATCATGCTAAATTTTATTATCCTGAAAAATTGATTTCCAGGGACATTAGGGAAAGTGAGCTGGATCAGTACCACTCAGATTTTAGGACTAGAAATGGGGTACTGGGGGTAATAATTATGGACTGATTGAATCTAATAGAACCCCAAGTGTTTGTTTTATAAGCACCAACAAATGGATTCCCCTTGCCTGACCCAGTGAAATATGGTTCGTTCTTATCGAGGAACTTGAGAAGAAATCTATTTGCCCTTCTTTTGCAAAAGGAAATTAGAGCCCTTTGTTCACATTTATCTTTAGGAACTTTTCTCTAAAAACTAAACTTTCACTGAAAAATTTACTAGAATCTCCAAAGAAAATAAAAATGCTGCATAATTTATTCATTAATTCAGCAAGCACTTATTTAGTACCTACAACATGCAGGCATTGTGGAAATGATAAAAAGGTGAGAGTGGATGGTACATCTATACAAACACATTTAATAAACTATGATAAATGTGTTAGTCAAGGGACAAAATTGCTACTGGTCACAGATATCAAAAGAGACATAAAATACTTGGATGAGATCTAGATTTAGTGTGTCTATGATATTTTCTTGTTCTACGAATCTTGAGGCCCTTTGACAAAAGTCAAAGAGGTTAACCTGTCCTGACTCATTTTTGTGAACCAATATTGTCTCATAGTGACGTAATTTTCTTTACTAAATTTTTCCAAATTCTGAATAGCAGTCAATTCTAGAATTTTCTTGGGCATTTATTGTCGACTTCACTGGTTTATACCTTTAAAAATCTCTGAACATTGATCACTTTCCTCTGCAGGCAGCACCATCCATAAGGGATACAGGATAGGTTTTGCTGTTTTATAACTAAGTCAGCAGTATGGGGGCTCACAGCCCTGCATGAGCCTGGTTAAAGTCAATACGACTGTTGGGTCTCTGAGCTTGCACAGAAGTGTGCCATATTCATACCCTTCTTAAAAAAAAGTTATAGAATTTGTAGACAAGTTCCGCTTTGGCCACTTAGCACCCACCAAAATACCTTTCTAGGTTCAGTCTGAATTTGTCCTAAAGTTATTATAAAGACCTATTTAGACTGTTAAACAACTTTTAGATGAGTCTAAAATTGTTTCAGAGTAAGTTAAAAAGTAATATGATTTATCCAACTAATCACTGATTGTTAGATATTTAGAGTATTTCTAAATTTTATTTTCTTGAATAACTTTGTAGTGAATATCTTTTCCATAAATTTTTGTGTATATCCATCTCTTTATAATACATTCCTCGAAGTCCAAATGTTGGGTCAAAGTGTATGTACATTTATTGATGAGTATTATCAAGCTGTTCTGTCAAGTTTCCTTAAACACTACTACTGCTCATTATAATTTGAAAAGTATTTTTCAATTTGATAGGAAACAATGATACTTCATTATTGTTTTAATCTGTACTTCTATTACTGAGAATTGTAATTTTTATATGTTTATTATCCATTGGTACTTTTTTTGTGTGTAAACGACCTGTTCAAGATTTCTACACATTTTACTGTGGGAGGTGTTCTCATTTATCACAGTAATTCGTATCAGGTCTTTAATGTAGTTCCAATTCTTGTCTTTATGAGAGATTCTTTCTCAGTTGACAACTTTGGAGATTTTATTGTTTAATTTGTTAAGAGTATGAAAGTTTTGTTAGTTTTCTTAAAAATAAACATCCTCTCTTCAAGAATGGGAAGCATAACAGTATATGCGCAGCATCCTCCAAGAAACATTCAAAATTAATTTTCTCCACTGGTAATCTAACTTCATCCTTAGATTAACTCAAATGCTCCAATTCTTTCAGATAAGAAGAAAGTTCCTTAAGTCCATAAAGGATCTTTAAGCATGATGAGAGATCATTCGATTGCCAAGCATACAAAGTCTTTAGATATAATACGGGTAAATTTTAAGCCCCATATAAACAGAAATGTGACTTACAGCTCACAAAATATGCAGCTGATTTTATTACTTCTGACATTTCTATCATGTTATAGTAAGTCCTTAATTAACTTCATTGATAGGTTCTATGACTTTAAGCAAAACAACATGTAATGAAACCAATTTTACCATAGGCTGATTGATATAAACAAGAGTTAAGTTCCTATGGCATCTTATCAATGTTACAATGAAATGGCATTATTCAACAACCTGCTTTATAGTTATCATTTATTTCTTCCTCTGAGAAGTTGGAAGACATGTTTCCTTATTTCTGGGGACTCACACTCCAATCACCTTCAGTGTGAAGCCTTCTCCTTCCTGGGCAGGTTCCCAGTCTCCACTGGCCTTTTATAATACTGTGTAGATGTCTCTTTTAACATATTCCATCTCTACAGCTCTTTACACTTTTTTTTTAACACTATACTGCAAGCTCTGTCAGAGCTTAATCCATGTCTTATTCATTTTCATGTTTTCTTCACCCCAAATGGTGCCTTATATAAAGAGTGTGCTTGATAAAAGTTTAGCATTATTAGTCTACTCTCTATAGAAATTATTATATTTGCAGATGAAACAATTGAGAAATGTGAATTTTACTTATATCCAATAGTTTGTTAATCACACAATGCATATATATTATGGAGAAAGTAGGAAGTATGGTTAAGTAAAGAGAAAAAAGGAAAGTCTTCTGTAATTATACTTCCTAGAGATTACCATTGTTAATATTTGGGCATATGTTCTTCTAGAATTTGAAGAGGAAGATGTTGATAATGATAAACACTTATTGAATGCTCACTGTATGCCAGGCATTGTGCTAAACACTTTATGTAGATTTTCTTAATCCACGTTAACACTATATCATAGGTCAACTTTAATTTTCTCCACTTCAGAAAAAAGACACTGAGGCTTAGGGAGGTGAATTTGCCCAAGATCACATGATTGCCAGGTAGCTTAGCCTGGATTGAACCCATATGGTGTGAACCCAAGCAATGTGAGTCAAACAGCATGTTGATCAAAGTGCACATTTCCAGAGCCAGACTACCTGGATTTAAATCCCAGTTCTGTCACTAAAAAGCTGTGTGATTTTAGGCAAACTAATTAGTCTCTCTGTGCCTCAATTCCCATTCCTTCATCTTTAAAATGGGGTTAATACTGATATTAACCCCAACTCTGCACAGAATTACAATGATAAAACGAGATAACTTATGTAAAGTATTTAGAACAGTGCTTCCCAATAGTAAAATCTGAATAATTGCTAGCTCTCATATTACCATATATGTAGTCAATAAAAATTATCACATTGTAATTCTCTTTGTAACTTGTCTTCACTTACTAAATGGTAAATATCATTTTAGTTAATACACATGTACCACATTATTTATAGGATCATACAGCATTTCATTGTTTGAATACATCATAATTTACATAACCAATTTTCTGTTTCTCTAGAATGTGAGCTTCATGAGATGGGGACTATGCCAAGTACCATGGTTTTCATGTATCTAGAACAAAGCTAGCACAAGGTAAGTGCTCAATAAATATTTATTGAATGAATAAATGAATGAATATTATTGAAGTTGTTTCTAATTTTTCACTATAAATCATATTTTAAAAAATCCCTTTACTTCTAGGAGGTCTGAAGTTTAAAATTTTTCCCATGCAATAATATATAACCTTCTAGTCATTGCTTAAGAGCCAAAGTGTAATTTCTATACTGAAGTAAAAACATGTTGCATCTAAGGATGCCCATTTAGCCCAAGAGAAAAAAATACTGCTAAAGTAAAGATGCATGGTTATGTTTAAAAATAACTTTAAAGTTCCCTTTCATGAAATTCTTTTCAAAGAGTGTTTTACCATGTGGGTAAATTTTAACAAAAATTGCTCAAATTAACTCCAAGTACAATGGCATTTATAATGCTTTGATTACACATATGAAATTCATTTTGTCAAAAGAGACTTTGACTAGGAAAAATGCAACTTTGTAAGGGGGAAAAAAAAACCCTATTACTATAATGATAGAGTAGTTTCCCAGGATCTAATCACATGCACATTTAGAAGAAAGCATTTTATATTCTCTGTAACATCTGGTGACTTTCTGACTATTCCAAAACAGCTTCACTCTGCTTTCAAAATGCCATTTTGTGTTATACAAATCTGTAAGTTGCCTGCAGAAACTTAGGGAACTGGAAAATTTTCAACTTCATTTGAAAAATGTGCTACTATCCCTCAATTCCTTGAGTTAGGGTGGAAAATAGTAATGATGGAAAGCCAAGATGAATGAGGCTGGGAGAGTCACTTCATGTATTGCTATGACATAGTGAACACCTCAGAGAATTTTTTAAGGAGGTGATGAGACTGGCCGACAGAACCTATTGACTAGAAGGAAGATAAATAGGCTGTGACTAGCTGGAGAAACAGATGTGGCAAAGGATTGCTCCAGAGAGGGAGGAAATCTAGAGTCTAGCCAAGGATATACTTTTTCAGTTGAGAATGCTTCTAGATAGATTTAATTTAATTTAATTTTTTTGGCATGGAACTGAAGTATAAACCATGTAGTCAGCTCTACTTCCTAAGGTAGAATTAAAGTTGTTTCAGACTTGAGGGTCAATTTGTCTTTCATTTTGATTTTGTTCAGTGTGAAAGTGATAGTCCCTGGCCACCTGCAGAGGAGCCTGAACCATAATTTTGCCAAATAGAGACTGTGGTCACATCAGTAGGAGCCAAGACTGAAAGCTTAGTAAGAGACATTGGAGATCCATGAACAACGGTTAAACAGTTCACAAGGCATTGTAAAAGGAAATAATTCATTAATATCTTGGCTTAAACCCACTCATGACCTAATTGAGTAGCAGAGCGACATAAAAATAATCTTCCTGGATTTCCTTTCTGTTATCTTCTCTTTTTGTTTGTTTGCTTCTCGGTTTTTTTTTCCCCGTTCTCTCCTTTTGATTTTTTCTCTTTTCTCCCCTCCCCGCTCTAAATGTTTCTCTTTTCCCTCCATATTCTCTTTACTCCCGCCTCCCCAGTGCTGCCCACCTCGCCTCTCTCTCGTTTTTTTCCTTCCTTCTCCATCCCCACTCCACCAATTTTTTAACTGTTCATGGAACTCAAGTATTATTTTGATGATAGTTGTGAAATAGACTTTGATTGTTTGTAATTTTAGAAATAGGTCGAGGAGAATGCTTTTTTCCCCAAGGAAAAATTGTGCTCCACTTTTTCCAATTTTAGTTTTCTTACCTAATACAAAGCACTTGAATAAAGTCTGGCACAGAAAAAGCACTACATTAAATCTTAGCGATGAGTGTTCCCTTAATTCAGTTTTTCCCTTTATATAAGTTGACCTTGAAAGAAAAAAAGATTTCCTGTGTTTTCTCTAAACAACCCAAGACAGACAGTTGCTGTTGCCCTTATAGGCACTCTTAAGGATGGAGCATCTACTGTTTTCTCAGCTCCCTGTTCCAGGGGATCATTAACAACTTGTCTATCAAACTTTCTTTTCATGTCATTTAAGCTCATATTTTCTGTTTGAACCTTAGCAGAAAGAACAGGTGGACAATGATCTCCTTGTGGTTCAAGTTCTAGAAAATAGCTCTTAGGCCATGGACAGAGCGTGGGTTCTGGAGGTTGACACGCAGGTCCCTGGGCAAAGCATTTAACACCCTTTCAGCATCCTATTTTTCATCTATCAGGAAACATTCAGAGGACTGTCATTAAAGGAATAGTTAAAGAAATCCAGGCTGAGAGAACACTTAGCATAGTGCCCACATGTGGCAAGGTCCTGATAAATGGCAGCATAAACCCCCGGAGCTCCCACTGGAGGAGAGCCTTCTTATGGGAATGCTTGCTACTCCTCCTCCCTCCACCTTCTACATGACCCAGAAGTAATGAGTGTGATCTGGGAAAATTAAAATCAGAGAGTTCAAAGAGTATTAGATATTGAGAGATAGGGAGAAGCGGGAATCACTAATTGGTCTGTATACTTGTGCCTCTGGGCACGGAGACACTCTTTGGTGGATGAGTGACTAAACTTGGGGATTTCCCGATATAGAGCAAGGAGAAATGGTGGTCCTATTATTTGCTGATTTTTTTTTTTAAAGAACAGTGTGTAAGAGGGCCTTCTCCTGGGGTTGCTCTTCCTCTGTCTCCCACAGGCTTTGCACAAGTATCTGGTTGGTGGAGAAGCCAAGCAAATGTGATGAACTGTCGTTTTTCCAATTGTAAGGGTTATACAACACAATGGGGTGTCTGTGTGTGTGTGTGTGTGTGTGTGTGTGTGTGTGAGAGAGAGAGAGAGAGAGACAGAGAGACAGAGAGACAGAGAGACAGAGAGACAGAGAGAGACAGAGAGAGACAGAGAGACAGAGACAGAGACAGATAGAGAAAGGTAAGCTAATAGAATCAAACCCTTCTCTTAGCAATACTTGAAAAAATCCCCAAATTTAAAAAAATCTGTTACAATTTCTTAGTACTTTCTCCAAATTAACCTAAAAATGCTGAGATCAAAACTGATCCAGTCCGAAAATATTTTTAATGGACATTTATATTGGCTACACTCTGAAGGTTTTAATAGTTCTTAATTGCAGGTAAGTGTTCACCGCTGTGCTGCCTGCAGTCAGCTGTGAGCAGGCTTGCCAACAATTTAATAATAACATCATTAGTAAAGTGGTCAAGCTTGCAAATGATTTACTTTCTAACAAAATGAATGAGAATAAATTCAAATTTTTCTCTATAATGACATTACTTCTACTAGCTTTTGTTATGCTTTCATGGGTGAAGAAAAAAGAGTTGCATTATGGTTGGTGGGTGAGATTTTTTCCTGACCTAAGATGTGGCCATCATTTGTCATGGCTGCTGCAAATATTTTTATAAAGATAAAACAGGCAGAATATAGGATATGTCGGGTCACTATTGATTCTGAGGTGGAACTATAATGCTTTAATAATTCAATGTTTTATTTGCTGAAATTCATCTTTCTCAGGAATGTCTATGGATACAGTGCCTTGATGAGTTATAAAACTGAGAAAATGGGTCTTTCGGGAGATCTTTATATGGTATATTGTAAGAAGTCTCCAGTGTTGTGTAGACAAGGAGAGAGAGGAAAGTTAGAAGAGCAGATTAAAACTGTGGGCAACTAGTCTTTAAGGAAGCCAAGAGAAGGAAGAACAGCCACCCTTCTGCCTGGGTGGTCATAGAAGGTATCCTGAGTTGATGACATTTGTTTCTCAGAATCTGAAATGGTATAAGAACCTCTGAGTTTGGGGGTTTCTTCTTAGTCCACAGATCCCAAAGATGTGATGAGCTAGGGAGTGGAAAGGGTCTGAGTCCATTGGCTGGAGTTTTCCCCACACTTCAGGAGAGAAAGGACGGTTAGATAAGAGGAAATAATGGGAGAGACAGTTTTCCATAGGTCTCCCGTAATCCTGTACATTTTGCTGTGTACGCTGAGAATGCAAGGCCAACATTGCTTTATACCCCAGGCCATTTCTCAGGATTGTGTTTGTAGTGAACAACCTTGAGGGATGAACTGTGTCTCCATCTAAGAGACTAAGAGCAGGTTTGCTTCTTAATTCCTTGAAATGGTGAGTCCCCCAGGCTCTGTGTTCCCGTCCTATGGTGTCGCTCCTTGTATGAGGGCATCCATCTGGGTTCTCCATATTACCTCTGTGGGATTTGGAGGGCAAATGAAACTGATGCAAACACACTGACATTCATACTGCTTGCTGTGTCATGAGTAAGTCCTTTCTCTTCAACCTAGAGAGCTCATGTCTTCTGTCAGCCTCCATGAAACAATAACAGGCTAATCAATTAGTTTATAGGTTAAAATTAAATCTCAGACGTAACAGGAAAGGAATGCAAAACTTTAGAGAAATGTTTGAAAGAACTTGAGCTCCAAAGCATTTTTCTTTTCTCTGTCCTTCATGAAGTTGCTCACCCATCCTTGAAAACTATTAATAAACTCTGAGATTCTTGGCAATACTGTAGAATTCTTGGACTCCTTAACTTTGACCTCTAAAGTCACTGAACTTCCTGAATTCTTCCCTAGGTACATGAAAGACACTGTGAGAGCACTGATGTGGTGTGTTCCTTACCAGACTACTGGGGTGTTACAGAGGTCATCCAGCCATTCTTGCCTTTAGGCTACACTTAAGTCAGTCCAGTTTTCAAACATCTCCGGAGTGAGTTAGTTTAGCCATATTCTCTCAGTAGCTTATTTTACTTTTTCTCTTTTAGGATATATCTCTGCTTTATAATTTAAATACAATGAAAAAGAGAATGAAATGGCTTATAAGTTATAATTTTTCCTCTTGTGGCTTTCCACGGGGGTATTTAGAAAGCTGATCATCATCCCCGGGGAGGGGTGGGATCTTGAAATTCACTGTCATTCTTATATCAAGAATGAGTGACGCTCCAACTTTCTTTAAAATCTTTCACTGTGAATCTCATTCCTATAACCATTCTCTGCTGGTTTCCTCAGGGAAAGGAAAAGAGGTCTCTTTGTCTTCAGACCTTTCCACTCTGCTAAACCTTACATAAATTTTATTTCTTCCAGAGACTTCTATGTGTATCATCTTCTAGGGATTATATTAAGTGGATTTTTCAACTGGGTCGTAGGAATGATTAGGTTCTAAGGCTATTTCCAATATAAGGTGTATAAGTTTAAATTATTTGGGGAATCATATGTCCCTAGTTTTTGTACACCTGTGTAGGGCATCATCATCCTCTAATCAGTCTACCTTAAATTGCTCTAGATAAAATGAACAATTTATCATGATTCGTCTAATAGCACATGTGCTTCCAAGGATACACCTCAATAAGAGACACCACTATTTCCATTAGCTTCACTTATAGATAAGCCTTGTGTTGTGCTTCAATTTTTTGTAGGCTCATTACCAACCAACTGTAAAACTGATTTTGGGGTGTAAGGAAACTTTGAGATGAACTAGGTATTAGATGATATTAAGGCATCATTAGTTTTTTTAGATGTGATAATGAATGATATTGTAAGATAATGTCCTTTGTTTTTAGGCTGGCTTGAGGATGTAGTTAGGGATGAAATATCATGACTTTTTTTCTTATCTTGTTTTTTTTTTTCACAGGAGTCTTTTAATGTGGCTGTTTGATTATGGAGTCTTAAAGAATTTAAATTGAAAGTTAGTTCGCCAAGTTCTGCTTGATATAATTGAAAAATTTGGGCCTCGTTTACTTTATGACCTTGTCTGAATTGAGCAAACGATATAGAAATTTGTGACTATTCCTTTAATCTTTAGAATGAGTCACTTCATAGACCCAGAGCTCTTTGAAAAAGAGATAGGTACATTTGAGAAAGAAACTCTGAATAACATCACAAATACATATGGGGATTACTTCTCTTAACCTTCCCCAAGGTCACCTGCAGGCATTTTCCATGGTCACCACATTGGGAAGAGGCAAATACCTCAAACTTCTAGGAACTATTGAGCAGTGACTTTGAAACAACACTGGTACCTGGGATGCCAGTGTCATGGGAGTTTGTGGGACCCAAACCTAGGAGATAGATTTTTAACCAGGATATCCCCCAGTGGACTCCTGATTATATCTCATGGTTAATTTCTAGTTTCTGTGTGGTAGTTTAAATAGCTATCCTTAGCAAATAGCAGAATCCTCACTTGGGCTCCCAGGCTCTTACAATAAAGGCTATTATGGTCTAAAAGACCAAAAGGAGGAAGCATGTGGTGTTTCACTTCCCCTGCCAAAAAATAAATAAAAAGCAATATTACATCCCTTGGAAAACCACAGGTATTACAACCACCACCAAGGATGTGAAAGAGGTGGAGTGGTCTTACCACATTCCCATTTTAAATCTCCTGTTTGGACAATACTGAAGACAGAAGAATTTTAGAGACTAATAGTGGATTTTCTTAATCTTAAAAAATTAAAAAAATTTTTTCAATTACAGTTGACTTTCAATATTATATTAGTTTGAGGTGTATAGCATAGTGATTAGATATTTACATAACTTACAAAGACATTTAAATAATTAGGAGGTGACTTCAACTGAAGCTACTTTTCTAAATATAGTTTTCTTACTTAGAACAAATTTGTTCTGTCTTGACCCCTGGATTTAACAATTGATCTGGCATCTCTTCCCAATATTCCATTAGTAGAAAATGTTAGGAAATACTTGCTTTCACCTGAAAGGAATAGCAATAAACTTGCTAAATTGCCTCTGGTGATACCAATGTCATGTCTTTTCCACTTTATAGTAAGTGTCATGGGACATTGGCCATTTTTACTCT
>NW_006441071.1:4776029-4780485 GCF_000325575.1 Pteropus alecto
GATGGCATCATACTGGCCAGATCTGGGTAGAGGAAGTAGTGGGTACCCTAGATGCTTTGGTAAGACACTTATGTGCCAGTAGGGAGACACTTGTGTGTCAAAGGGTGAGAAACAAAGTCCTAAAAAATACAGGGCTTTCTTGTTTATACTTTAAATCCTCTCAGCCTCATTGTCCATTGTTAGAATAAGATGACCAGAGATGTGTGGGCTTTGACCAGCTTCATGCAGGTACAGCGAGACAGCAACTTGCCCTGGGCCTGTGTCAAGTTCCTCTTGCTCCCTGCCCTGGAGACCCTCTGACACTGCAGCCTCAGATTCCTGCAGGAAGCCCCTTGGCATTCATGCATACGTAAGCTGTTGGGGTGAGGGCATTGTTGCCTTATAGAAATGTGACCTAGGGTTGGTCCAGTTGGGCACTGCTGCCTGAGAATTTGACTCTCAATGGCATGGCACAGAGATGCAGGCTCAGACAGTGATTATGTGGTTGTGGAGGTAAGACTTCGAGGTGTAAC
Source organism: Pteropus alecto (assembly GCF_000325575.1). Classification (NCBI taxonomy): domain Eukaryota; kingdom Metazoa; phylum Chordata; class Mammalia; order Chiroptera; family Pteropodidae; genus Pteropus; species Pteropus alecto. Next base: position 4,776,542 of record NW_006441071.1, read on the forward strand.
AGCGAGTGTCCAGTGTTGGTGCCCCCCAGTGGCAAAGTCCAAAACAGTTCCCGTGGAGTGATTTTGGCTGCATCTACGGTGGTGACTTCCCTAAGTTCCTGCCTATTTTTCAGCTTTGTTCTTTATGTTGATTCTATGGACTATCCAATAGTTTTCTTATAAATAATTTTTCTGCTTAAGTAGTTTCTACTGTTTGCAACCATGAACTCTAACTTTTAAAATGAGAGCATCAGACTTAATGACCTCTATATGATAACCTAATCTTTTTTTCCATTCTATTGCTATGTTGCTTCCATTTCATCAATGAGTGTGTTTTTTGTGAGTTTTTTTTCTTTAAGAAATAAAAGCAATGATTTATTAGGCTTATATTTTTAGTTTTTCTAGGGGTTGTGTTTTGAGTGTGAAGAGCAGGGAATTGAGTAAATATCAGTATGATACTTAACAGCCATGAGGCTATTTTAATTGGAATTAATTTTCTTAATCAAAACACAACTGAGTGATTTATTATAAAGTTAAAGGTGTAACTTTCTGTCTCTTTCTGTTGGGTAGGTTACTTCTGAGTGTCAGTGATCACAAACAGAATACAAAAAAATTCACGTGAACAAGAAAAAAATAAGGTTTTGTTGTTATTTTTGTTATTGTCATATAACACATGGTTACTGAAGAATCTGATATTTGCTGGTCTTTTTCATATATAAAATAGTATAAAGGATCTGATTAAAACAGAGAAAAACCGAGAGGCCCAGAGGAAAGATCCGTGAGTCAGTTCTGCGAGGAGATTTGACATCTACATGGAAAGGGTACAAAGAGAGTTGACTCTAGATGGTGGTTGAGGAGAAATTTTGGAGAAATGGAGATGTATAATGAGGATTTTTGGAGAGAAACACTTCGTGTGTGATATAAATTATCTCTGTCTTCCCTGAGAAATCATAAAATCCATATGGCTTACTGATGCTTGTGGGTGGAGGAGATGAAGTGCAGCGTGAAAATAGAGACAACATGTAAAGGCAGTCAACGCTTGGATTACAAAAATTATTTTTGTAATATGATTTAATTGTCATTTGTCACTGTCCTTAACTGGGGCTCAGTCAAGCTATCATAGGATTCATGCATAAAGTCTCTTTTCTTACATTAGATCTATTTTTCACACAGATTTGCCCTATTTCACCTAAGAGAGAACTAACATTTCCTGAGGACCTGCTGTGTACCAGTTACTAAGCTAGCTGCACACCAAGGTGGGGACTGGTGCAGGGGGAGTTTCCTACCCCAGGGGAAGAAGTATTTAATCACTGAGTTTCTTTAGAATTGTCTGTGAATATAGTAAGAAAAAGCAGGTTAACTTTTAGCAGTTTTATTATTGTTTTAAAATTCTCTATAGTTAATGCACCCCTTTTTACCTGCACTGGGGTACATGTCGCCTCTCAGCACCCCCCTTGGTGTGCCACTGCTCTAAGCCTCACCTATATTATTTGTTGCATCGCTTGAATGATCCTACAAGGTGTTGTCACCCCTGTATTATAGATAAACCTTGAGGGGATTAAGAATCTCATTCACAGACACTGCTAGACGAGAGTAAAGATTTTAACCCAGTACCTCAGGTGTGCAAAACTGTGCTTCCCCACTACCTTGCCTCTTCAAGGTAGCCTGGAAAATATATCAGGACACAGATTTTTCCTTCTATTCTAGGATTTGGCAGATTAGTGCTGCTCTCTCTTCAGCTTCTAGAATCTCATGGAGAGTGGAGTATCACTTGGGAGCAATTGGCAAATACCCATTCTCTCCCTGGTGACAGAAATACTTTGGGTCTTTGTTCTACAAAGCTCTTATGATGTCATCTTTGATTGTGAAAAGAACTATATAAAAGCAGTGACTAAATTCAGACTTATAGGACAGTACAGCTGTCCTGCTTTCCTAATGTATTTGGCTTATCCTCAAGAAATAAACATGAAGAGCATTGTGGCTTGTTTGTGATTAAAGGCAAGTCTCTTACATGAAAAAGTTTTAAAAAATAGCTTAAAGCAATAACAAATGTTATAATGAGGTATTAAAACTAACTTACCCTTGGTTAAAATGTGCCTTTTTAAAAAATATATACCATAGTGAAAGGATGGATGCGAGAGAGTAATAAATTAGTTCAAAGCAGTTGAAAGTGTTTGCTTTGAAATGAATTAAACATTAAACAGCAATAGAAGAATCTTTCTTACTTGCTTTTGAATTGCTACCTTCTTTCTATTTCCCCGTTTTAACCCCCATTCTTTAATTCTGAATGATGTTAAAATACACTTACCAAAGGTAAATTAATTCCTTTTTTGCTGTTTTCATGGTAAAGGGTTTCCTTGCTTATAAATTAACACTAAAAACATTTTTGACTCAGGTCTAAACAAGACAAACACATGTATTAGATTTATTTTGAAATAAACATGGCTTTAAGACTGGTCTCTGATAGTGGTAGCGCAGGGAGAAAGAAATACATTTTGGACTTTTCTGACATCAAACACTTAGAACTATTTTTAGTCATAACCCCAGCAGCACAGATGTCCTCATTCCCGCAACAGTCTTGCCATTCAGTGAGAATCCTACAACTCTGAGTTGGGAGGCTGGTGAAAACTTTCCTGCTTGCTTTCTGTCTACCTCTCACCCTCTGGCTCTCCATATTTTAGGGTGAAAGTTAACTGTAGAGCTACCAAATTGTTAATCTAATTTTTTGGCATCTTAAATTATGCTGCTGCCCTAAATTCCATGTTTGTCCAAGTGTGGTCCGTAGACCACCTGCATCAAAAGCCTGAGGCATTTGTTAGAAATGCAGAGTCCCAGGTACCACACGAGTCCTAATGGATCCACATCTTCCTGGGTAGAGCTCAGGGGTCTGCATTTTAACAAGATGCCTGGGCAAACCAGAGTTTGAGATCCACTGTTCTAATCACTTATCAGTAACTAGCATTTTAGTCATGTTAAATGGTCAGGTTATGACCCTCTGGGGCTATATTTAGGTAATAATAATTTTAGCATTGTTTTAGGATTCGATTCCAATAGTATTTATTGATCTCCTACAGGCTTTTTCTGTACATTATTTCACGTAACAATCAATTATCCAGTGAAGTATTTTATCCCACAATAAAGATGGAGAAACTGAGGCTCCCAGATATTACTTGCTCATCCAAGTTTATACAACTAGTTAATGGCAAAACTAGGATTCGAATCGGATTTCTGAATCCACAGCCCAACCTCTTCTATTTCTACCATGGCTGTTCTTTAGCCGAATTACAGGCGTTTGTTAAGCTTCTACCAGGGGCCACGTCCTGTTCTAAGTACTGGAGATAGAATGACAGGAGACAAGACCCCTGGTCCCCTAGGCAGGGGACAAGGCAGACAATAAACAGCTTAAATGCAAGTAAGTACCCACAATAAAGAAATGAAAATTCTAATTCTGAAAAAACGATATTCTTGTAATCACATAAAACTAAATAAGACATTACTAGTCTTAAGGGCAAATAAAAGCCTTAGTTATTAAATCTAGCAGATGATGTGGAAATTGTCCATAAATATTAGTTAATGAGGACTGTAACCAAGAAAATACATAATCTTGAAATTTATTTCTATCTTATAAATAATCGTAGCTATGATCAATGAGACAGATTGGAAAGGATTTTTAAGCTGTTTAAGCACTTAAGCATGTGACACATTAGGCAAACATTCTTCACTTATCACCCCGAGCATCTCAGCCCCCAGATAAATGGAAATGGTTTGAGGGGGGGAAACACAGAAGAAACTGTCTTTGCTTTTAGCTTAGGTCATGGGGCCACATGGTGCTAATGCTCTTTATATTTTAAAACAAGCTTGGCTTTCCGGTACTCACAAGAGAGCACTCTTATTTATTTATTTTAACTCGACTAGCATTTGGTTCTTCTCCAGAGAGCAAAATTAAGATGCATGACTAGTGTGAG
>NW_006441071.1:4780496-4780794 GCF_000325575.1 Pteropus alecto
GAGAGGCTAGCTTCGAGATTCCCACATCTTTTCTTGAATCGGGCGAGGTTACCTGAAAACAACGCACTTAATTTTGCCTCATCTCGTTCCCCGCTGAACTACCTTCCTTGAGCTTCACTCCTCTAAGCTTTTGAGAGAGTTCATAAAAGAAATAATCACATGAGGACTATTTCTGAATTCTCTCAAAATGGCTTTTGAGACATCGCTTCTTCCGGTTTTCCGAGCTGTTCTGAGGATCTATGCAAAGAGTTATTTGAACTTAATGCTCAGAGTGGTTTTGTTTTCCTGACAAACTCTG
>NW_006441071.1:4780812-4803137 GCF_000325575.1 Pteropus alecto
CCCTATGTGAATGCCTGACTAACCTCTGCTCATTCAGCTTAAATGTTACTACTTCCAGCGTTGTCTCCTCTGCCTTCTGACCCCTTTTCTATAGCTTTCCAGGCTATAGAGCAGAAGAAGGAGGGAAAGTGCATGGAGAGAAGTGAATGAAAGATATCCTCCATACCTTTCCATTAGGTAGCAAGGTTAATCATTTAATCTCACTATATTTGTACAAAAAATAAAATATAGCTTAACTGACCTCATTTTCATTGTGAATCCTCACTCTATTCTTTCAGGTAGAACCATTCAAAATTGCTGTTTTGTAGATCAAAACGTATTGAATATTGGTACTTTCTTATGGTCAACTTAACAATAAATTCAGCCTCTGGTATAATAGCTTAAATTTATGCCTTGGTCTCTAAGTTTACACTGATACCCCAACCAAACCCCTCCTGTTTCCTACACTATGTTGAATATCATGCATAGCTCAAGACTAAAGTTTATTTCTAGACCCATGGTCTCCCCAACACAATGCTGAGTAAGATGGGTCACCAGCCCTAGTGTTCTGGATGTTTCTGGAGTCACATCATTGCTGAGGTAGCTGGCAGATAAAGAAAAGACATCTGGAGCCTAATGTCTCATGTTACCTCAGTTTCCCTTCCTATTCTAACTAGCCACTGATCTAGAAAGGGTAGATGTTTTTGTGCCTCTCTTCCCTGACTGGCTGGGACTTTGCCTCTGTCATTTTCTCCTCCTTACCAGCTTCATGGCTTATATAGCTTCATGATAAAAGGGAATCAGGAAGAAAAACTAGCTTCAAGGAACAAAATTAGGAGGCAATTAAAAATATTTGCTATATTTGTCTCTGGTTATGAGACAGAAACCCTTAGAAAATAGGTAGCATATTGAGTCATATCATTAATTTTTACCTTAATGGGAACAAATGAGCAAAAATCCTTTCTTTGAGAGTTGGTTTTGATAAAAAAAAAAGAAAAGAAATCTTAAAATCAAAAGTATCTATGACCAATAAAAGTACAAATGAGAACTTAGAGAGGTAAACTCTATCCTTTTCTTATTGAAGATATTGAATGAAGTTGACCCTATTGGTAAATTCTGGTTTTTCTCCTTAGGTCTAGACATTGTATGGGACCAGCCTTATTCAATTATTTATTTATGATAGTGCATCATCTTGAGCTGTTTCAGAATCCTATTGTGTTTTATTTTCTGTTATTTTGAGCTAAGTCAAGATTTTTTTTTAGCCCCTAATATTTCAGTGATAAGAACACTTTATTTTCCTGACAGTGGTTTTTACAGACATTTCCATTCTGTGCACTGCCTGGTCTGGCTTTTGTCTAGAAAAGACAGTCAGTCCACTAAAGCTTTTGCCAAATGTGAGATAACCATGGCTGACTTCCTTTATGTCCCTGGGGGATGGCACTTTGAGAAGAACTTCTGAGGCAAGCATGATGTGTGTGTGTGTGTGAGAGAGAGACAGACAGAGAGAGTGACAGCCAGCCAGCCAGAGAGCTCCCTGAGGTCCCTTTCGTAAGGGCACTAATGTCATTCATGGGGGCAAAGTCTTTGTGACATAATTACCTCCCCAAAGCCCCAATTCCTACCACCATCACATTGGGGGGTAATTTTCAGGATATGAATTTTGGGAGTACACAAACATTCTGTCCATTACAAATCGTTATTTCATAACAAATTTTCCCAAATATAGTAGTTTTTCCTTGGATAGAAAACCATGCTAGATATTTTCATATGCACAGCCTCTTTCTAATCCATATGAAATTCCTATAAGTTATTTTTAAACTTTTGCCCTTGACCCTTAGCAAGTACATTTTAATTATGTATACATATGTATAGAATATATATATAATTATATACCTATACATAAAATTAAAGAAACAACACTTACCCTTATGATGTAGAAAGAACCCTTGATATTTTATATGCTATACCATTTCATTTAGTTAAAACAGTCTTCGTAATGCAAATTGTTCTTATGAGCTGCTAATGTGTAGCAACTAGCATTCTGAAAAAACTCTACCATATATTCTAAATACTAGTATCTACATTTTCTTTTTTATAGCAGAAATGGGCATTCCACGAGCATGTGAGTTGTGCCAAAGCCACATAGCTAGGAAGTATCTGAGTATGAATTTGAATCCATGTATTGCCTATGCCACACTATGCTGTCTTTTGTGGAAATTTCCTCTCTTCCCCTTCCCCTTCTTCTATCCATTCTTCTTCCCCTTCTACTTCCTCTTCTTCCTCATTTTTTTTTTTTTTTGGTGTCTGTATCTATCTGTCTCCCAGACACTCTAAACTGTCAGAGGTCATGAAACCATTTGTTAGGCCAGTCCTGGAAGCAATTAAAATAGTTCCACTAGACATGAAAGACAGTCTTTAGAACTCTTCTCCTTTGCAGGGTCCTCACTGTGCACTTTCTATCTACAGAAAAGCAGATCTCTTTATGCAGATGTTTAAAAATATTGTTTTATTTATTTTTTCCAAAGAATGGCACAAGTTGCTGTTTGAAACTGAGGAGAAAAGTGTCCACTTGGTGTTTACCCTTCTATCTTGTATCCAGGTGGCCTAGAGAATGAACAAAATCAAGGCATCAAAGAGAGCAATGTCGTACCCCTGAATTCATGTTGATGTTTTTCTTATGCCTTAAAGCAAACCAGAGAATGCAACATATACACATTTTAGACTCTATTATGTTTTTCTAGTGACTTGTTACTTTCTGGAATTCTTAAAAGTAATAAATTTTGCAAATCCAATGTACAAAAGAGCTCATGTGTTTATTTAAAATAATTTTTATTCAAAGACTCTGGAAAGACCGTTAACATGGCCTTGTCCCCACTTGCAGTGAGTTGAAGGGACTTACCTTATCTATGAGACTTTTCAGTAAGGAGCTCCAGGAGTCTGACAAACCAAAGCCTATCAATACCTCACAGACAAATTGCTTAGACAATGCACTTATGTCCAGCCCAGAGCCAAACCCGGTTCAGTCAGGTGTATATTTTAACATTATAATTCTAAGCCTTCTAATTCAAACTGCCGGAACGTATAAGTGATTACTGCAAGACTGTAGTTTGTTTAAAAGAAAAATAAAGAAAAAGAAGTGAAGAAAGAGATTGCAGGCTTTAATTAATTTAATAGCTACTAAGAATTGGACTACTGCCCAGAAGACTGGAAAAATCTCCATTAAGACAGGTCATTCATTTAATCAATGAATATGTATCAGGTATTTATTATGTGATGGATACTATGGCAGGTTGTTTATCCTATCTTTTAGGAGTGTACTCATTGAAAAATTAATTTCTTTATACCACCCCTGTTTCAGAAAGCATTTTGGATGATTGGGATCTTCCTCTGAGCCAAGTTTTTGATTCTCATACTTGATGCAATGGCATTTCATGGAAGGTCACTGGAGGCAGTGTAGGGGCCTAGGGCAGAAGAGGAATTGAGCAATCTCATTTTATTTTGTTTAATGGGCAGTTTTTGGGGATGTGAAGACATATACCTAGTTCCCTTCATGCATGAGGCTGAGAAGAATGACTAAAAATCGCTTAGCTTTGTAGACTAAGAGCCCTTTTGTTAGACTTTTTCGATTTCAGAGAGGTTTTAGGATGGTAGTTATAAACTAAAGAGATTCTAGTTACTTATAGCCTTTGAGTGTGTGCATATGTGTGCACGTGTACATGCATTTTCATTTTTCTTTAAAGACGAAACTAAAAACCAAAACAAAACATCCCTGCCCTCAAGAAGCATCTATTTACTTTTGACATAAAAGTGCCTAACACAGAGGTCATGTTCTTTGGTAAAACTAATTGTTTCATAGGTTTCTTTATAGACTTTGGTTTCTCTGAAGTAAAGGATTCCCAAAAACCATGAACTACATATAAAAAAGTACAACGGGGCTTTTAAAAGTTCCAGTGAACTAACATTGTGTTGCAATTAAGTTTTAGGGCCAGGATCAAAAATTCCTCTTTTAAATAAAATTTGGTTGAGCCCCTGCTTTATATGAAATAGACACTACTGGGAATATAGTAGAAATCCAATAAATATGATTTGAAGAAGTGGATGGATATGTAATTCTTGGTCCCAATCTCAATGAAGCTTGAAATCTAGTGTTATAAACAGACGCCGATTTTCAGTGAACCTATGAACCTATTATTCAACACATACTTATTAAATGTCTATTATTGAGAGACACTTTTCTGGGCCCTAGGCAACAAGATTATGGCAACAATGAGAGATGTATTGCCTTTGGGACCATTAACCAAGCTCGAAACTGTAAGTTGAAACCTTAGTGTTATGGTAGTGATATAGTAATAGATAACTATTGATCAGCACTTTTTATGTACCAGCTATCATACTATATGTTTTACCTAATTATTTTATTTGACCCTCATGACATTCCTGGAGGTATCATGTTATTTGAATTATTATCTCATTTTTACAGTTGAGGAAACTGAGGGTTAGAGAGGAGAAGGAACTTGCCCAAAGTCATAAAGCAAGGAAGCATTGAAGCCAGGATCTTAATCTTTGTGGGCTCTTTCATTTCTAATTGTTTTTTAACTTAAAAGTTAACAGCAACACTTTGCAATTAAAGAAGTAACCTAATAGTCTTTTACTGGAATTATTCTGTAGGTGAAGGAGCAATACCTTTTAATTGATGGTTAATTACGCTCAGGCTTCTAAGATTCCAGTTCAGGACAATGCCCTCATTTAGAGACCTTCGGTGATACTGTGTGTTTCACTAATGACTGCTCTTCAGCTAAACCTTATGAATCCGTGTAAATCTCATCATAAATGAAACTGAGACTTGTTTTCAAATATTCCTTGGTTTTTCAAATACTTAAAAACTTTTCCTACAAAATCTAGGGCTTAAAAATGAAGTGCCCGGGAAAACATGAATGCTTACCCCTGCCCTGCTCAGACACATGGCTTACCCTCTAATTCAGGGATCCCCAGTCCCAGGGCCATGGACCTGTCCTGGTCCATGGCCTGTTAGGAACCGGGCCGCACGGCAAGAGGTGAGCAGTGGGGGACAAAGCTTCATCTGTATTTTTATCTGTATTTGCAGCTGCTCCCCAGCACTAGCATCACAGCCTCAGCTTCACCTCAGATCATCAGGCATTAAATTCTCATAGGAGCACAGTCCCTTGGCACCCATAGGTGCCAAAAAGTTTGGGAACCACTGCTCTAGTTGAACAGGGTGGCTCTGCAGCTATAAAAAAAGTAAAATGGTGGTCAGAGAGTAATGGTTTGTATTGTATTTCTTTCATTTTCTACTCAACCAATTCTCAAGAACCCACGCCTAATACCGCTATAGCTGCAAAGCACTATTAGGTGTCAATGTTTACACCCTGATTGTAAGAGGCTGATGAAAGGAGACTGCTCCAACCACTGGGGAGAATGTTTGTGAGTTTCAATGGTCCGGCTTCTTGAGAAACAGAGGAAGTGCATTAATAATACTTATCATCCTCTATGCTGGGCTGATAATTATCAGCATCCTCAGTTTTAACTATTTGAAATCTTTAACTCTGTTTAATCTCCTTTTCTCTATCAAAGGTCAGAAACAAAAACAAAAACAAAATGTTGAGCTGAGTTTTAATTTGGGATTGGTCAGAGTGACACAGGTACTTCTGGTTCAATGTCTTCATCTTCTCTCTTTTCCCCTTCAGTCCTTCTGTCAGTCCCTTTCCACCATTCACTTAGAAAAAAACCTTGATGCCAAAATGTCTAGTCTTTATAAATAACTACCTCGTGCAGCTGTCATGAGGTTTAAATGAAATAATATGAATAATAAGAACCTAATAAGGCTCTGCAAGTGTCAGTTGCAGGGCTGACCTCATGGGTGTACAACCTGTGCATTTGCACAGGTACCTGTGCTTAGAAGGGCCCCACACTTGGTTTAATGCTCTTCTGTCACTGTCTTAAAATTCTTAAACATTTTTGAACAAGGGGACCCATATTTTCATTTTGCACTGGGTCCCACACATTCTGCAGCTGGTCCCGCTTCACGGTAAAGAGGCAAGGCCATGCTTTAACCTAGTGCTGTCCTCCTAATGCAATTATCGTTGCTGACAATAACATGAAGCTTAATATCCTAAAAATTTACCTTTGTGAATGTATGTTACGCCAAATTTTCTTTCACTCTGTTGCCACTAGAGGAGATCTAAAACATAGTGATATGTTTAGGCTACAGCTGGCTTTCACATACCACAAAGAAATTTGAGCACCTTGAAAACCAAAGGGTCAGCGTTATTAGGGTATTTACAGCATTTTCAAAAGGCATGCCCCTGCTTCTCCAATTCCTAGGATAAAGGAAATTTTGGAGAGAAGCAGTGAGATCCTCTACTTTCACATTGTATAAAGAACCATCGTGGAGTGTCGTCTTTATTCATGAATCCATACATCCCGCAGATATCTCTTGGGTGCCTATGATGCTCAAGACATTTTTACCACTGGAGTTCTAACTGTGAACAAAATACACCTGGCCATTGCCCTCAGCCAACTCCCAGTCTAGTGGGAGAGATCAGATGTTATAAGGAGTGTTGTGATGAAGAGGTATTGAGTGCTATAGGCATCCCTGAGGGAGCCTAAAGCAAGCAGGAAATGAAGGGGGCTTCCGGAGGAGGGGACTTCTAAGTTGATACCTGAAGGATGAAAGAACAAGAAGAATGTGATCCCTTTAGAACTGACTTTAGTGACACTTGGCCTTGGGGAGTGAAAGGATCCTGTTTAGAGCTATAATAAGGATAGATTTCAGGTCAGATTGACCTGAATTTGAGTATCCCTTTGCGAACTAGCTGTGTGACCTCAGAAAAGTTGCTTGACTTCTCTTAGCCTCTATTTTTCATCTGTTAAATGGGGATAATTATAGCACCTACTTCACCTGGCTGTGATAAGGATTAAGGAGCTAATTTCTCTAAAATATAGCATTGTGCTTGGCAAACAGTAAGTGTTAAATAAATATTGGCTATATTATTTCAACATATATATTAGCTGTTTTCCCAGGATAGCAGCTGTTATTTTTATGATTAAAGCATGGAGTTCTGGAGCTGTACTACAGAGATTGATTTAGTAATAAGCTTGGTTTCTTGTCACTTGCAGTTTGGCCACAAATTCACTGCTTTTTAGTGCCTCCACCATATCTGAGCAGCTTTTCTAATGTGAAGAAGTAGTTTTCATTTGTCAGTATAGAGACACAATGGCCAGGGACCTTAATGAGAGGGTCAGCCAGGACATAGACTGGCTGTTGTAGGGGAGCCAGAGTTCAGAATCCCAGCCGTTGTGTTCAGCTGAGCTGCAAACAGGAAATGATGTGGTCAATCTCATAGGATTAAAACCAGGGATCTTTATTAATATGGATTTTCAAGATGTTGAAGTCATAGCCTTGAGGAAGGAACTGGGAACCCTTATAACCCCTTTGAAAAGCATTGGTTACATGCAATTTGCTTGTGGTTACACCAGATAGCATCTAGGGGATGCTGAAATCGTAAACCTCAGTACTCACCCCTATCGCCTGGCCTCCTAATTATTGCCATCTGTCCTCCTCACTTCACTGAATTCCCTGTGACAGGGTCGTACCTGCTCCATGATGGCCTAACCAGGTCAGTCTGAACAACAGCAAAAACCGTGACTGTTGTTTGTGGCATTCTGCCTAACAGTCTACTCATCAGAGAGTTGATTTCCTTCCAGAGACAGGATACAAACTGTTTGGTTTTTCTGGCCTAAAGTTTACAAAAGTTCTGAGATGGAGCCAGGAGTCTTTGGCTCTGATTTGAATCATCTGCCTTGCAGATTTTTTTTTTTCTGAAATAGGTCAGTTTCTTAAAACTCTTTGGACTTCCTATCCATGGCTTTATTTTTTTGCTTACTATTAATTCATTGATATAGCAAATTATTAGTGATAATCACAAGCTATGTCCAAAGTACTCTAGAAAAAGGAGGCTCTGGTCTCTGCAACCAAGGAGTTGCAATCTGGTTGCAGAGATGGAGCAAGCTCACATGAAAGCTAGACTTGTGGATCTGTGCTTGATATGTGGGATGTTACATATCACTCTTAATAAAATGGAGGATGGAATTCAAAGCTGCAGCTTTGATTAATGTACGCACTTCTAAGGTACCATTCTAGAATCCAAAGTTCTTATGGGGTAGCCTGATTCGCTATTTTGCTGAGTTAAATTGAGTGATCTTATTATGGTGATGATGGCGATAATAACAACTGATCTGCTAGTTAGTTACCTATCATCTTAAATACACATATCATCTTCCCAACAACACATGTACTATATTTCCTTTTCACAGATGAGGAAACATCTCAGAGAGATTGAGTAATTTACCCATTGCTGCAAAACAAGAAAGTGGCAAAGCCTGGGTGAGAACTCATGTTTACCAATCAGTGATTCATGAAATGTGTTGCTTCCTGTCTGTGTGATGTTGGGGATGCTGCAGTCTGCATTTCCTTATTCTGTAAGATGGAATAAAAAGATAATTGAATTATTGTTAGGATGAAAAGAATTAATATATCTAAAAGGGCTTGGAACATGATAGAATACTATCAATACGTAACTTAATATTATAAGGAAAACTTACAGATAATTTCCCAAACTCATTTTGGGCTGTTTTATGCCAAAGCAGGCCTGGATTCCCTCTATTAGAAATTGTTGGCGACACAGTTCTTCACATGGTCAGCAATTTTTGTTACATTTGCCACCAAATGACTGAGTCATTCACTTGAGAAATGTTTACTGAGTTCATTTATGTGCCCAGCAATATGCTGGGTGTTCCTTATATGATGGGGCATATGCAGTCACCACTTATGTTTTCATGGAATTCTTACTTCAGTGGGGAAGATTAGAATCAAATACATAAACATAGAAAAAGATACATAATCGAATCTTTTGATGAGTGCTCTAAGAGGGAAATACTCCATTATGACAGAAACCCAAGAGGGTAGGCATAGTTAAATTGGGCTGGGAAATAACTTTTGAGTAAGTCATTTGTACGCTGAAATTTGAAAGATGAGTAGGAGTTAAACGGATGCAGAGCAGGAAGAAGAACATTCCAGGCATAGGAAAGAGCATATTTAAGACCCAGAGTAAGGGAATAATAATAATTATTATAGTAATCATAAAAGTGAACATTTAATGAACTCTTCATTATGTCCCAGATACTATACCAAGTGCTTTACCAGCAGTATCTTATTTTATCCTCAAACATCCTCTGGAGTAGATACTATTTTTATTCTTATTCTGCAAATGAGAAAACTGAGGCTAGAGAGATTAAGTAACTTACCCAAGGTCACATAGTATGTAAGTGCTGGAATGGGGCTTCAAATTCAGGATCAAAGAAATCACATTCAAACCACAATCTTGGTTTAGCTAAATAACTAAAAGTTGGTGAGTGCATCCATCAGGGGTCAGTTGCAGACAACAGACACCACCTTAGCTAGTTTGAAGAAGAAGAGATTATCATCTACTTAGTGGTTTACGAAATCACTGAAGGAGCTGGAAGGGAAGCTCTCAAGCCTAGAGTGTAGGCAGATCTTCCAGAGACAACCTCCTACTCCCAGAACCACGTTGTTTCTTCTGTGATGGGGAAAACTGATGCTGCTGCAGGAAACCTCAAAATCTAGAAGCCAGGGACTGCATAAGCATGCTGAGTCCAGCCCAGTCTACATCAGCAAAGTGAATGTCACATCCTCTGCCTCTACCCTACTTAACTGAGGCCCAAAGTCAAGTCTCATACAAATGCTTCTGATAGTCAGTTAAATCACTGCTGGTACCTTCAAGGGGGATCCAGGATATGTAGTTCTTAGCTTTCCTGTCATGCAGTGCAGGGAGGCATACCAGAAGGCATGGGCAGTCAGTCTGCAGGATCCAACTCACTCAGTAGGGCTGGAGTACAGGGAGTAATGGGAAAGCTACAGAGGTAGGTAGGTCCACAATACGAAGGCCTTTTGGCCATGTTAAGGAATTTATATTCCATACAGAATACAATGGAAAGCAGAAATTGGCATGGACACATATTTTTTTAAAGATTAGCCTGGCTGATATTTGGAAAATGAGTTGGTGGAGACAGGAATGAATGCAAGAAGACCATTGACAGGCTATAAGATGGAAAGAATTTGACTGATCTTAAATGTTTTGTATATGGAATCAGTATGATATAGTGTTGAGTTAGATATTAGGAAGTTGGGAAAAGAAGGTGTTAGGAATGACTCAGGTTTCAGGCTTGAGAAACTAGGAAGGTGGGGGAGCATTTACTCAAAAAAAGTTTGGGTGTGACTTGGCTGGATGAGTGTTGAGAGAAAAACTGGAGAATCAAGAGTTTTGTTTTGTAGATCTTAAATTTCATATTTCTCAGACATACTAGTGGAAATGTTAAATGGGCAGTTGCAAATATTTCTGGAGCCTGGAGGATCTGGGCTGAAGATAGAACTTTAGGAGTCAGCAGCATATTTATTTAAAGTTGCAAGAGTGGAGGGAATCACGTATGCACAGGGTATAATAAAAGAAGAGAAGGGGATATAAGACTTAGCCCTGAGCCACTCCATACTTAGAGTTTGGGTGGAGGAGGTGGGACCAGCAAAAGAAAGTGAGAAAGAACCAGAGAGGTAGGAGGAGAAACAGAAGAGAGGGCAACGGATTCAAGGAGTGTTTCAGGAAGGAGTGTTTTTTTTTTTTTTTTTCTTGAGAAGATAATTGTTCATTGGATTTTACAGAATGGAGGGCTTTGGTGACTTTGGGTGATTTGGAGAGGGCTGAGAGTGAACTAGAGGTAATGATTTGCAGACAACATTTCTGAGTGTCTGAACTGAGGGGTTGAGCTGTTGAGATTGTGTGCTTAGGGGACTGTGGGGTCAAGTGAGCTTTGTTTTGTATGTTTCAAACTTGGTGATACTAGAGCATGTAGGATGCTGATGGGAATGATCTTACAGAAAGGGAAGGGGATGATTCTGTGGATGGCGAACAGCACACCGAAGAAATGAAGTTCCTGAGAGGGAGAGAGGGAATAGAATCCCATCCCACAGTACAAAGAGGCTTTGATACTGCCTTTACAGGAGGGAATTAACAAAGGATAGCCATAGCTACAGGCAGGTTGGGGATTTGGTGGCAAAAAGATGTTGGAAACCTTGTCTGTTGGCATCTGTTGTCCCTGAAGCATGAGGCAAGGCTGGAGTATCAGTAATTTGAGGAGAGGATCCTGGTCCATCCATTTGAAGAGTAGGAGCTCAAGGTTTGGGACAGTCCAAATGGCTGTTTACATCTTCCCAGCCAGAGCAATGCACAACTCTTGGTTTAATGTTTGGGTAACTAATAGACCATCTTGGTGCCTGGCTCTGATGAAAGAATTATTCTGACAGGAGTCACCCTTTCCATCTTTAGGAACCAAAATCACCCAGCAAAACCTAAACTGTCATTTCCTTGCCATGATAAAGGCATTTAAATTTCTCTTCACAAGGCACATCAATACACATATAATAAATATCATACTTACTGAGTGTTCCCGTTTGGATGGGAGACATAGGGATAAGCAGAATTCAATGCAGAGTGGGAAGGTAAGAAGTCCTGGGGCAGGAGGGGTCAATGTCAGGCGTCTAGATAACAAGAAGGAGACACAACACATTTATTCGTAAGCATATTTTGTCCCTCCCCCTCAGTTTTTATGTTCTTTCCAAAATCTCCAGCCACATTATTCAGTTTCCCTCCTTTCCTGGTGAGGAAACTATCTCTGAGTGGTCTGGGTCCTTACTAATGAGAAATATTAGACTAATAAGAGCAGGCAGGAAGCATTGCAGAGAATCCCTGGCAGTGCGTTCTCATGGATGGCATGATATACCTCAAAGTAGAGGATAAAAAAATTGGAGCAAGTAGCTAGACTATACAGGGGTGGGCGCCCTATCTGACCCCAGGCAACCTGTCCAAATGACTGTTTCTAGTTGGAAGTTTCCAAAGTACTATGATTTAGAGCCTGTTAAAGGCCCATATGAGATGTGATTAAATATGAAATGGGACACATGGTTTGCTTTATAATCTATCTGAAGCCCTTAGAAAGGCCACATGTTTTGGAGGATGTTTTAAGTTCTGGTGATGGTCATGAGGTTTTAATCGGCAGGAAGCTCAGGTGAACTTTATTAAAATATCAGTTCTTATTTCCTTCCCTAGACTAGAAGAAACTGTGGGACAAAGAATTGGAAGAGTACAGATAATTATATTGTTTATCTTCTCCATTCTCTTTCTTTGATTTATTAGTCTTCCTTAGAAACTACTGCTATTTCATTAACATTTGGCTTGTCGCCTTTACAATTGACGGTAGGAAGACATCTCACCTAATGCTACTCTGGATAGTTTCATGTTTTTTACTCCTCCCTCCTTTCCCCCACAATATTTGGCATCAACTAATCTGCCCATTTTCAGAAGATTTGTCATTGCTTTGTATGAGGATTTTAAAGAAATTACTCTGTGTGTGTGTGTGTGTGTGTGTTTCTTCTTTCCATCTCTTTCTCTAATTATTGTTTTTGGACAACAGCATTGCTAACAGATCAGCTCTAACAAAATGGGGAGGTTTTGCCCAGAGACATCCGAGATGGGAAGACTGCTGATGGGCAATGTTGAGGACCAGTTCGCCTCAGATGTCCTGAATTCTAATAAGCCAATCTTGTGGCGCCTGAATCACAGGGTTTGGGGTTACTCTGGTTCCCTCTCTCATACATATATGGAGAATGGTTACCATTCTTCTCCTTGCCCTGCCCAAGCTGTTCTCCTAAACTAGATGTCATAATCCTTCCTTGGAGGTCCCGTTCCTGGTATCTTTCCATCTCAATAATTTATTTATTTTTAAATGGAAAGGAAGAAAAAGAAAAGCAAGTCAATCACTTCTGTGAACTGGACATAGAGGTCCCCTACCTGATTGGTATCAGGTTCTTTCTCAAATTTGGATCCCACCGAATACAATAACAAGACAGAAAGCCTTTCGCACTCCAACCAAAAAAAAAAAAAAAAAAGAAGAAGAAGAAGAAGAAGAAAAAGATGGAACCACATTTCCAGGACTCACTAAAAGGCAGAAGAAACCAGATAACATTCACCATCATCTCATACACACTGCTGTCTCAGGAGACAAGGCACAGAGAATGGATGCTCCAGTCTAAGGTTCCAGGTCTCCATCACAGGGTTATGGGATGGTAACAAAGGGCTCTTGAGTACAGATGAGGAGATAAAAATAGGACTGTGAACATACATCCCCTCTCCTACTATCCAGCCTAGTAGATCCCACCACCAGCTCATGGCCACTAGATCTCTCTACCCTCCTCTGGTTCTTCCTATTTTCTTCACTATATCATACATATGTATACACCTTGGTGTAGTTTTCTCTATATTCCACCTATAACCCAAATATTAGCTGGTTATCCATTACTACTTAAAGATACAGACTTGGACATCACCATTTTCACAGACTTTCGAGATCTGAAGATCTCCCAGGAATTTTTACTAATTCCCAGAGACAATTTACTTTAACCCTCCCCCAACCCTTTTTTGAAGCATAATACGATTATAATCTAATCATGTATAGAATCTACAGTATATTTTATTTGGAAATAGACCCTATACATTAAATTTGTAAAGGGCCATATCCATCTAATAATGGCTTGTATTAATTTCCTAATTTCTTCAAAGAGTTTTTCTTCTCCCTATAATAACCAACATCTTCAACACTCCCCACCAAATTTTTTCAATTTTTGCTTTTCTCTGTTTAGAAAAATGAAACATTCTCTTCCAAGGTAGTAAACTTCTAGAAGATTTAGATATTATTGCCACAATTTACTTGGTTGGGGATTCAAGTAAATATTTGCAGGTTGTAGAAAGAACTTAGAACTAATTGCTTTGTACAGTTGGAGGAATGTCAAAGATAAACTAAATTCTTTCTGGGAGAAGGTGGACATACATATGTACATACATAAATACATATTGAGTGAAGAAGTAGAGATTTCTGGCAAGTCTACATTTTCCCATATGTTTTCTAACTCAATTTGTTCACAGACTTTGTTTGAAATGAAAAGTGTCCATCAAATGCTAGCAGTTCTGAGTGCCCTCAAACTCCAATTATTATACAAAATTGTATGGGATGGAAAGAGTTTGGATATTTTTCATTCAGGAGTTCAGTTGTGGTACCTTAGTTGTTGTTGTTGTTTTAAATAGATGGTACTCCTTTTCACTGAATGACTAAACAATTAGAAGAGTCAAGCTCTTAGAAGCAGTGAAACCTTGTATGTCATGAAAAAGACTGTGAGCCAAGATCACATCCATCATCATGGCTTAAAGGTCTTTGATACTGTCTGTGTAATTCCCCTCTGTGTAATTACATACGTGACTCACGTTTATGATCTATAGAGATCAAAATACAATCCTTGGCTACATACTTAATAGAGTTTGTTGTTGTTTCCATCAGAAAGAAATTTTAAAGTCTGCGACTCGAGGACTACATATTTCACAAATTCTACTAGTAATTCAATTTATTTGTGAGCATAACTGGTCCTAACTTATCAAGCAGTTTATTTTTGCTACTCTTTCTTTGTATTTATTGAAATGATCAATTGCTACTAACTTAACTACAAGAAGGCTAATGTCATTTGTATAATGGAAAGAAATATTTACTAGTTTCTAGTTTTATTATAGCATGTTTTTCAGTAAAAATATTAAACATGTAGATAAAGCTTTCCAGGGCCAACTCAATAAGTAGAAAGTAATTGTTATGATTATTGAGCAGTTTTGGAGCCTACACTACTATAACCCTCTATGATACCTCTATTATTCATTTATTTTTATGGCTGAATAATATTCTATCGTATGGGCATGCCACATGGGGTATCCATTCATCAATTGATATACCAATCTACTGTTATCATATTATGGTATTCTGTTTGGTTGAGCAGACTTGTGTAATTTTATGCTTTTATGACATTTTTGTATGATTTGGGAAATCAGAGAAAATTATATGTGTTCAATCTGCCATATTTAACAAAAAGTGTATGTTATTGTTTAAATCAATGATACTGATATGTTGTGCTTCTCTTGACTAAAACATAAAGAAATTAAGCTTGTACAAAATGAATTGGAATTGACCTTGTCCTCTAACAGTTCACAATTATAAGCAATAAATAATAACTCATACTGGTATTGCTAATAAAAAAATTATATTCATGTATTTAATTGGAGTTGGCTTTTTGAATGGTGCCTTTAAAATATTTCATTATTTCTTTGTTTTTACTTTTTAATTTCATATAATTATATATCCTGTCATCCTTAACTCTTAAATTAGAGGTAATTGGCTCTAAAATTGGTCCCATCCAAGAAACTTCAGTTACTGGAAATATCAGAGACATTTAACAGCTCCACTCATCTTCAAAAATAATTCTGAGTGGTCTAATAAGGTGGTGTCTATTCTAGATATGAATTATTAGATTCATTTCATTGGAAATATGACATAATGGTTTTAAAGATTTCATATTTATTGAGTTCTTTAAAATTTATTGTCAAGACAGTACTGTAACAATAATGGATATCAAATAAAAAAATCACCCGCAATATTTCGGTTGTAACAAATTAGTTTTTAATGCTCCCATCTAGTCGTTATATACTTGCATTTCTAAATCTTACATAGTTATAATCATTTACGTAGGCACAATTCAATATTATGCTTTATTTCACATATACTACATCATAACCACTTATTTTTATTGCTTTAAAATCCTCGTAATCATCATTTAGTGGCCGAATTATATTTAATTATGTGGGCATACCATACTTTAATTCTCCTAAGGTTAAACACTTGGGCTGCTTTCAGTTACATATTTAGAGAGAAAATAATCCCTATTTATAAACCATAGCCTTTGTCTCAGACAAGCCTAGGTTCTGTTTTTGGTACAACCACTAGCTTTCTGGCCTTGGGTAAGCTTATTTTTATTTATTTTAAAATTACTGCTCTTGATGGAGGTGTCTTTTACATATAATAAAATGCACAGATCTCAAAGGTATAACTCAATCAATTTTTACATATGTATACCCATATTTGACCATATACATGCCCCTCCCCACCAAATATAACCACTATTCTGATTTAGTACTATGGATTAATTTTGTCTTTCAAATTCGTATAAGTGGAATCATACAGTATGTGCTCTTTTATGTCTGTCTGCTTTTGTTCATGGAAATGTTTTTTTGAAATTCATCCATATTATTGTGTATATCAGTTTGGAAGTTTGTTCTTTTTAATTGCTAAGTAGTATTGCTTAGTGTGGATATCTCATAATTTGTTTACCCCTTCTTCTGCTAATGGACATTACTTTGGGGGACATTACTTTGGGCTATTATAAATAGAGTTGCTATGGTCACTATAAATATTCTCGTACAAATCTTTTTTTTTTTTAGACACAGGCACTCAGTTCTCTTGGGTGTATATCTAGGAATGTATTTGCTGTATTACAGAGTAAGTGTGGTTGATGACATTGATAAATGTGAACGATGTGGTACAATCATAAAACTGGGATAGAAAATATGCCAAGACCAAACTTGAGTATATCTTTTAATCTTTCTGCACTTTAGTTTCATCAACTCTAAATAAAAATAATACAGATCCTGAAGAGTTGCTGTGAAGATTAGGATATGTAATGGGTATAAAGAACCTGGCATAGGATCTGGGGCACAGTAGGGTATTCACTAAAGTGGAGCCATGATGAAGGTGATGATGATGTGGTGATGATGATAAAGATGATGGTAATATAATTTCTTTATATACAGTGATGGGTAGACCTTTTGAGTTAAAATATAGAGCTGACCTCTTTCTCTTATCCTTGAAAGATTGCCTGAAAACTTCTAAGAAGGTCCCTTTTGTACATTGGCCAGATCTGTGGTTCTTAAGATTCCAGCGTCCCACCCCTGAGATTCCAATTTTGTTTTCTAAAGATGAGGCCCAGACATCCACTTGCTTTAAATGTTTTCCCACTGATGTTAATTGCTATCAGGGCTAAGAACTACTGCTAAAATAAAAACCAATTTATAGCTCACCTCCTCAGACTTTGCCATTCTTCAGTTCTTCAAGGGAGCAGATTGGTTGCATTACTTCTACATTCTTCTCTGTAATGAAAACTTTATCATAGTCACGTCTGAGATCTTGAAACAGTCTTGAGATTTATAGGTGAGCGTCTTCTCTTATTTCCCTTACGAATCTCAAGCCATTGATTTCAGAGTGTTCCTATGTTCTCCATTTGCTCCTTAGTTTCAGTATGCAGTCTCAGTCTTCTCAAATGTCACCTTATCAATATTTTCTTTTCTCCCTCTGTTTTTACTTTTTCATTTAAAACAAAAACAAATATGGCAAACTCCTACAGCCTTTGACAGCTGGCAGCCTGCATGCTTGGCTGCTCCCACCTTTGAGGTACAGATTATACTGGCAGACTGTTGAAAGTTGTTGTGACTTAAGGAGCAGCTGGTTTTTCTTCTACTTTCTTTAATTCTTTTTTTTTTTTAAACTTTATTTTCTCTCTTAATTATCAAAGTAATATATGTCTACTGTGGCAAAAAATTTGGAGAGTTAAGTCTAGAGAGCAAACACAACAACAAAAATTTACTTGAGTTAGTTCACAAAGAATTTTTGTGTGTGTGAAACTTTCTCCTTTACCGTCAATATCCAATTTCAGCTCCAGCAATTCCCTTCATGTATGACCCTGGGTTTCTTCTCCTTTCTGAGTTTGTTGCTTCATATATTAGAGATGATAACAAAAACCTGATAAAAAACGGGCAAAAGACATAAAAGATAATTCACCAAAAGATATAAAAGTGGCCATTAAATCTATGAAAAATATTCCATTTTACTCATAAAAAATGTCAATTGCAAAAAAATTTTAAAGCTCGACAATACGCCTTGTTATTGAGGTAGGGAAAAATAGGCACTCTCATACATTGCTAGTGAAAGTGCAAAATGGCATACCCTTATAGAGGGGAATTTGGCAATACTTAAACAGATGGCATTATGTTTACATCTTGATCCAGTAATCCCTCTGCAAGGAATTTACTCTGACGGTATATCTCAACAATATGAAAATTTATAACCTCAAGATTACTCATTGTGGCATTATTCAAATTACAAAATATTGAAAATAACCTAAATCCCCAAATATAGGAATTTTTTGTTGAATAAACAATGGAACATACTGAGAACTATGCAATTATAAAGAAAGAAATACAGGTCATAAACCAAAATGAAGTAATTTCCTATGAAAAAAGCAAAGGGCAAAAGGATATATATAGTATGCTACCTTTTGTGTAAGAAACAAAGGTGATAAGAAAATATGCATTGCAAAAAGGAAAAATCAGAAACTAATGAGATTGGTTATTTACAGGATAGAAAGTATAGGAAAATGAGTTTATTTATTTTTATTTTATTTTATTTTCATTAATTCTCTTGTGTAGTTTTGACTTTTGGCATCATGCTGATGTTTTTCTACTGGTAAAAACTTTAAATCAATAAGGATGTAGAGAGGGGAAAACAAAATGGAATACAAATAGAAGTAGATAAACCTAATTTTCAAAAGAATAATATAACAACACTGAATGGTGAACAACAGCTAATTCAAGTAACTGAACATAGTATTTTAGCTATTATCAGTCAAAAGCAAGTCTTGAACTATATTTACTGAGTTAGTTTTTCACAATATATGGGTTTAGCATTTCTGAAACTATGTTTATGTTAGGACTGAGAAAATGAATAAACATGTTGATTGTGTTGGTGGCCAGATTTCTCACAGTTGGAGAAGAGAAATACAAATAAAGAGCAGGGGAAGACTAGGAAAACACTGGTGTTTGGTGTTGTAATTGGAGGTATCAGGAATATCTACATACCTGTATATACACGTATGTATTGTTTTAGTCTGTTAGGCTTCTATAACCAAATACCATAGACTGGATGGCCTGCAAACAACGAAAACAATTGGAGGCTGGCAAGTCCAAAATGAAGGCTCCAGTAGATTTAGTGTCTGTCAAGGACCACTTCCTCACAGACGGCTGTTTTCTCACTGTAATCTCACAGAGCAGAAGGAACTAGGGAGCTCTGTGGAGTCTCTTTTATAAAAGCACTAATTCCATTCATGAAGATTTAACACCCTCATGATCTAGGTACCTTACAAAGGCTCCACCTCCTAATACCATCCCTTTGGGCATTAGATTTCAACATGGATTTTTTGGGGAGGGATACAAATATGTGTATGTATACATATATACTTATATGTGTGTATATACTCACCTGTACTATTTATATGAATATATGTATGTATGTAAATACACATGCATATATGAATGTATATACACACACACATTTCCTTCCCACTGAAAAGACTTAGAAGCCAATAAAACAAAACAGATTTTGGTTTTCAAATAATATACCACATTAAAAATAGCTAGAAATAATTAGTGACTGATTCCAGGGCCAGGGAAGAGAAAAACCAAGGTGAGCCTGGAACATTTTCTTGTCTAAAAAGTGAGGATATACTTAGAAAATAATGGAAATCTATTAGTCAGGGTTCTCCAGAGAAACCAATAGGTTTCTAGTATGTATATGTAGTATATGTGTGTGTGTGTGTGTGTGTGTGTGTATATATATATATATATAAAATATATATACACTATATAACATATATACACACATACATACATATATATGGAATTAAATATATATAAGGAATTTAAGAATATATTTATTATAAGGAATTGGCTCATGTGATTATAAAGGGTTGCAAGTCCCAAGGTTCGCAGAATAAGCCAGCAACTTGGAGACCGAGGAGAGTAGTTGATGGTGTAGTTCCAGTCCAAAGGCTAGAAGGCTTGAGATCCAGAAAGAGCTAGTGTTTCAGTTTGAATCTAAAGGCAGGAAAGAACAAATGTTCTAGTTCAAAGGCCCTCGGGCAGGAAGAATTCTTTTAACTTGGGAGAGGGTCAGCACTTTTGTTCTATTCAGGCCTTCAACTAATTGGATGTGGCCCACTCTATTTTGGAAGGCAATATGCTTTACTTGGTGTACTGGTTTCAATGTTAATCTCATTCAAAAACACCCTCACAGACACACCCAGAATAATACTTGGGCAGCCCGTTGCCCAGTCACATTGATACATAAAATTATCACAGGACCTATGAAGAAAGAGAAAATAGTGATAGAAATGGATTACAACTCACCGAATAATATAGGAATCGTGAGTCCATAGTCATACTAAATAAACAAGAAAGTAAAAAACAAAAAACAAAACAAAACAAATAAAAGTCTCTTCCTTAAAGGGGAAAGTCAGAAATAATAGAGGTAGATCACTATTTTGTGACCATTATAATAATAACGGATTCAGAAAACTGTCTTAAATATTACAATAGTAGGTGAGCGTTTGATGAGGCGATGCACATATACATACTCTCAAAGAACAAAAAAGGAGGACTATACAGTGTAGAAACCAGGTTGGCACTAACTGATGTCTTCAGCCAAGTTTAGCATCACCAATAATGTGATAAACCAACATCATGTACTTCTTGATGCAATTCACTGAGAAGGACACAATATCTCATATACAGTGTTTTTGCCATAAATGAAGAGAAACACCAACTGAGGGGAAGTCTACAAGATATATGGCTCACATACTTAAAAGATGTCAGTTAAAAAAATAAAAGTTGAGGAACTGCTTTAGATTAAAGGAATCTAAAGAGACATAACATCTGAATGCAATGAGCAATCTGGGACTGGGTCTTAGATCTGAAAAACATTGTTATGAAGGGCACTATTAGGACAATATACTATATTCAATATTATTGTATAAGTATGAAATTTCCTAATTTGAAGATTATGCTGTGGTTATATAACAAAGCACCCTTGTTCTAAGGAAATAGACAATGAAACACTTAGGGGTAAAGGGGAATGATATATGTAACTTACTCCAGTTCTGAAAATGTATGTATGTGTTTGCAGAGACAGAGACAGAGAGCAAGAAAAGGAGAAAAGTAAAGCAAATGTGGCAAAATGTTAATTAGTAAATTCAAGTGAAGGATATAGAAGAGTTCTTTGTAGTATTCTTGCAATTCTCTATGAGGAGTTTTTTAAAAATAGTTTTTAAAGTTACAATAACAAGAGTATTTACAGTATTGTTACAAAGACTAAATGAAATAATCCATAAAGAAGTTCTAGCACAGGCCCTGTCATAGAAAGAAAAACTTAATTTGTTGTTAGACATTATGAAACTAATATAATATTAACATGTTAATATTTGATCAATATAGTAATGTCAATAGCAATATAGTAACATCAACATATACATATGACATTTAATATCAGCATATTAATGTTTGATCAATATGTTTACTGTATTGATAACATTGACATGTTAATTAATATTAACAGTAATATTAATATACTAATATTTATTGTTGCAGTAACTAATTTTATTAAAATAATATTGCATAGTAATAGCTTTATTCACTCTTATCATAAGTAATTTGATTTTTAATGATACATGAGTTTTATTGCTGATATATATCATAATTTAAAATTTTTGGTGTTTATTTTTATTCATACAAATATTTTGTTTATAAATTTATAAAATAATTTATGAATGTTATAAATTTTTGTTCCTTTTCCTGATCGTGTAGGCCAGAGTCCTTGAAGTTTTATTGCTAAGTCAAAGGGACAGACATTTTAAAAACTTTTTAGTTAGCAGCCAAATAACTTTCCAGAAAAATTTCCCCTATTTTCTCTTGCACTGGCAGGATATAAATGTATCTTTCTTATCTCTTCCTCACAAACATTGCATATTATCAGTTATTTACTCTTTAGAAAAAGCTGATATTCTAGGAATTAAATTGTTTCTGGGTGTAGAATTTTGTTTTTAAAACTTTCCACTTTGTACTTTTCTCTAATTGCTCGACATTTTCCTAAGGAGAATTACAAAGAAAAACAAATAGTTCTTAAAAAGAAAAAAAAAAAGAGAGACGAGTTTAGTGTTGGCCAATGTAATAAGGGAACTAGTGTAGGTTGTGTGGTTTCCTTACCCACAAGAAAAAAACCACGCTGTCACCCAGGAAAATTAGTCTCCTTGGGTGTCTAGGCCTAAGATAGATTCCCCACGAAGACCTCATATTTAGACAACTGGTTTTTGGCATCAGATAGTCCTGTTTTCAAGTCTTGATTCATTCATTTCCTAGTTTCTGAGCTTGATCAAGTTTTTGGACTCTTCCAAGTAGAATAAGAATACAAGTGCTTTCCTCATGGTGTTGCTGGGATGTTTAATAAAT
>NW_006441071.1:4803151-4817727 GCF_000325575.1 Pteropus alecto
TTGGTAACAAAGTAAGTGCTTTATAAATATTAGTTTAAAAAATTCCTCATGCAATTAACAATGTTTTCAGCTACAATCTTTCAATAAATAAGCTAGTGGGTGTTGTATGCTTATACATAGTGTCTCTTAATGTAAGTCAGGAGGAAAATATTGCCAAAGTACAACCCACAAAAAAATAAATTTTCTGGGAGGTTAAAAGTTCTAGGATTAGAATCCATGACTCCAGTGACTTTAGCTTAGTAATGAACTAAACTAGAGGTCTGCATACCAGATGACCACATCCTAAATGCTTGATTACATTCCTGTACTTGCGTAGGAGAGCACCGAAGAACAGCTTCCTGCTAATTAGATGCTGAGCTAAGACTTTCAGATAGAATCTTGATTTGGTTTGATTCTGCAAGTAACACAAGCAACAGTTTTGTTTGTGTAGGAAGCACTGTAAAACAGTATTTAGGTTTAGTCTTAGGAATCCAACATGTTAGAAAAGATGTGGCCATTCAAGTTTCTTTAAATCAGTTTTATCATGGGAGTAGATCGAAAAGATACATAATAAATCTCACAATCAAAAGACCTCTGGACAGCGTGATCGTCTATTTTTAAGTGGTTGCAAAGGAAATACATTTCCCCCAGCTCTAAATTATCATTGTAAAACCAGATCATTAGTTGTAAAAGTGCTGCTGATATAAGGTTTAAAGGGATGGATGTTGAAAAATTAAGTTTTTTTCCCCTATTTTCTGTCCAGGAAACAGTCATCATAAAATGCATCCCCTTGCCTCTTGATAGTAAGCAGATGTTACACTCCCACAAAACAGAACTCAAGAAGCTTTAGCCTATGGGGCAGAAACTGCCATAAATGTCTGAAGATATTTACTTGACCAAGATTTATGTTACATCGAAATTAAATCTAATCTTAAAAGCAATTGTCTATTTAATTAAAATGTATGCACACTAGTGAATAATTTGAAAACATGTTACAAATCTCTAACATAAAGTGGTAAGACAGTATGCCTAAAATATGCATTTAAGTATATGCATAGAAATAGAGCTTGACTTGAAGAAGAAATTCCACCTCCCGCCAGGATGGTGCCTAAATTCCCATTTCAGTCTGTGGAATAGGGCGTCATTAGTTTACACTGATGATAACTTCTTTTTAATGTAGAGGTAAACTCAGTGATATTTGAAAATACCAAGGTAAAGGGTTTTTCTTTGAAGGACTAAAAATAGATGGAGAATTTCATCAGTTACTCTGGTAAGATTGCCTCCCTCAGTCTCTAACTGTCCAGGAGTGCTTTATTGTGAGAGCAGTTTGGGGAGTTGCAGAAGCACTGTAGGTCACGTTTTTAAACCTTGCTTTGTGTTTGAATTCTCTGATGATCATAGGGCCCAACCTGTGACTGTGGTGTTCAGCCTTTTGTTAAAGGAAATTTCTTTTTGCTAACGCTGTCTTGTTGCTAAAATGTCATGACTTGCTTAGAAGAAAGTACAACTGGATGTTGATTTGTCATTTCCTGGCATTCTAATGGCACTTCGTCTAGAGATTGGGGGATTTCTCCTTCCTCATTCTCATGTTTTGTTGAGTACAATATTCTGTCATTGTTATAAAAACAGCTCCAAAGCACCAAAATATGGAAAATTTGTGATCTTCCATTTTAATTATGATGGGATAACTTGGAATTCTCTAGTCAAATTTAACAAGGTAGCTACAAAAGAAAAATTCTTACCTTACTCTCCATTTCAGTCCTCAAACTCTGCTCCTTCCTCTAATTCCACATATTTTTAATTATAATAACAAAATGACTACTACTATCTGAAAATTTTCAGATATAAAAGTTGGAAGTTCACATTTCATGTATTTAACTTGTATTTGGTGAAGTCAAAAAAGCTCGCTGTTAGTCCAAGTCATTGACCTATTTTTTAAGTGATTCATTATTCATTAATAAATATTAAAATGCTTTTGTACTTAGGAATATTTGAAAGCCTCCTAACAACCATGCTGTTTATCTATGTTAAAGATTCTGCTGGCTCTAATTACCTCGTTCAGTCACTTCAAATTATTGTATCCCTATAAGAGTAACAAAAACAGAACTTGTCTTGATAATCTGAATCTCTCATTTAGCTACCCCCAAACTGAAACTAAGATTCTTGTCTACTTAAAACCAGACCACCTTAGTAAAAATAATTAAAGTTTTATATTATATGCCATTTCGATTGATTCCTTAATTAATCAGTTAAAGGCATGCCATTAATCTCAAGCAGAAATGGAAGTGTCAGGCATCACTTAATCATCAATTTGAAAAGTAAATCAAATTGTAGGAAAAGGGAAACCCATCAAATTGTGGAGAGCTTTAGAGAAAAAAATAAAATCATCAGTAAATCAGAAAGCCATAATTCAACACCTAATCTTAGGAAATGACTACAAAATCAGTCCTTTTTTAAATTTAAACACTCATTTGGTTCTCATAAGGCATTTAACTGCTATCAGTTTGCTGTATTAAAGACAGCTTTTATGGAATATATATGCTTAACTCTTAGTTCTGTCTCATTGGATATATTTGCTTTTAACACAAATTAAACCATGCTTACTTTTAGTGAATGCAAAGACAAAATGGATATCTAACTTTTTTAAAGTATAAAGATATTTTTAGAAAATTAGCTTTTCTTCAGATACTTTCAGATTTGGTAAAAAAAGGTTTTAGATAAAAGATAATGTTGAATTTTTTTGGAGGAAAAATAACATGGATTAAGAACCTTGGAGTTATAAAATACTCAGATTCAGAGTTTACTTAGAGAATATTTAGATGCAATTCTTTCTCTCTGTTGCACCTACAAAGAGAGTCAAAAGCATCTACATTCCAACCCCTGTCCAGCCAGTTGGACTTGTGGCCATGGATCAATTATGTAATTTCTTTAGGTCAGTTCCCTCATGTGGAATGTCAAAAGGATAATGCCTTTTCTGTTTACCTCAGAGTTGTGAGAATTAAATCAAATCATGAATATAAATATGGAATCATGAACTGTGACGTTATTTGTAGAGACAGGAAAAAGTCTATGTCTGATATTATTCAAAGAGAAAGTATAAGCCCTACATTCTTTAATTAAATCCTTGATTTACATAAGTCCTATTTTCTTTTATTCATTGTTGGCTGATGTAACCATGGCTAAAGCCGGACTGTTGATCTAGGAGCTTATTATATAAGGAGATTGAGAATATTTGCAAAACACTTGCTTAGATCAATATTTCCAAAAATTTTTGTTCTAAGGGTTGCTTTACACTAAAAACATTATCGAAGACCCTAAAGAGCTTTTGTTTAATCGAGTTATATCAATCTATATTTACTGTATTAGAATTCTAGAAATATTAGAAATATTTAAATATTTATTAATTTATTTCTAAGGAACAATAATAAATTTATTACATGTTAACATAAATATTTTTATAAAAATAATTATGAAAACAAAAATTACTGAAAAAATTGTGGCGTTTTACAGTTTTTTTCAGATCTCTTTAATGTCTGACTTAATTGAAAACATCTGGATTTTCACATCTGCTTCTGCCTTCAATCTCTTGCAAATATCAGACGTCATATAGCCTCTGGAAAACTACATTCTAAACTCATGAGGGAATGTGAATGAACAAGGAAAGAATGTCTTAATATTATCCGAAAGTAATTTTGACTTCATGGAGCTCCTGAAATGGTCTTGGGGACCCCCAGGTGTTCCTGACTACTTTGAGGACTGTTTGCCTACAAGATACTAAAAACATATATCTTGTGTTATGAAGAGGTTACACCCTATCAGAGGGTACTCCTATTCAGATACCTGAATCTGATTTAGTAATCATAATTTTTCTAGGCTGTTGTTTAAAGACCTTATGAATTAATGATAATCCCCTCTGAACTTACTCTTTTTTATTGAGAGATAATTGAGATATAACATTGTATAAATTTAAGATAGCTAACAATTGTTTTTATAGCTAAACAGACTAGTTGTATTCAGGGTAACTGAATTTTCAGTTTCTTCACCTATATATAGGGATTAAAGATATCATTTTGTATTAAAAAATGCATCAGGACTCCTCTGACTTACTTTTCTACTGGCTTGTTTTTATAAGTGGTGACTAGATTAGGAACTCATTTCTTCAAACAATTTAAAAGAAACAATTTGCTTTGATACAAACGTAAGATGATATTATCATTGCAGGGGAGACCCAGGAAGGTAAGAGACTTGCCACAAGTCACACAGCTGCTGGTTGGAAAATTGCAAATGGAACCCAATCTTCTGATTCTTTATTCAGCGCTTTTATCATGACTCATTCTTAACTAGATTGGAACACCTAATTTCCAGTAGAAGTAGGGAAATGTACCCAGCTTCAGACCAGTCAGACCCCTTGTTATATGCTCTCATAGCGACTTGCACTTCCCCGTCATACTTAACTCATCACATTCTAATCTCTAGTTCAACATCTGCCACCCAACAGATGGTAAGCTTCATGAAAGCAGAGTTCACATCTGCCTCATTTATTGCTATATTTCTGATACATAGCAGATACTAAACAAATATTTATTGAGTGAATGTTATTGTAATAAATGCACAGAATTAGAGTCAGTCTGGGTTAGACTGAACTTGGAAGTTTATGTTATTATTTAAAATCCTGCTTCTTTAAAACATTGTAGCTAAAATGTACACCTACTCTGACATAGCAACTTTTGAAATGTACCCAAGAGAAATTAGTACGTAGGTCCACCTAAAGGCATGTAAGAATGTTCACTTTATTCAAAATGGCTCCAACTTGGAAACAATCTAAATGTTCGTCAACTAAAAAATAGATAAATAAATTCTTAAATATTAAATTATATAATAGTATGTTACATAATAATAAAAAGAAACTATCAATATTCAAAAAATATGGATAAATCTCACAGAACTTATGTTGAGTGAAAGGAGCCAGACACAGACAATATATACTACATGATTCCATGTATACAGAGTGTAGGAACAGTCTCAACTCATCTATAGTAATTTTGGCCAGAATAGTTGTCACCTCTGAGTGAAGATGGAAGGTATTGACTGGACAGGGAAATGAGAGGACCCTTTAGGTTGCTGAAAATATTTTATATCTTGATCCGGGTGTTAGATCTGGGCTGTGCAGTGTACAGACTATTTTCTAGCAGGTTGAAGTAGTAGTGACCTCCTGACACAATGAAGGCTCCTTGAAATCACTCCTAGTGGAAATGCTAAGATTGGCAGGCTGGCCCTGCTTGTCCTACCACAAGAGAATTAGAAACATGGATTGTATTGCAAAGGAACAAGTTACAAAATATAGAACCCTAGCTTGGAAGCAAAGGAACTGAATTTACATTTCCATTCCACCATTAGTTCTGCGAATTGGGCACATCTCTTGATTTTGAATTTCTTTTCTATAAAATGAAGACCCACAGGCAGTTCACCTCTGTTACCCCTAAAACTGAATACACTCAGTAGATACAATTCCTATAGAGGCAGCCTCTTGCTACAGAAGTACAGCTGAAAGTTATTGATTCTTCTAATCTGTGAGATTGACAGAATAATGTTGAAATTATAATGTTTTATAATGATCAAACAGGTTAATGTCTATGAAACAGCTTTGGAAATGGAAAAAGGTTATAAAATATTGTATTAGCTTGATTATTTGCAATATTTAGTTAGAGTAATTAATGTTTATTTGAGGTAACCCATATTGGAGTAGGTTAGACTATTCACATCTTTATTCATATACTAAGTTAAAAGTGATGCCCATTGAATGCTGCAGTTTATGCATTTAAAACCTTAAGTAAGAGCTACTATTAGAACTCAAGGTTTGAATATACTTGATATTTCTATTAATGATGGTGAAGAGTCAGTTCTATTGTGTTTACTGGTTAAGAAGATGAACACTTGACAAATATCCCCTTGGTTCGAAGGTGCCTTTGCAGAAATTGGGCAAGATAAAAGATTAATGGAAAAGCTTGGACCAGATAGGTTATACACTCCTACTCCATTTCGATGAGCATTTGTTTTGCTGAAATGTAGCTGGTCAGATGTTTCATGAAAAGAGTACTTTGGCAAATAAATTTTGGTTTTGAAATTTTTCTGGGATGGAGTTTCTGAAATCCATTTAGTCTTTTCGATTCCTGGTAACCATAGTTGTGACAGATTTAGGTGTAAGATACGTAGATGATAAATTATCTAGAGTATATTTTAGGTCCAAACAACTGCCGGTGATATATAATTAAATGTCCCACTGGATCCAAGACCAAAAATTCTAAAAATACTTACATTCTCATCTCTCAGAAATAATTAAAAGGGACCCCCTCCCCTATTTTATCTATGATTGGAAACTGTAGTGTCAGCACACTTCCCAGGCATCCAGTGTTCCCATCAAAAAACAGGAATGTTCTGGAGGGGTCATAATAAGGGAAACAGAAGGCCTCAGGAAATTCTCCATCATTTTTCAATGATAGCATTTGTCAGAAGAGGAAATTAGATGATAGAAAAATACTGAATTGGATAACTTTATCATTGACTCTTAAAATCCAAGAAAATAAAACTTCTTGGAAGACAGTTGGGTTGATAAGTATCCTACGAGAAATGCAGAAATGTTAAGAAAGAGAGCACATTTATGAGGACTGAGAGAGAAGAGCAAACAATACTGCTGGATTATCAATGAAGCACAGACAAAGGTCATTGATGGCAACCATACATACCGAATATTTGTAGCATGTCCTCAGAGATTGGAGAGGACTACTGGGTGCCTGCTGTATCCTACCAAAATCACAATAACCCAAAGAGACTTGGATCCCTCTCTGTTTAGAGTCATCTATCCAGTGCAAATCTAATTATTGGCTTAAACCCTTCAGTGACTCTTCAGTGCTTACAGGGCAAAGACCAAGCTCGTTGGCAAGAAATGAAAGACTCCAAAATCTAGGCTTTCTCACCTATCTCACTTCATCTCACATTATCCTCTCTCTATCTTATGCTTTAAGCTCCAGTGACACCCAACTTCTTATAGTTTTCTATTTGTAGCAAAGTACTCTCATCTCCATGCCTTTGATCTGGCAGACTTCTGGTTAAAATGACCTCTTTCCTCTTTCTATATCTGCCCTTTTCTATCCATCCTTTCAGAGTCAGCCTGAGAAGGCTTCTCTGAATGTTATTCTTCCACAGTCTTTGTTCAGAGCATATCCTTCATTCTCCCATAATAACTTGTATATATCTTATCATTTTACCTGCCATCTTATAAATATTAGTATTCTAACGTTTATAGTTTCTCTTTTAGACCTAAAGCTTCTTGAGAGTAAGGACTATATTTTGGAGAGACAGTTCTCCACAGTTGGCTTGTGTTTCTTAATGTCTCTTGAGCAAAAGCAATGAGTGCCTTTTATCTGTACAATCCTTTCAAGGATGTTTGAGCAAACAGCTTTGGAAGATATAGTATCTCCTTCTAGAGCAGAGGGCAGATTTGTTTACTGCACAGTAAAATAAAGATAATGCCTTCTTTTTAGGCAAAGGGCAGGCAGGCTTAGTGCCCAAAAATAAAAGATTCAGGCTCTCTAAACTCAAGGTCCCTCTTTTATAATACACACTACTGCACATCTGACCCTCTTTACTTTGTCTGATGTGACCTGAGTTTCAGAGAAGTAATGCAAATGTTCACACGCTGGCTGTAAAGAATAGTCATTGCAGGTCGATCATTCTTCAAATGATGCCAAGTCTGTAGGATTTCAGGCTTGTAAAGAATTCCTTTTGGAATTTCCTTTTTAATCTCTATCGATATCCCCCTTTTAAAATCTCAACCTTTTTAAAATTTAGTAGTGTTAAGTATGTTCACATTGCGGTGAAACACATCACCAAAACTTTTTGATTTTGCAAATCTGAAACTACATATACATTAAATAGCGGCTCCTTTTCCCTCCTTCTCCCAGCCCCTGGAAACCACCATTCTACTTTCTGTTTTATGAATTTGACTATTTTAGGTAGTTCATATTGGAGAATCATACAGTATTTGTCTTTTTGTGGTTGGCTTATTTCACTTAGCATACTATTCTCATTTCATTTATGTTGTATCATGAGGCAGGATTTCCTTCCTTTTTAAGGCTGAAAATATTCCAGTGTATGTATATACCACATTTTGTTTATCCATTCATTTGTTGATGGATATTTGGTTGCTTCCAGCTATTGGCTGTTATGAATAGTACTTCTATGAATAGTACGTCTATGAATACATGTGTTCTAGTATCTCTTCAAGCCTCTGTTTTCAATTCTTTTGGATATATACCCAGAAGTGGGATTGCTAGATCATATGTTAATTCTACGTTTTTTGAGGAAACTCCATACTGCCTTCTCTAGTGAGTATACAATATTATGATCCCACCAATATACACGAGGCTTCCAATTTCTCCATGTGGAATTCTTAAGACTGTTTTTCCTCCTTGAGAGATTGATTCTCTGGGGATTGTGACTAGAGGCGCCATTGCCTTTTATTTTTTTAACTTTTGAATTAAAAAAAATTATTAGACTTTATTTTTTAGAACAGTTTTAGGTTCAAACAAAATTGAGTGGAAGGTAAGAGATTTCCCATACCCGCCCTGCCCCCACACATGCATAACCTCCCCCATTATCAACATCTCCCACAGAGTGTTACAAGTGATAAACCTGCATCAACACATCATTATCACCTAGTGTTTATTGTCTATGCTAGGGTTCACTCTTGGTGTTATACATTCTATGGATGTGAACAAATTTATAAAGACATATATCCACCATTAAAGTATCATACAGAGTAGTTTTATTGCCCTAAAATTTTTCTGTGCTCCACCTATTTATATCTCCATCCCCCAACCCCTGATATTTTCAGTCTTCACAGTTTTGCCTTTTCCAAAATGTCATATAATTGAAATCATACAGTATGTAGTCTTTTCAGAATGACTTCTTTCACTTCATAACTTGCATTTAACATGTCTTTTCATGGCTGGAGAACTCATTTTTTTTTAGCACTGAGTAATATACCATTGTCTGTATGCACCACAGTTTATCTATCCACCTACTAAATGATGTCTTGGTTACTTCCAAATTTTGGCAATTAAGAATAAGGCCACCATTGCAGGTTTTTGTGTGAACATATATTTTCAACTCCTTTTGATAAATATCAAGGAGCACTATTGCTGGATTGTATGGCACAGAGTATGCTTACTTTTGTAAGAAACCATCAAATTGTCTTCCAAAGTCGCTGTACCATTTTGCATCCCTACCAGTCATGAATAAGAGTTCCTTTTGGTCCATACCCTTGCAGTTGGTGTTGTCAGTATTCTGGATTCTGGCTATTCTAAGAGATGTGTAGTGATATCTCATTTTTGTTTCAATTTGCATTTCCCTAATGTCATGTGATATACGGCATCTTTTCATACATTTATGTTTCATCGGCATATTTTTTTGGTGACGTGTCTGTTAGAGTCTTTGGCCCATTTTTTGATTTGTTTTCTGAATGTCATTGAATTTTAATCTGACCAAAGAATGTAATTTTTTTTTTTTTCCAACTACAAAGCGTGTACTCATTAAGGAAGAGTACACACGTTGTACTACTCTTCTTTATCTGGTCAGTGGAGAAAAAAGTCAATAGTTAGATGAAAAGTAAATGCTGGACACATCAGTATTTAACAGACACATCACCAAAGGGTCAATGTATATAATATGGGAGAGGCATATTATCGAGAATACAAATTCTTAAGGCAAAATCTTTTTACATCACATGTGATAAATCTCTTCACTGGTCTTATGAAGGACATGTTATAATAGCCTATAGCACATTTATTTGTGGTACTTACCATAATTCAAAATTATTTAATTTTGTGATTACTTTTTAAAATATAGGCATAAACTGATTATGGCATAAGTTATACAAGACCAGGGGGCATGTTTTTTTTCCACTGATGTTTCTTCAGTGATGAACCTGGTGCCTGGTGCATTGAATGAGTGAGGTATGGTAGAGAGAATCTTGTTTGCAGAAAGGAGTCGTGCAAGTTCTATACTCAGAACCATCATTAAATAGCTGTGATTTCTTGAGCAATTTACTCTCTCAGCAATGGTTTACCCCATCTTTAAAGAGAAGATTTCATAACTGAATACTTTTTTTTCCAGACAGCATTACCTAGGGTCCTGGGGTTTTTAGGAGTGCCCCTGGACTGCAGAATGGACAAATTCAAGAGACAGGAGCAGCTGGCCCTCTATCCCTACTTTGGAAATCAAGAGCTCCTTTTCTGTTTTATATATTGGGATTCTATGAAAAAAGTTATTTACAATGCTCTTCTAATTTTTAAAATGTTTGAAAACCTATCATTTAAATCAGAAAGTCTCTAAAATCCGTTTCAGCACTGACTGCCTGGATTGTTCTTACCCCAGAATCCTTATTTCATTCAGGTTTTTGCTTAAGTGTCACCTCTCAGAAAGACCCTCTTTGACCACCATATCTCTTGGAATAATTTATATAAATTGCCTTAGCATCATTTTCTATTTTATGTGGCAGATATTAATGCATAAGTCTCATCTCCCCAATAGCACCTTATGCTCAATATTTAATATAGGGATAGAAATGTAATGGAGATAGCATTCATAATAGTTATTGTACATTAGACACTTGACATTCAAAGTCTTTATATATACCATTTAATTTTTCTTCTTTTAAATGGAGGAAGAATACTTTCTTCAACATTAATAGAGATCAGAGTTAATAAATGAGAAGAGCAAAGCCTTGGTGAAAAGAAGATTCTGAGCAGTGGGCAAGGCTTACTCACTGGCTAGATGATTAGGGCCATCTCTCTCCCCTCTGTAAAATCCTTTAGTGGCTCCCTGTTGCCTCAAAGATTAAACTACATCTCTCTCATGGTGCCTGACTATCCTGCTCAGCTGCTTCCCCACTCTTCTTTTCCTGCTCCCATTTGGAAAATCTTTCCCCACTCCACCTTGTCCTAATGCGTCAACATTCATAACCCCTACTCCTTCCCTAGTTGCCCTAAGATTTTTCTGCTAAAGCTAATATGAAAGACGACTCCCTTCCTTTTGGATTGCAAGCCATAGGAATGTAGTCCTGTGCTGAATGTGGTCTTCTTTGCCACAAAATGCCTGTATGGAGCAGAAAAAAATAAGGTTAATATGCAACGTGAAGCAGAGACAGAGATTGGCAATAGAAGGAAAGATAACTGATGCTGTGGTTTGAGTTCCTAGTTCCACTCAAGGTATGAGTTATTGTCAGGGTTAAATGAATTAATAAACTCATGTAAATAAATATGTTCATAAGGATGTACATGTTCATTAAATTGTTATCTACCCTTAATTATATCTCAATATATAATATTTTTATGTATTCTTCTCCAACAAGATTATAAGGTTTCTAGAGCAGGCATTGGGTTTTACTCATCACTGTCTCACCCATGATTGGACAGCACCTTATTGAAAATTCAGTGGTCCTTGTTGAAAGGAATTCAATAGATTAGCACATTCTGGTTTCTGTGAGACATATCCAGTATATGCCTTCAACCTCATCTTTTTAAACAAGTTATGTTAGTAGGTTTGTGCCATTTACTCCTAAGATGTGAAAATCATCTTTTGCCTCTGGGTTTGTTTTGTTACTTTCAGAGTAACTTAGGCTGAGTGGCCAACTGAGGCTGAGCAGCCATGATTTTTTTTATATAACAACTGTTTTTATTTTGACTTTTCATGATGAAAAATGCATGACTTTAGAGAGATAGAGTTAGGCAATTTTTCCAGAATCAGTAAGCAAAGACTCCCAACTCTTTGGTTGTTCTGGTGTTAAGCTTTGAAAGACCAAATTACTCCAAAATCTCACAAAGATAGCTGAAATGTAAAACATCTTAGAATTGTGTATGTTGCCTTTAATAAATTTTCCTGTAAAAGATGAAGATAAAGAGGATTCCTGATAATTTTTTCATGTGCAGAATTTTTAATGTCTGTTTACTTTAAAGCTAGCACGTGAAGCTGTGTTCGGATTAATTAGTAATGAGAATGATGCACTATTTGATTTTTTTTACTTTTATTTTTCAATTAGAATTGATATTCATATGAGTTTGAGCCTGTTTGATTTTTAATTGTGAGGACAGAGTGAAGCTAAATGAGTCAATTTATTCTGATTTCCTGACGGAATTTAGTGGACAAATGTGGAAATGAATGTAATGAGTAGAATTTTTAGTCTGAAGTTTTCATTTCCACAAGAAATAGCCTTGAATATGGAGAATAGGAAGCATCTGCTTGAACAGATTCAGCGAAGCACATGATCGGCCCTCATAAAATTAGAGGACCCAAATCTTTGATTCTTTCAGGTCTCTTGCTAGATCATTAGCTCCAGACATAAATCAAAGTTCTGGGAGAGAGATTCCTTTGATTAACAGCTATATTGCTTGGTGTGTGCATGTGTGTATTTGGAAAATCTGTTCCTTTGACATCTCTACTGTCAGGTGTACCCTCTTCCAACATACTCATTCAGAAGATTTTTAAAAGATATTTTATATAGAAACTCATATCTTTTACAAATAAAAGGTTTATTTTCTTCCTTTCTGATCCTCATGCCTCATTTTTTTTCTTGACTTATTATATTGGCTAGGATCTCCTATCCAATGTTGAATTGTGGGGACTGTAGCAGGCATTTTTCTCCTGTTCCTTCTTTAGTGGTTGCTAAAATGTTACCGTTAAGCATGAGATTTCTGACAGAAATCTTTGGGTAAAAAGCCATTCTATTCCTAGTTGGCTAATAGTGTTTTTTGTTTGTTTATTTATTTTTAGTGAATGAGTGTTGAATTTTATGGAATACTACTCTTCTGCGTTTATTAAGATGACATGGCTTTATTTCTCCTTTAATATATTAAATGGCTAGATGTTTTCATTTTGAACCATCCTTACATTTTTGAAATAAACCCTGTTGATCATGTCTTTTAAAATACATAGCTAGATTAGATTTTCAAATATATTATTTAGGATTTTGCATTTATGTTTAAAAGTGATATTTGTCTGTATTTTTCTGATTTTAAGCAGAGTGCACAGCTCCTTTTCCCACCTTGCTTGAGGATTATTTCCTGTTGTCTCCTAGCCACCCTGTCAGCTCTGAGCTCTGAGGTCAGCGAGCCTCAGCCTCTAAACCTTCCCACTGGGCTGTGTTTCTGTTCTTTTCTGGTACACAGAGGTATTGATTTTGCTTTTATTTTATTTACTTATTTACTTTTAAACTGATCTATTTAGAGTGTAGATATGTGTGTCCTTTCCTCTCTCGGACTGATAGTCTTCTTTTATTGCAGCATTGCTTCCCATAGCCATCCAGTTTTATCGATTCAGTGGAAAATCAACTTCACAGTGCAATATCACCTCTGCGCTTGGCGCCATCAGAAACGTTTAACAGGCGTACTAATTTCCTTATGAGTTGTTGGTGAAGGTGTTGGCTGTGCATCTCAGAGAATGCCATACTCTACAGCAATTCAAGAAAATCACACACATTTATAATCCAAAAAGGTACGCCAGTTTCCAACACATGACATTTTATGTTTTCTTCCTATCACTCCAGCCCTAAGGTTAGAAATAAAGAAATTTGATTTCTTTCAAATGCATTTTGTTCCAGCACTAAGTTCAGAAGCACATGCTTTTAGGGGAATAATTTTTGTCTAGATCTTTTTAAATACTTTGGCTTTGCATTTCATCTTGTCCAAAGAGTATTTTATTAATGTTGATAATGGTATTATTTCAATAGACTCTTCCATTTTGGGGAGATATAAGAGAAAGAGTGACTTATTTGTATAAGCAGGTACTTCAAATTTGTTCAGCAGAAGTTAGGCCAAACATCATGTATATAATTAACTTTATGAAAATTACATTTCCTGCTCCTATTTTGGAATATCTTGCTATCTAAATTTGTTACTTTTTGCTTAGAATGCTGAAGGTAATTTTTCTCATTAGAAGTGATATAAAACATTTATCTGTTTTTAGACTAATTAATGAACTTTATTAACACAGATGTTAGAAGAAGCACACTGATGCAACTACCTACTAGAATTCTTTTATCAAGTAGATTTTGTATCTCAACTAATAGCAACTAGAATCATCTTCATTTCTTTGCAGGTGAGATATTCACAGGCGGGCAATTTTTAAATTGAATCAGAACAAAATTGTCTATCACGTTGTGTTTCCTGGTATCATAAAGGCTTTATTTCTTGCCCTTTCAAGATTAGTATAAATACACATTGTCACTGTATTCTTTTTGACTAATAATTGTGTTTATTAAATAATGTTTGTTTATTTATAAAGAGCTTAGGGATTCTTCAATAAGTTTCACCCATTTATTCTTAGAGCAAAGAGAATGAATCGAAAGATTTTTAAAGATTTTAAATTTCTGGAGACTTTGAGTAAATGCATATGTATCATTGCTGACATATTTAAAGAACATGTTTTTAACTTAAATAATTATTTTTCTCTTCTTTTACCTTTTTATTTGTTTCTTTTTTTCCTTTCTTCCTTCCATCCTTCCTTTGTCATATAATTTTCTTACCTTTTTTATTTCCCTCTCT
>NW_006441071.1:4817752-4839472 GCF_000325575.1 Pteropus alecto
TCCCTCATTTCCAAGGAAAGGGGTATGATATGATGACTTTGTTAGGGTAAACCACAACTTAGGTTGAATTGGATTTATAGTGCCCTGTACTTTTGGCTAAGGTTTTGCATAGCTAGACATGTCTCAATATAAACATTTCCCCTGAAGTCAGATAATACTCCAGCTTCTCTATATATGGTCAGTCTAAAAGTTAGGCCAGATAGTATGCCATTTTTTTTTTTCTTGAGACGAAAAACAGGAAAGCATTTTAGTGTGCAGTAGTTAAGGAACAAGATTCTCACTCATCCATTGAATCCTGATAAGTTTAACTAAATGAACCTCTGTTGAGAGGACATTTCTTGACCTGTGAAATATCTGAATCAATGGGGTCATAAACTATATGCAAATGAGATGAGATTAATGGAACTTTTGTGGATTTATAAAAAGAACTAGATACACGAAAAGCTTTATAAATGGAAGAACTAAGGTAGTACTTAAAAACACAACCCTTTTTTCCCTTGAATCTGTGACAAAAGCTAAGAGGGGCCACAACCCCTTCCTCCTCCCTTCTCAATTCTGGGCAACTTGTCTCAATTGAATAAAAGCCTCTCAGGATGGGAATTTGAAGAAAAGAGGAGAAAAAGTGTGTTTGAAGAGTTTGAAGGTTCAGGAAACAACTGTGTGATTGTGTATATGGGTGGGTGTGAGCGTGTGTGTGTGCCTATGTATGTGTAGTATGTGTGATTATGTACACACATGGGTGTGAAGGGTGTGAACTTGTGTATGCATGACTGTGACTATGTTTGTGTGTGTATAGGTATGCCGCCTGTGACTGCCTATGTGTGTGTAGCATGTGTACACCTGTGTGTGGTGTTTGAGTGACTGTGTGTATGTCGCATGTGTATGTGTGTGTGAGATGTGTATCTGTGTGCTGAGGGCGGCTGGTGGGAGAGGCAGCTTTCGGCTCAGCCAGTGGCAGAGCAGTTAGTTCATAACTAATAGTGAGAAAGGAAGCTGGGGAGAGACTAGGAAGAGAAGCAACCGACCTCATTAACAA
The DNA here is from genome assembly GCF_000325575.1 of Pteropus alecto. Classification (NCBI taxonomy): domain Eukaryota; kingdom Metazoa; phylum Chordata; class Mammalia; order Chiroptera; family Pteropodidae; genus Pteropus; species Pteropus alecto. Next base: position 4,818,789 of record NW_006441071.1, read on the forward strand.
AAGCTCAGTTTAGTCCCTGCGGACCCAACCAGCAGAAGGGACTGAGGAGCTGTGGCAATCTGCCAGGGAGGTCGAGATCCCGGCAAACAGTTGCAGGCATCCTTTATCATGCTCTTCTCAGAGGGAGTCCCGAGGCTTGGCAATCGGAAAGTTCTCAAAGCTGCTGCTGCAGCAGCCTTGGAGAAACCCAGCAAAGACAGTGAAGTGTGTATGTGAACTTCAATTCTATATTTTTGCATTGGGTGAGTTAATGGATTTTTAGTACAAAGAAAGCTAAAACTCAGCTGACCTGAAAGACTGGAATTTCAGCTCTCTTTCCTTTCCTGGATTGTTTTTCTTCCCCCTTCCTCTCAAAGCTCTTTAAACCAGAGATTAGCCGGTCAGTGACTCTGATCCCGCCTGCCCTGGGCCAAGGATTTCTAGCTTTTGGGCTTGGAAAGGAAAACCACTACCTGTAAGTATCTACTTTATGTACTGCCTCTCAATTTAACTGTGAATGTTGTTAGCAGAATGTCCCAGAGATTGTGTGTGTGGTGGTAGCATTAACAACCAAGTTACAGTGCAGGAAGTGTACAGTCTGCTTGCAAAGTTTAATTCTCATGTAAACTCAGAGGGTGGTGACTTGCAGTGTTAAAAAATAATATGCCAAAAATTGGATTCTCTTTATTACATAAAAATTTATATCTTTTTCTGAATCCATTTCCAATGACACTCACCAATGAAATAACCATTTAAAATTTTTGTAATCCCTCACGCTCCCCAAAATCAGAATGTTCCTTCTCAGCTAAGCGAAATGGCAAAGGGAAAAGATGCAAAACTTAATGAAACAGATAATATCCTCATGGTATAAAGATATGGAAATTTGGAGGTGATGATTTTTGGGTAGCTTTGCTTTAGTTTAGTTATATTTGGATATACATTTTTAAAAGTGTGGTTTCTTTTTTAATGGGGATGAGAGAGAGTGTTGGAGAAGCAAAGAGATCATATTGTTCTGAAGTTTTTGATTGATTTTCGCTTATTACCCAGATTTTGTTTAGAGATTCTGGTGCTGTCATAAACAGTTTCTTTCAGTTTTCATTTGGATCTCGGAAATAATTTTTAAGGCATTTAATTTTTATTTCTGCCTTTTTACTATTACTCTCAGTCTTGTTGCGTGGCATGAATTACAAAGCTTGAAAAGAGCATTTCCGGAGGCTGGTTGGAATTTATGGCCTGGGAATCTTGCTGCAGAGATTAACCTCTTCAGGGCTGCTCCTTAGACCAGACCTACTGGTAACCAATGCTCTTCAGGTTTCTACTCTAGAAAACTGATACTGCCATCTCCCGCTCTAGTTAAAGCTTGAAGGGTTGCTTCTAGGTATCCTGCCTGCATTTGATAAAAGTGCCTTCAGCAGAACTCTAAGAAAATGGTAACTACCTTCACTCTTTGACTCCATCAAAGATTCTCAAAATTCTATGGGCACAAGAACCACCAGCCTGCTTGGTGAAAGACAGGTGCCTAGGCCACACCCCCAAAGAATTTTAGACCTGCGGAGGGGGCAGGAATCTACCCAGGTGATTCTGATGCAGATGAGATCACGGTTGGATAAGCACTGCTCTCCTTTGTCCTTGGCAATTAAATTCTTGTCATATACTTGGTTAATATTAAACATCATATCTAATTAATAAACTTGAGTTTGGGCTGATGTTGAATATAAGTTATGTACAAAATGGTTTTACATGTTTGGTTGACAAACCAGGGCTTTTTAACTAGCTTTCCCACCAACCTCACCCTTTTATTTCTTGTTCCCTTTTTCATCTCTGCTTTTCCATTTCCATGAGAGAGAAAGGGAGTTGAACAAAGGTACCCAGACACCATATTCCCTGCCCCTATGTGTTGAGCTGTATGATTTAACCTGCCCCCACATGGCCAACTAATATTCGTCTTGGAAACTTTAAGCCTAAAGCTGTTCTTAACGCTTTATCAGCTTCCAGGGATGCTCTTCTTCTGGGACAAGCTAGGCTGAACCCAGCTGACTTTCTTGGGACTTTTCAGGGGCAGCCTAATTCATAGAAACTGAGTTTAGATTTGACCAGCCCATAGGGATTGGCAAAAATAGGAGGTGATTCCTCCATCATATTAAGGTCCTCATTTGACAATATATGAAAGTAAGAAAACCTCCATCCTGATCCCCAGTGATATTTTATGGCATTGTATATTTATAGTAAAAGGAAAATAGGATGCGATCATCAGCACCCCTTCCTTTTCCCAAATATCCATGGGTACCTGCTACATGCCAGGCTCAGTGCTAGTTTCCAAGGACTCCAAAATGACCAGCATGAATAGTATGGACAGAGTCCTTGTCCTCATGATGTTTCAAATCTTAATTGTTGCTAACCAATCTTGGACGAGCCACGTACTCTCTCTAAGCATCACTTCCTCCATTAATAAAGCAAAAGGGCTGAATAAATGAGTTTTGGTATCTTATCAGCTCTGGTCTTCTGATACTGATGGATACGGCTCAGCCTTCTAAATTCAGTTGTTGGGGAATGGGAACTTAAAAAAATTTTTTTTTATTAAAGTATAGTTGGCATACGACAGACTGGGAACTTTTTAGCATTTGCTTTGAGAACAGGCCCAAAGATATGGCTTACTGCTTTTCTTCAAAAATTTTCAAGAATATTTTATACATTTTCTTTTTCTCACAAATAACAAGACCACCAGTTCTTCTAAATTCAGTTATTGGGGAATGGGAACTTAAAAAATTTTTTTTGTATTAAAGTATAGTTGGCATACGACAGAATGGGAACTTTTTAGCATTTGCTTTGAGAACAGGCCCAAAGATATGGCTTACTGCTTTTCTTCAAAAATTTTCAAGAATATTTTATACATTTTCTTTTTCTCACAAATAACAAGACCACCAGTATAGTGAGTTAGACAAATGCCACCTTTTTCAAAGCACACAGTCATTCTTCACAATGGAATCCTGTAACTCTCTAGAAAGGCTGTGTCTCCAGGCCAGGTTACATAGGATAGCAGCCTCTTATCTTGTCTGAATCTGGTGTTACTACCCCTTTGGAGAGCTGGGTGGTCTGAACAGGGCTTGCCAGCTTCCATACTTGCACAGCTTGCAATCTGACCCTTTTATTCAAGTGATTTAATAGCTTTCGTGCTACCAGGTGAGAAGCTCAAAGAGAGACCTTTGAAGGGCTGGGGGGACAAAAAAAACAACTCCCTAATGAAATCTTGCATTTTGTCTGTTGTATAGCTTCTTTCACTGTGGTGACTGGAGCAACATTTTCAAAGGATTCTAAAAATTGGCCATCAAGATAAGAAAATATAGCTGTGATCTCTGTGCTTTTCTGACAAATGTACCCTCCAGTTGTCTGAAGATATCATGTTTGAGTGGGAAACTACTCACTAGAGGACAGAGTACAGGAATATTGTAAAGTTAGGTTTTTTGTTGTTGTTGTTGTTGTTGTTTTTTTTAACAAAATGTTCTCAGCTTCTCTTTGGTAAATTTAAAGGAGATGGCACAACAGTCTTTAGTTTCACTCATTTCTCCTACTTATGGGGTTGTTGATCTGATGTCAGAATACTTTTCTGTGCATCATGAAAAGGCTGCTAAGATTGTATATCACTCTTCACTCTCAACTTTATCATTGAAAATTCTTATCCGGCTACTTTAGAGACGGGAGCAGATAACACTCCAGGACTCACTAAGCCCCAAGTTCTTCCATCGGGTGTTGCATCTCCATGGGGAGCCCATCTCTTCATTCTATCAAGTGTTATCAGCTAGCTGCTCAGTGCTTACAAATGCTCTCTGCATTCTTCTCTTAAAATAAATGAGCCAGGACTTTGTCTCATGGGGTAGCACTCAATGCCATGGCATTTTCATTCCAAGGTCTACATTTTTTGTTAGCACAAAAATTCTTTATTTTGTAAATTATTAGTCAAAATCATTTTGAAGTTAAGAGACTTTCAGAAAGGCTCAAAATTCACAGATGAGGACTCATCCAAATGTTTGAAAGTTGTTGGATTTTTTTTTTTTTTTTTAACAATTCCTTTCTTGGCCCAGATCTGCTTTTCCTGTAAAAGTGATTCTCCTCATTGGAAAGACAACACAGCAACACAACAGTGATAATTTAATTCTGTTTTATGTAATTCTTCCCCTTTATTAGAATATGGTTGGATGATTCTACTTTGTCCAGTAAGCACTAGTGATTGTTTTAAACTCAAAAGGTAGTATTGATAGATCATGGAGATTAAAGCAGAGTAGTGTAGTAGAAAAAAAGAGTGGCCTTTGAATAAATTCCAACTGGGTTCCAATCCTGTGCTGCAGTATTCTTTGGTTCTGTAATGTTGGGTGAGTTACATAGCCAGTTTTCCTAGGAGTAAATGAGGATATTAATACTTACCTCACCAGGTATTTGTAAGGGCTAAAAGACATTTGGAAAGCACGTATCACGTACATGACATATGATAAGTGCTCAATAAATATTTCTTCTTTGAGAGAGGGCTAACAGGTGTGAAGGCTGGAGAAAATCAAACATGTGGCAACCCACTCAATTTTTTAGGTGAAAAGAAAAGAGAAATGAGTAATAAAGCTTTTTTTCCCCACCAGATCTCATTGACTGGGCAAAACAGATCTCAACCCATTACTCCCTGGCCTTTAAACTCTGATCTGTAGCCTAGTTCTCCTTTGATTCCTTCTCACAGGTTGTGTAGAAGCATGAAATAGATCTTTGAATGCACAGACTTTCAAAGTTATTAGTGTGGAGAGAGCAAGGGCGATGTGAAAATCATCCTGTCCTCATTTCCTCCTGACCCCCCAGAACTGAAAATTTTTACAGCCATTTCCGATAGATATATAAGAAGATAAATTCTTGTTTCTGTCAGGATTTTGCTTCATTTTAGCAAGGAACCCAACCCCAGGGGGAAAAGTTTGTTCGAGAATTTGAAACTCTGGTGTTGCACCATGAACTCTCACGGCATAACAAGAAATGGTCACTCAGACAGGCAGTGCTCTCGCTCTTCTTTCTTATAGGTCCAATGTTTGTGTTGGGGTAAGTCAGTCACTCAACTGATATTTATTGAGCTCTGTGCCAGGCCCAGTGACCGGAACTGGGGATACTTGAATGCACAGAACAATCATGGTTGTTATCTTCAAAGAGCCTGGAGATAGGGTAAAAGTCAGACTTTAAAAAATGACTGCAAATGAATAATTAAATGTCTGTAGCTGTGCAACATGTGGTAAGGGGTATTACAGGATTCTATGTAATCCAATAACTTGTCTGAGAGGTTGAGACCTCAAAGTTGGGTAGACTTCAAAGTTAGCTAGGGGAAAGGTATGGTTGGTGGGAGTTGGGGAAGGGCGTTCATGGAGGATGGAACAGCACAAACAAAACATCTAAAGGCCTGGAATAGGCAGTGTGGTGAGTTTAAGAAAGGGCAGAAGACCTTTATGAGTAGCTTGTCAGTAGCAAGGAGGAGAATTGTGTGAGAAGAGGCTGAAGAGGTAGACAGGGGATGATCACAAGGAAAATCAGACCCCAGAATCCATACTCCCTCTCTGAGACAATGACCCTTTCTCATGTCTATAACTCAGTCTTGGCCATTATTAGACAACTCTGGAAGAGTTATAGCTACACCATCAGGTATGATGTGATAAATGCCCTGTGATGGGTTTCAACAAAATGTAATTCTTCAGCAGCAGCAGAAAGAAACTCTTTCCAAATGGACTGATCAGGTCTTAGGCATTTTGGAGGAGACATTTCAGGAGGTATTAATTTCTGAGAAAGATTTTAATAAGGATGGAAGCAAGGACATTTCAGGCAGGGGACAGACAAGAGCAAGGGCATAAAGGTGGGACCTGTCCAGCAGGTCATTGCGGATGTGTCACTGGAGCTTAGAGGAGAAGGCAGGGCTATGGTTTTGGGATACAAAAGGCTGTGGTAGTAGATATGTAGTGTGAAACCAGTTGGGGTCAAACTTTTAAGAAATATATTTTTAATGGTGCAATGTGACTGAGAAAGGATTAAAAAGAGGGTGAACAGAGAATGAAGCACAAATCAAAGAGAAAGAGGCATTGCTGAAGTAGAAAGGGAACTAGGAGTATATTGAAGCACATAAACCAAAAGAGAAACAACTATGCAGACGGTGTGGTGGAGGCATATTGTTGGCTGCTACAGAGATCAGAAAGGACTGCCAGAGAAAAGTTCTATTTGATATATTAATTACTAGGTTACTGGCAGCCTTTGAGACAGCTATTTCGGTGGACTGATGGCAATCAGAATCAAGTCGTTCTTTTAGGGAAAACAAGGGTGGTGATTAGTAGGTAGAGACATTTTTCAAGGAGATAGGATAGTTGGTCAAGGTGAAAAGAAAATATTTGATGAATATTAGCAGTTAATAGTCATAATAGCAGTAGCAGTAAGAACACTAACATTTATTGAATATCCACTATGTGTTAGATGCTCACTTATAATTTTTTCATTTGATTCTCACAACAAAACCATCGATTGGTGTTTTAACCCTTTTTACAGTTGAGAAAACAGACTAAGAGAATTTAATTTGGCTAAGACGACATCACCAGTAAGTGGCGGAACAAGGATTCAAATCTAAGCCAGCGTGTTCCCCAGTCTCTCTGCTGTTCCTGCACTGGTCCAGCATTGGTACCTGCATTGGTACAGCAGTTTTCCTGCTGCAGGCTTGGCTTCTCCCATGGGGAAGGCCATTGGCCTTCTGCTGAAAGCCAGTTTATCCAAGTGATAATAATTAAAAAAAAACAAAAACAAAAAACGAATGGGGATCAGAAGGCAAATGCACATGAAGAACTGATTTCTACCAAATATGGGATAAATACTCAAATTCATTTCTAAAATATAAAATAACCCCTTTTAACATGAAGTCACCGTCATTGAACGTAGAGAATGTGGTCATGATGTAATGACCCTCTGTTCCACAGCAGCCAGTATCAGCAGTTCATTCCAAATTACTGACACAAGGGCCTTTCTTTTGCAGTCCTTTCCTTTCATTGTCCTTACTTTCTTCTTCTTTTCTTTTAATGTTTTCCAGGTCTTAAGAAAATCAGACTCCTGCTAACCACATGTCATGGCTCAGTAACTTTGATCTTCTCACTGACCATGACCTCTGCTACTAAGATTTACTGACTTTAATACAATAGAAAATGCCACAGAATTTTACAAGTGATTTATAAGTGATTTTGCTCAAATGTTGGAAAATAATTGGTGCCTTAAACTCTTAGAACATTTGGAACAATAACAAATAGCTTCTGCTGGAGGTACTGATTTGTGATTAAAGGATCACTTATAGGTGATTTATCAGTAGCAGAGGAGCAGGCGTTCAATGGCCACTTGACCATATTAAATAGCTACCCAAAGAGCTCAACATTGATTTTGATATCCTCATCATATCTCATTTAGCATGCATATTAGTTTCCTAGGGCTGCCATAACAAAGTACCACAGACTGGGGGGCTTAAACAAGAAAATTTATTTTCTCACAACTCTAGAGACTAGATGTCCAAGAGTAACATGTTGGTAGGGATGATTCCTTCTGAGGCCTCTCTCTTTGGCTGGTAGATGGTTGTCCTCTCCCTGTGCCTTCACGTGGTCTTCCCTTTGTACCCATCTGTGTCATAATTTCCTCTTTTTATACGGACATCAGTTATATCAGATTAAGACTGACCCTAATGACCTCATTCTAATTCAATTACCTCTTTAAAGACCTTATCTCTAAACAGTCACATCTTGTGGTACAACATAGGAATTTTGGGGGAAAAGTTAAGCCTATGATACCATGCCACAATGTCAAGTTCTTCGTTTGGTATTAGCTGATTTTACAAATTCTTAAGACATTACAGCAGGTCCTCTAATAATATTGTTTCATTCATTGTTAATGAGATGCTGTAGAAACTTAAACTTAACTCTTGTTTATATCAAGTAGCCTACAGTAAAATTGATTTTGTTATACATCATTTTGCTTAAAGTCACAGAACTTATCAACAATGTTAAGTGAGGACTTACTGTACTACAGCAGAAGAAAATAGAATAAAACCTGTAGCCACATAAACCTACATAAAAAATCATTTTATAATATACTCTGGATTTAGAGTTTGGCTTCAGGATGGATTGACAGGGAAACGTCCTCAGGCAGGACTAGCTTTGCACTTTCAAAAATCCCAGATGAAACCCATTTTATTTTTCTCATTTGGTTATAAAGCCTGTGTGCTTCTGCTTTGACTTTTCTAGTTTGGAGGAAACAGTGTGCTGTGTCTATCATTTTGTATTACAGATGCTACGTCACCCCACTCATTGCTGAATTGCTTTATCGGGAACTGCTGGTCTTTACTCCTCAATAAAAGGACATTTTCTGGTCTGTGGCTTTGTAAGTTGCTTGGATAATAGATCCCTTGTGCATTGAAATCACAGGCTATGGTATTCACTGATAGGAAGACTTCGGGGTCCTCACAGGTCCCTTCCCCCTGTGAGGGTAGTGTTTGCCTACCTTAAGAATGGCAAATGACAAGAACCATTTAAGCTAATGGAGAGGTGGTCAGAGATCATAGGGTGTTGTACAGGCCTGCAGTCATGGACAGTCAGCCCAGTACTTACAGCTGTCACATCTGAACTGTTAGCCTTATGGCCAGAGAGTTCTGAAATTAGAACTTTAAAACCCAAGTCTTGAGACTTCAGACTTTTAAGACTAGTCTTTTCAGACTTTTTAAGACAGACTTAAAATGACATGGTAAAGAGCACATGTGCCCATGATTTGAGGACACTCGTATTTCTGTTAATTAAAAACAGCAAAAGGTATCTTTACAAAAACCTTATGAAGTCTATATTATCAATCCCCACTCTACAAATGATGAAAGCAAGGCTGAGAAAGTTTAAGTAACATATTTGTATTGTAGCTCGAAGTTACTTCTAAACACTAAAGTGTTCAAAAGTGAACTGTTTAGTCAAAGTGCTATCCTTAGTTCAAAGGCTTAATTGGGGTCTGCCTACAAAGAGATGTGTGAGCTAAAGAGTCTGACATAAATGCCATGTATTATTATCTGGCTTTCTCTTTTTCTTTCCGAAAAGGGATTGACTCCTTTCTTTCCTTCAAAAAATTGATCTTTGTATTTTGTTATTGAGTAGAAAAAGCTAAACCGTTTATCCCCAGCAGAAGATTGGAGATAGTGAAATGGGCTCCAGTGTACAAGATCGAGGTTTATGACCACGTTAAGAAGTGTTATAAGAGGTGTGAGACAGTAACCATTGTTCCATATTGAAGAACTGACAAGAAGTAATTGGCACATTACGAATATAAAGGAGAATTGGACTTTGGAGTGATATGAGAGATTTTGATTTACAAGCCAGAAAGTTTGAAGGTTTCTGCTTTGCTACAGATGATTAAATTTATCCTTAAATTTCCTTCTAATTTGATCGATAATGATTTCACAAGTGATAATTTTTAGGGAGATCTATTACTTCCCGCATAAACCCAAATGACTCTATCACATCTTGAAACAGCATACTATGAAAAAATATCATGGGAAATATTAGCCTTGTGAGTAATGCAATTATTGCTATAATATATGCATTTAACTCTGTCTTTAGGGAAATACAGCAAGGGAAAAATTAGAATGCAATGGAAACTGGTGGTAGCACAAAATTTTACTAGTTAAACTTCATGTTCATGTCTTTTAATTTAGACGTGGTTTCCTTTCTAACACTTTTGCTAACTCAGGAAGCCACCACCGTGTGTCTAATCTCATACATGTGAATGGCTTTCTAGCAGCTAGGTTGTCAGAAAAGGTTCCTTCCTTTCTTATCTGTCTGACACCATCCTAGCCCCTTCTTCACTTCCCCATCCCTCCCCCAAACACCTCCAAACTGGGTCTTGCTTTCAGCCTCTTCCTGGTGCTGGACTTACAGATGGTATCCCCAGCCCCACCTCATTCCACCTTGATGGTTTTCAGACATGCCAGAGAACCTAACTTCACTCTTTGGGCACTAAAACTCCTTTGACCTCTTTTTATACTTACAGGAGAAGAAAGTAAAGTGCAGTTGTCACAGCAGTGATTTTCAATTCTGGTTGCTCATTAGAATCACTTAAATAACTTAAAATTTTTTTTTAAATAAATTAATTTTAATTAGTTTCAAGTATGTAGTACATTGGTTAGATGTTTATATAGTTTATAAAACGATCTCCCTAATTGCTCCTTCTCTCCTCTGGTTTTCCACCTACGCAATATATTAATGCTAACTTCATTCCCTCTGCTATGACCACCATCTCTGTGACCATCCATCAACTACTAATTTGTACTTCTTTAACCCTTCACCCCATTCTCCCAGCTCTACCCCTCTCCTCTGTTGGTCTCATCTAAAGAACTTTGAATTCAGATGCCTGGGCCCCACCCTGGCAAATAAAATCCGAAAGTCTGGGAGTGGTGCTCAAGCAATTATGATGTGAAGCCAGAGATGGGAACTGCTCATTTAGGGGTGACATTAGAGGCATTTCTTTCACCATGGCGTGTCTCCCATTGTCATCAATAATACAGATAGATCATCATTAGCCCTCACAAGGAATGTTTGCTCCCTTCTGGGCAGTGGAGTAGGGCTGAATCCATGAGAATGAAGTCTCTTTTGCAGCCAGTACTTTTCCTCAGGCCATGAGAGACATTGAGGTCCACCTCCACATTGCATAACTCCGAGTGGCACCATTCACTTTGTGTTCTGTGAGAATAGCATCTCTGGCACTCCTGGAGCATGGTTACACCACCAATGGTACCCTGGAATTTGGTGTGCTGAATTGAATGAAACTGAGTAAAGGAGTCTCAACACCTTTAGTCAATACTTTAAAAGACAGATATGTTAGTATGGTTTTCCGCAGAAGTATCTCCCACCATGATGAGTTTATGCAGTGCCCAGGGCCATCATAGTTTGAATGGCATTTGTCAGCTAGTCCAGACACGGTGCCTGTGGTAAATATGTTCTCACTTCTAGACAAACGATTTGTAAATCAGCTTTTGAAAAGTAGCCTATTTATGTCTTACGGCTCTAAGAAAGCAGTTTAGCCAAGGTTGCTCGTGTGCTCCTTATTTTTCTCTCTTTTGAAACACTTCTCTTATTGGTGTTTGCAAATGTTGTAGGATGCCATTCTTTTACATTGCTGCATTCTCCCACACATATTTGCTTAACAGCAAATTATCTAATCAGACATTCAGATACATAATTTGCAGCCTATGCTATAAAGATTTATGGAGATTTTGTTTTGGAACAAAATTTTGACGTACTTGAAGCATTTTTAATTCCACTGACTGAGAGCATTCTCCCACCCTCTCGCTCTCCACAGTCCTTCCCCAATTCTGCCAAAGTAATCAGATCAAGTTTCACTCTTCTTAATGCAATTAAGCTCAGTGCGCATTCACATGGAGGGCCTCAGTGTGGAAGAGTGTCTGTCTTGTGCGCCACTGTGAAGACCTTAAAGCACTTGGGTGGCACTTGAGTAGCTGGTGATATGCAGATCCTCAGAAGAGATGTTGCTACATAGTCTGGCTAAAATCACACTCAGTCCCCAAGTGCCAGAAAGTGCGATGAGCAAGAAGTCACTGCAATTTGCCTTGTTTCTTTTTTATTGCTGATGGCCCTGACTGCTCTATAGAAAATTTTCTAGTTTGTCTGGGTATAACTGGAGAGTCAATTAAACCTAAATCATGGTTCATGTCAAAGGATGGCTCAACTAATAACTTTTTTTAAATTAATAAAAGTTTTTGAGTATATTTAAATTTATAGAAAAATTGAACAAAGTACAGAGTTCTCAAATGCATCCCCTCCCTCCTTTTACCCCAGTATGTTATGAACATCTTGTATTAGCATGGTGTATGTGTAACAGTTGATGAGCCAATTGTGATTATCAGAAACCCACAGTTTACACTAGGATTCACTCTTCGTGCTGTACATTCTATGAGTTTTGACAGAGGTTTAATGACATGAATCCATCATTACTGTGGTAACTTTTTCAAGGAGTTGTAAAAAAAACTTTGATTGGCTTGGACTTAAAAGGAGAAGGAAGGGGACTGTCTTGATTTGTGCCTAGTGTATGTGTGTGCTTGCTGGGGATTTTGGTTGAGCCATAATATATTTATATACGTATTATCACACTAAACTATTTTAACAACCCTGAAAGGTATCAGTTATTGTATAGATGTAGAAAAGGAGCCCAAAGAAGAATAAGGACCTTGTTCAAAAATAAGATGGAACTAGATGAGGCCCACAACCTGACGAGTCTCATTAACAGTCTGGCCTCTGGTTTACTTATTACTATTGCATTTTCTTTCACTGCAGCTCCATCCTACATCATTAAACCCCTTTCTCCCTGTCCTCCTCCTCCTTTTTGGTATCGTTGTATCAGAAAATTATTTATAGTAATTTGTAAAAAAACAAATATTTGCAGAAAAAAGTGATGCATAGGTCAAGGCTAAACATCAAAACTGTGCTAAGGTCCTCAGCAGAGAAGAAAGCCAAGACTCTCATTAGAGTTCTGTTAGGTTAAATTTTTTATTGTTTTAAAGAATTGCAATTTTTTTTTTTTTACTTTACTGCATCTCAGTATATGATACTGTGATTTACTTTTCACACTCTGCCTACTTTAATGAATGAAGCAGGAGGCCCAACCTGTTCTTTCACCTTTGGCAAATCACTTTTTTCCTCATCCCGACCTCTGTGCTGGAGCATAGAACATGGTGTTTCAGGAACCTAGGCTCTTGAGACTGTCTGCTGGGGTTGGAATGCCAGCTACACCGTTCATTAACATTTGCTCTAATTACTTACCTGTTTCCTTAGAATCAGAATCCTTAGAATAGAGTCCAATTCACAGGTTGTTAAGATTAAATGAGTTAAAACAGCGCTAGATACAAAGTAAAATACATAATCTATGATGATGATGATGATAATGATGATGATGATGTTCTCTCAAAGCTAACTCTCTTCCTTCTAGAAAGCCTCCCCTAGGCCCACTTCGAGTCAAATTCTGCCCTCTTATTTATTTGGATAGTACAGAATACATTTCATTTCGCCATTATAGCACTTATCTACTACTCTTTTTAAATTGTTAGTTTGTATGTCTTTTTGCATCACACTATAAACTTCCCAAGAGTAAGAATTTTCTTTGTCTTTGTAGTCTTAGCACTTTATATAGCCTGTCACAAAGTGAGTACTTGACATTCATTGTTTGTGCAATGAATGAACAAATAATTTGTCATATACAAACAGGGAACCAGGCTGTATTCTAAAAATGGAATTTTCCTCAGAAGATGAACTCCTGAACATGTTTTAATATGTATTTAAACAAAATCTCACTTTTGGACAGTTTGGTATTTCATTGTGAATTAAAATATGCAGAATTCACTCAAAAAGAAGAAAACCAATTTTAATCAGGGTGACTCTGCTTGGGAAGGTCCTAGATGTGAGTTTGGGTACAGACATATGGTTAGTCTCAGGTACAGAAAGGTATAGTCAACCATAGTGAATGTGAGTGAGTGTTTTTCAGTTAAAGCAAGATGTAAAATTTTGTATAATTCAACCCTCTGGTTAGAAGCAAATCGAATGTAAATTACAGCCATTTCCTAATCTTCAAGAAAATGCCTTCGATTATTTAAGAAACTTTAATATTCATTAAAGACAGAACTGTAAGTTGAGGGCACTAAACCTTTTCCCTCTGCAATTAGTTTTCTCCACCTCTGAAGGTAGTTTTAGTAAAAGATCTCTAGAAAAAGGCCAGATGTTTGGTTTTCAAAGACTGGCCTGAAATTTAGTTTTAGATTCAATAAGTATGGATTTATTTAGTATGACCAGAAAATTTGTAGACACCATGTGGCCATCTTATATTTTAGTCATTTTAATTCTCTAATTTTGTGTCTCTTAAATGATTTCTCAAAGAACCTAGGTCTTTTATGAAGAGGAAAAAAGGTTTTCTATAAGTTTGGGAACTTTGGGCTTAAGAGTTTCTTCTTAGAGTCTTTTTAATAAGTCTTTAAATGGAGATTTTAGAATTCTGTACTTCATATATATTTGGATATAGAAAACTATTTTGTGGAAAACTTTTAACATCTCCAAAATGTGCAATTTAAGAGAGACAATTTGCAGTATGTGGCCTTTATCAGCAGGATACACATTGAACTGCTGAAAAATCTAAGAAAGGAAACCTTTAATCAGTTTGTGTAGTATCAAAGGTCCATCTTTGCAGCCTTGGTTTTGATGGCTTAACCTAAGGGAAGGCTTTCCCTCCATAGTTCTGTTAGCCTGTCAACTCTTTCTGAGATCTAAGAAGGAAGTAGTGAAAGGAATATTTCTGGACTGAGCATCTATGATTTAAGTAAGCTGCATAGGATAGTGGACATTGCACTGGTCTGTATGTCAGAAGAACTAACTTTCCAATCTAAGCTTGATTTGCAGATAGCTATGTAATCATGGTGTTAAAAAATGATTAAAGAAGACAATTTAGGTGAAGCAAACAAATTTTATTTAACACTTCATGAAATAGACAGTTTCCTTTTGGAGAATTGCAAAATGGGGCAGAAGACAAGAACCTTTTATAGGATAAAAAATAACAAGGAAGAAAAAAATAGAAAATATCTGACTGGCTAGGGCCATATAGCCAACCTTATTTTGGGTGGGAAGGCCCAGAATTTGCTTGGCTTTAGGGGTTGGCTGACTGAATATACTTTGTTTCTGGTCAAAGGGAGCATTTATAGAGACAAGAAAGTTAAATAGGTTCAGTTTGCTGACCTGCTACCTCAGGCAGGAGTGGCTCCATCTTGGGCTAGAAAATTATTTGAACATTCGTAAAGTCACTTTACTGCCATTGGACTTCCTTTCGTCTGTAAAATGATGGGGTTTCTGGAAGAGAAAGTACAAATGTTTAATGGACATTAAAAAAAAATAAAAAGCTGAATCTCAAGAAAACAAAAGGATACAGGTTAAAATAGTGACAGGATACATTTTACTTGGGAAGTGAGTAAAGATTAAAGGAGATGATGTTAAATGCCAGTAGTGAGCAGGGCTGGTAGGGGTGTAAATTTGTGGGACCAGTAAACATGCATATCAGAAGCTTCAAAATAGGTTTGTGGACTTTAATCTTAAAATCTCACTTATAGAATAAAATTATCAAAAGAAAAGAGCTAAAAAAATAAACTAATTTATAATTAAGGCTTTTTCATCACAGTCTATTGACATAGTAACTACTTCAACATAACAATGAAATGACTGTAGTATATCCATGTAGAGGATATAGTGCACAAATGAAAAGATCAAGAGGAATATTTAATAATAGGAAAATATTTAGAATAGAATGGTATGTTAATGTAAAAGAATGGCACACAACTTTTTATAGTATGATTCTCATTAAATTTAAAATTAAAAATACATACATATACATACATAGGAAAATCTAAGAATGTTTTCTTCGTGTTTAAAAAGTGCCTTTTTTTCCCTTTATGTTTCTCTATTTTTATCCTTTAGTTAATGAACACGCATTTCTTTTACACACATAGATGGAAATTATTTTCAAAAAAAGCAAATAAATTGATAAATAAAATGAAGGATTGTTGAATTCTAAAGTTTCTCCTAAACCATACATTCTGTGATGTAGATTACATTTTAGAAAAAAATATAGAGTGGAGGAAGCAGAATGTTATAAACATAATCAACACATATTTTATTGACTTAATAGACTGCAATTTTGAAGTAGCCTGTTTGCCTTGAGACCTTTAAATTGTGCTTGTAGTGTGAGAAAGTGGTACACTAAGATGCTAGTAGACAGGGTGTCTGCCTTAATTATATGCTCTTAAAGTAACAGCCGCTTCCTTGAGAGAACATTGCCTCTAGTAAAACTTTAACCCCTGTAACAGTCATCAGTTGCTGTCTGGACTCATAAGGGAAGTTGTTAAACGTTTATATACTGTAAGAAAAAGACCCATGGGTAGTGAGTGAAGCAAATGCAAAGGGTATAAGATTTTGTCGTAATGAGAAGCAGTACAATAGAGCAGTTACGTGCACAAGTCCTGGACTTGGGCGAAATGGTGGCACGTTACTTAACCTCTTTAAATGTCATTTTTCAAATCTGTAAAATTGCTATGTACCTCCTCAAACCATTGTAGAAATTAAACAAGATAATATATATAAAGTGCTCTGAACAATGCCTAAGTAAGTGTTCAGAGTAAGCACATGATAAATTTTAGTTTTTATTATGATTATTACATCGCTTCTTTAAGTCACTGTTTATCTATAAAATCAGAACAATAGAAACTACTTTGTAGGTTTGTTGTAAGAAATAAATGAAAACATCCATATAAAGAATATAGCCCAGTGCCTGTATATAGTAAATAAAAAGTACTAGTAACCAAAAAGTAAGAAAAGATACTAAAAATTATTTGTTAAAGAAAAAAAATCTTGAAAGTTACAAGCAAGCTATTTATTCTTCACAATTTTATCTTCCCTAGCTGAGAGAAATCACTCTGGAAGTCCTGTGCTGGGCAAGATTGCAAAGGATTTTCTACCCTTGTGAGGTCATTGAACAATTGAAGCTCCATAAGAGGTTATAAACTTCAAGAAAGAGAAAAATCTACTTTTTGTCTGTGTCATACCAGTACTTCTTTTGTAGTTTGGCTCAGCCATTCTGTTGGAGGGAATGAAATGAGAATGTCAGGATAGAGGAGGAAAGAGCCAGGATGCCAGATGCCTGCTTCTCCGGGCTCTGTTGCTTCTGGCTGTGACCTCTGGCAAGTCTTAGAATGTTGACTACTTATTGACTATAACAAGGAGAAATTAGACTTCTCTCTCTCTCCTCCAACCTGGCTTGCTTGCTCACTTGCCCTCCCTCCCTCCCTCCTTCTCCCCCACCCCTGCCTCCCACTCAGAGGGTGGTAAATTCAGAGGAAGCAGTGGATCTGAAGTCCTTAGAAAGTCTAAGTCTTAATTTCCTCAACTAAAACACAAAGGAGAGAACCACTTTCTCTAAGTTTAGAAAGCTAGTTTCCTGAGGATACAGCTTTCCTGATTTCCAGTTTTTTGTTCCTAAGTGAATCAATTTTTGTTATATATGGTATGGATTCAAATCAGTTGTCCTATGGATAACTACATTCAGCTACTAGTATATGATTGAGGATTTTACCTTTGAGTTATATGGATTATATCAAAAGTTAGTTTAGGGGAAAATTATAATGATTCAAGAAATTCATCATGAAAAATTCCAGGATGGCTTCTAAGTTCATTCTGACAGGCATTTTAAAGATTTTTATGTGGGGTAGAAGTCAGAAAATCTCTGAATTTCTTTACCATTCTAGCCAATGATATAAAAATCTCTCTGTGTTTGGGTGGGTGGGAATGGGTTGAATCCTGATTTGGCTATTTTTTGCTTAAAATACCAGTACTCTGTTAGTTTATTTTCTTTCTTAAAGACTTTAGGCTACTTTTAAAATCTAAAGCTGAGAGACAGGAGGTAATCCCATTGAGGTAATTCCATTGTCATCTTCAGTGGATTGGTAATAACTACCTGGAGCCCTGTGGAGTAGAATATCTTGCTACGTGGGAGTTCTGCGAACAGCAAATCAAGCAAACAAAAAGCCATGATCAATATTCTATATCTTGATATCTGTGCTGGGCACAGGAGAGAGGTGCTTTCCTTGTGTAGCTACCGTTGTAAATTCCAAGAGGAACAATAGTAAATGTGATTGTCATCAGGGCACATTGTTGATATTCACCATCAGGAATTTCTATTGCAGAGAGCGTCTGGGAATACAGCTGTGGTCTGCTTTTTCTCGTGTTGTCTGAGATTATCTCAGGTAAGTGACAGGAGTATCACATTTATGTCAGCATGACGAATGCATGCTCCAATAGTTAACCTAAATGTGCAATTATGAAATAATTACCAGCTCAAATTTCCCCTTCACCAAATGAAATGTTACTAAATTCATTTCTTTCATTTAGGAAATTTAGAAAGTAAGTTTGGTGAAAGAAACCTTTTTGAGTTTTTATAAGGAATAGCTCAAAGCAGTGTGTTCTTCCACTTTTC
The DNA here is from genome assembly GCF_000325575.1 of Pteropus alecto. Lineage (NCBI taxonomy): Eukaryota > Metazoa > Chordata > Mammalia > Chiroptera > Pteropodidae > Pteropus > Pteropus alecto. Next base: position 4,836,849 of record NW_006441071.1, read on the forward strand.
AAAACATCTTTTCACACATTTTTATTGGTTTGTATGGATATACTTAGAATACATGATTTCCACATGAAGGAAAAAGAGAACGATGGGAAAATAGTCTGTAAGAGCAGAACTAATTTGCAGCCATGACATGCGGTTTTCGAAATGCTGAAAAGCAGCTGAACCACGCAAGTAAGCAGAGGCAGGATTTATTTCTATTGCGTAATCAAATTAAGTCCCATGTGGCTAAAGTCACTTTACAAACTCCCTGGAGAATCTAGTCATCTTTCTCCTTCTATGTGTAAATGCCTCCACTGATTCTGCTACCTTCGAGGATGCCCACATCAGCAATTGGAGCGAGCTGACAGATGGCTTCTGAGGATCTGACTTGGCCCTATGTTGAGATCAATAAAATGAAGTTCTCAAGATGTGCTAAGCTTCCCATTAGGGTGTTGTCAAATAAATGTTGGCTGCCTCTGGACATCATAATTTTGTATCAGAGATAAAATAATTACTGCCAGTTTGTTTTGGGGGGATAAAAGACTCATCATCATCTGTGAAATCTTGTTTGATTCAGAGTCCTGATTTCTTTTGCTATCATTCTGGTTTTTTCCCCCCTTTTCTCTATCTGAATCCTTTCCCCCTTCTCTTGCCACCTTCCTCAAGTGAAAGATCAGAGCAATATTTTCTATGAAATGTTCACATACTTGGTGTTTCCCAACACAAAGAGAAAAATCAAGAGAAAAATTAGAATGTAAATAAGACAGAAATAAAGCATATCATTTTTTATCATTATTGCCCCAAGTTTTATTAGCTGAGTTGATTGAAGAATGCATTTTATTTGATTTTGAATTTGGAAATTGTTACTCTTACACTCTTTTTTTTCTCCCAATTGTGTTGCTTCAGGTTGTTTCTGAAATATTAGAATTCAATTTTTACTACTATATCCTGTCTTAAGATTATGAGGAAGAAGGAAAGAAAATTAGAATGTAAATAAAACATACTCTATTTGACATCTATTGAACCTAATTCTGCTACATTCGCCAATGCCAAGTCTTGCCATTCATTTTTCTTGAAACAAGATTTACTCTTATTCCTTTGATATAAAAATTTTACATTTGTATGGGGCTTTATAATTAGGAAAATATTTCCACATAAATTATTTTATTTGGACTCTGGGGAAACTGGAAGAGGGAGGATGGATGGCCCCATTTTTTGAAAGAGGAAACTGTTGTTTTTAAGAATCAACATTAAAATCCGGATCTTCAGAATTCAGGTCTACAATTTGCACACCACTGTGAGCCAGGGAGCCACAGAAATAGATTTTCTCCTCTTTCTCTCTTGTCTCTTTCTGGTAGATGGACATTAAAATCTTGGTCTTTGTCCTTATCTCCTAATTAATGACTTATTGTCATATATAGAGAGAATGGGCTATTGCCCCACATGCTGTTTGGTAATAAGTTTAGTAGTTAGCTGAATAGTGACTAAACTAAATTAATAGAAAAGCTTGAAGAATAAGGTGATTATTAAGAGAATAGAGTTCAGTCATGGGTAACTAAATAAACCCCAAATAACAGTGGGTTAAACAAGAAAGAAGTTTACATCCTCTGCCACATAAAATTTTGGAAGAATAGGCTGGTATAATGACCCCAGAAGCCCAGGCTCCTCTAGCTCACAGCCCATTTCTCATGTACAAGGCAGCATCCTCAATCTGGGCAACAGGATTGAAAGAATCATAAAGATAAATCCACGAATAAAGAAAGTAGAAATTCTCACCTTAATGAGAGAGATGACAATGAACAATATAAAAAGGCAAATGTTTATGTTAGTTGGTTCTAAGGGTTCAGGTTTAAAACAAAGCAGGAAAGGTTGCTGGGGATGAGTCATAATTTTCATGGAGTAATTAGGCATGACCATACTGCAAGTGTAATATCTGATGGAGAACTTGAAAGGGGCGAGGTAGAAAGAAGGATATCTGGAGGAGGAATGTTTGTGCCAAAGAAAAGAGCAAGTGGAAAGTTCGGGAGGGAGGAGAGATGGAGAAGAATGATCTTGATTTGTTTGAAGAAAAGCAAAGATGCTAGTGTAGCTGGAGCAGAGTAAGCAAAGGGAAGACAAACAGGAGATGAGATGAGAGAGGTAAGGGGAGAAAAAAGAGTACATGGTGCCTTATGGCTCATTATGAAGGCTTTAGCTTTTACTCTAAGATGAGAAGCCATTGGAGGTTTGGGGCAGAGAATTGATAATATAATGAACATTTAATGGGAACTTTGGCTGCCATGCTGAAAAAAGCCTATAGAGGAGGCAAGAGGAGAAGCAGGGAGATCAAATAGGATGCCATTATAGTTATCTGTCAGAGTTAGTGGTGGCTTGGAACTGGGTGATAACAGAAGTAGAGATATGTTTTATAGGAAGAGAGCGTTCAATTTATATTGCTGTGTAAACAAATTACTACAAACCCATTGGCTTATGGCAGCACAAATTTATTATTTCAGAGATTCACTGGTCAAGACTCCAATCATGGGTTCTCTGCTTCAGGTTGTGACGAGGTGTTGACCAGGTCCATTCTTCTCCGGTGGCTTGATTTAGGAACAGTCTTCTCATTCAGGTTGTTGGCGGAATTCATGTATTTGTGACTCACGGGAGCT
>NW_006441071.1:4839516-4868703 GCF_000325575.1 Pteropus alecto
AACAGTCACACATAACTTAATGTAATCATGGGAATGACTTCCCACCACCTTTGCCTTATTCTGTTGGTTGGAAAGGTCATAAGTTCTGTCATTCAAGGAGAGGGAACTTTTAGATATTAGGAGGTTAAGGTCTGCCCACTACAATGAAAAAACAGGATTTTTTTGGTCTTTTTATATATAGAGTGTGAGACAAAGAGAAGAACAACTGAAAGTTGAATTTGCAATTAACTGCGGTCGGGAAGCCTTAAGGAGGGAAGGCAAGAGCTCAGATGTGGCTACGTATATCATATAAGATGCCTATTACCCACATGGAGATGGCAAATAGACAGTTGCATATGCAAATCTAGAGTTAAGGGAAGAGGTTAGAGATATAAATTTGGGATTCATTAGCATATAAGTGGCATTTAAAGCCAAGGAATGAGATCACTGGGGAGTGAGGGTAGATAAAAAACAAGTGTAAGGACTGGATTCTAGATTTCTCCACATGAAAGAATCACGGAGTCTAGGAAGAAGCAGTGAGGAAGTGAGATAAGAGTGAGAAAAGAGGAATGGATGAGAGTGGAGTTTGTCCAGGCTTTAATTTGTTTAAATCTCAGAAGACAAAGTTATTTCTCTCATCGCTCAGTTTTGGGAGACATCTGCCTACCCTGTTGCCTCTCTTCTCTCTGAACGGGCAGGGTGTTTTCTAGTGGTCTGAGGTGCCAAATGTGCATGGAAACAAGGTTTGATTTTGTTGTGAAAGTTCGACAGCTCCATCTGCATTCTTGCCCAAATAAGCCAACCTAGTTCAGCCTGAATGTGGGCAACATGGTCAGTAGGAGTGTGAACTGTTGTATTTTGGGGCTGACACCATAAAAAACAAAAAACAAAAAACAGGCTGCTCTGTAAAGCATACACCTTCTCAGGTGTCAGGTGACATATGTCATGCACTACCTCAAAAGTGAAAGTGTTCAAACAGTGAGAAGAGAGTGAGTCTTCCTTTCATGTATTCGATGTGGATAATAATAGAGGCATTTTTGTCTATACCCTTCTGTCAAACATTTATTTCAGTATCCATGGGTTATATACAGAAATTTATGAAATTATTAAAATGTAAATACTATCTGTGGGCATAACAAACCACCATGGGTTCACCTAATCATACCCTGAATTTAAAGATATATTTTAATACATTTTACTTTTGAAAAAAATAATTTCTGTTTTTGTAGCACACAGAGAAATGTACTTGAAATTCTAAGTGGTTAAAGTAGAAATAAAAAGACCCTATTTGTGTAAATTCAGTACATAATATAATTAGCACTGCAAATAATGTGATATGCATGCATTTATACTGTGTTATTAGCTGTGTATGCTGAAGCTATGTTACTTGATTCCCAGTCCCTTTTTATACATAAACAAAAACCCAAATGTTCACTTAGAAAACAAATATGTGTTTTATCCAATGTCCACTCAGGTATTTCTTAGGTGTCTTCATTGCCCAGCAAAGACAGAATTTTGGTCACGTGACAAATTATGAACCCTATTTCTTATTTGGGTAGTACTCATTTGGAATTAATTATGTTTTCAAACAGCATGCAAATGATTCTATTAGCTCTCTGCCACAGTTAGGTTAAAGTCCTTATTTAACAAGTAAAGAAACAGAAGCAAAGAGTTCAACAGCTTTCTCTGAACTCAGTGAGGCTGGCCGGCTCCTGTTGGACCACACAACTGACATCCCAACTGGGGCAGGTTGAGTCCGGAAGCAGGAGTTACAAGCAGTGTAATGAAATGGCTGCATTGCCTTTCAGATGGGCCTGGAGGTCAAGTTAGTTTATTTGTTTTTAATTTAGCTGAAATTATAGGCTAGTTGAAAGATTCCTTTGTCTGTAGGGATCTCTGGAATAGCCACAGAAACATTTCGGTCTCTCTCTTGCTTTCCTCCAACCCCTTCTCCCATTTGCAGGATTAGAAAAACACTTGGGAGGTACATTAATCTTGCCAGTGTTGTCAGGAGTGATCAGCGAGTTTTATTAAAAGCCCTGGGATTGCCTGAAAGACCTCCTTGTCTGAGTTTGCAATAAAAGAGGCATGTTAAGATCTTGGGGCACTTCGTCGGGACCCCTTGCCCTGCCCCTTGGACCAGGAGCTGACACCTCCGGAAGAAGCACAGAAGCTCTCCTTTGTTGAAGGGATTTCACCAGTGGACGGAAAGAGTTGGCTCCTGTCGGCATGAGCTCTATGTGCTGGGGTGGGCGGAAAGCCCTGCTGCTGCTCCTCCTGGGCTTGGCCAGCCCCACCTTCATCAGCGTGAACCGTGGGGTCAGGGTGATGAAAGGCAGCTCTGCTTTCCTGTCAGGAGATGACCTGAAGTTTGCCATCCCCAAAGAGAAAGATGCTTGCAAAGTGGAAGTTGTGATGAATGAGCCAATAACCCAGAGGGTTGGAAAACTCACTCCACAGGTAGGTCATATCAGAGATTTTCTATTCATATATTCAGTAATGTGTTTCAATGTACAGTATGTGAGTGTGGGAGGGAGGTGGTAGGAGGGAGGGAGGGAGGGAGAGAGAGAGAGGGAGGGAGAGAGGAAGGGAGGGAGAGAACAAAATTGGCAGTCTTTCAAGAGTTGTAGCGGGCAGCCTCTTGTGTGGTATGATATGGTCAGTTTTTATGAGTTATTCCTGCCCCCAATCATTTCACCCATTGCTAGTCAGGGCGCCTTGGGATACCAGGATTTCAAGCATTTTTAGAACACACTGTGACCACAGAATAGCAGAAGTAAATCAGGAAGACATTTTCATCTATTAGCATCGCATAAACATTCCCTTGAGTAAAGAGACATGGAAAAGAAATGTGAACATACTTCACTTTAAAAATTCCCTGCTTTTAAAAAAATGTCTGCATGAATTTTTTTTTCTTATAAACCTAGGAGACCTTGTCATTTAAGGATATTCTATGCTCAATCCTTTTGTAGGGTGAAAAAAATTTTAAAAAATCTGTATTATATTGTATTTGCTTAAAGTAGGAGCTTATCTCTATACACAATAGAAAAGTGCTTCCGGTTTTATTACTTGTTGGTATTGTAGGTTAACTTTCCTCTCAATGCAAACAATTTTGAGAATATTCAACACTAGATGCTGCTGCTGCTTCTGGAAAAACATACTACTTCCCATTTCTGAACTGTGAACAGTAATTTTCTTCTCCATTTGGCTAAAGAAATATATTCCATGAGGTTATTCAAAAGTAGTGCTAAATGTTGTAGAGATGGACTAAAGAGCCTTAGATAGATGCTAGCTCAAATTGACAGCTCTGTACACTCCATTTACTGTATTTAAAATTACAGTCTGATTCTGAAACACATTAGAATTCTATGGAGGGCTTTCACCTTGGGAATACTCCTGATGTGATAGTAACCAGATAGCTCCCCTTTAGTTTCCCACAAGATTTGCTTTTGTCAGTCAAAGAGCTTCAGATGGGCATCTAAAAAATGTTAGTATACAATAATGGCATCAGGTCCCAAGTGTGTGTAATTGCAACGTCTCCTCACTTTTTCCCAATACAACTTGCACTCTGAAATGTGTTTGATTGGCACATTTCAGTCTAGGAGAAAGGAGAGACCTGGATGGAGTAGGTGACATGAATAGGCTTAGCTGCAGGCAACAGAGACACAACTTCAGGGACTGGGGTCAAAAGCAAATCCTTGGAGTTTTGGAGAGCAGCAAAATAGAACCCTAATCCTAGAGGACTGGGGCAGGGAAGAGGTGGGTGGGGGTGGGGAGGGGTATTCTTCCTGGTAGCATGCTGGGGCAACCTATGGTCTAGCTGTATTTAACTCTGGCCCCAAGGATGCATATGCTAATGAATAAAACAAAAGCCCTGTTATTCACCAGATTCTTCCTCTTTAGAAAGCAATTTGGGGAGGATGTACTATTACTTAAGCCAGCCTCTGCGGGGTGTCCTCTTCTCATCTCAAACAGACTTCTTAACATATACAGCACTTTTTCTGAGAATAATGAAATTGTCTATATTACTTTTTTTGGTGATATCTTAATACAGGGGTCCCTAACCCCGGGGCCACAGACTGGTACCGGTCAGTGGCCTGTTAGGAACTGGACTACACAGCAGGAGGTGAGAGGCAGGCGAACGAGCAAAGCTTCATCTGTATTTGCAGCCTCTCCCCCGCGCTAGCATCACAGCCTCAGCTCCACCTCAGCTCATCAGGAATTAGAGTCTCATGAGAGCACTGGTCCCTGATGCCAAAAAGGTTGGGGACTGCTGTCTTAATGGCTCTGAGGCACTGGAGAATAAAAAGGGATCTAAGTGACTAAAACTAGGTAAAAAACTTATTTGGTCAGAAGATCAAGCGTTGGAAAAGATCTGCGAGTTATTTCGTCTCAAACTTTCTCTGATTTTAAGGCAAAAATCCACATAGAAAGATAGTATGAAACAGAAAGAAAAACATGCCAGGCTGATTTAGGGGTCTTGACTGCTAGGGAAGGGGATGGGGCTTTGAATATCCCCAGGTGTCCCCAAGTGAATAGTTGCTCATTAAACAACAACAACAAAATCTAGTCTTGAATGTTCAGTACATGTATTTCCAGAGGGTAAATCTGACTTTTTAAATGGATTTCTATCATCTAAAGTAGATATCTAATTTACATTTTCTAAAATTTATCCTGTAGAAAAGCCTTCCCTTAAAATGTAGAATTTTATCACCTTTTTGTCAAATATAAGAACTTTGTACCATAAAGAAATCTATACATCCAAAAAATGTTGTTTCTCACACTACCAGGCGATTGTCCTATTTATTTTTTTTATTCTGATAATTTCAACAAAAAAAGAAATTCTCAAGTAAAGTTTGCTATTTTGAAATGATGTGCTTATTGTTAATTCAGGCTGATTCAGCTCTCCCCAGGGATTTATTTCTTATGGAGTTTTTGAAATTAAGCGTAGCCAAGCAAACACACACACACACACACACACACACACACACACACACACACCCCACCCCCAAACAGTATTCTTTAATAGAGCTTACTAGTAAGTTGAAAGCAAGGCTTATGTGAACCCATTTCTAGCAAGATGACTGTATTAACAGCACCCTGCTGTGTAATCAACGGTTTTATTTGATTTGCACATAAAATGTTTTGTTTAACATCTGTTCAATTAGTGTTTTCATCTCATTACTAAAGTTTGTCTTAGGACCAACAGGTTAATTTTCCTATCGGATGTACGGAAAGGGATTTCCATTGGTGCACACCAGTACCTTCTGTTTAGACAACCCTCCTGATATAGTCAATTAGATAAGGTCGACGGCAATATGTTTTCCTCACATTTTAAGTCAAGACTTCCTCACACACAGCACTTCTCACACCTGTCCCAAAGAAAAATTTCCTGGGTAGAAAAGCACCCCAGTTTAGCCCTGAGCTTGCTCTTTTGAATAGGAAATACAGCAGTAAGAAAATATCTTTAGTTTAAACCAGTTTACTGTCATTATCGTGAGTAATGAGTTAGGAATGTGTGACAATTTAATTATAAATTGTAATTGAAAAGCAGTTGAAGTGGAAAAAAATAAAGCTAGACAGTAATTAGAAAAGGATTTAGCTCTCCTTTGTTTTAGTTAGTAAATTTATGGACAATTATCGTTGTCGCCTTTTATAAAAGGAAAACATATTATGAAACATAAAACAGATGTTTCTTTTAACAAAGCAGATTGTCTCTTTATTACCATGACTATTTGTCAATGATATGGGAAAGGTCTTTCCTTTATTTCCTTCCTTGTTGTAAATTAAAAAGAGAAACCAATGATGTCTGTGGGAAAAGAAGATCATTTGTATTAGTGATAAAGTCTTCTCAGGGAGAATTATGTTGTCTGCAAATGTTTGAAGCTGTAACAAGGTACCGGGTAAACACCATGAACTCAAAGGTGATGATGTCTGAATACCTCAAGGGTACAGTAAGTCCTTACTTAACATTGCTGATAGCTTCTGTGACTTTAAGCAAAAACACTTATAACAAAACCTGCTTTGTCATAGGCTAATTGATATAAACAAAGGTTAAGTTCCCACTGCAGCTCATCAACATTATATCAAAATTACATTGAATGAAGTGACAATATTCCAGGACCTGTTATATTTCTTAGAACTCTACCAAGTCAGAATGGGCAGAATGAGGGTTATAGTGTAAGTGGAAGAGAAAATTCTTCTTTTAAAAACTAGTATTCTCAGAATATAACAATAATTTCCTTAATAGTTCTGAGTGGGGTGATACAGTTAATTATACTTTTATTCGAATAGAGAAAATTGCCTTTCGATTGCTATTTGTCACAGCAACCATTTCTGTTTTACATAAATAATAAAAGTATTCTCTCCCAAGTATATGAAAAACAGCTGTGGGTCACATTTGGCTCTGATGAACCCCATTAGTGTTCATAGTCAGTGGCTTCATCTTTAAATATAAAAACGCTATTTGGAAAAGAAGGAAATAAATAAAGAAAAAATATATACAGAACTCATACAGTGTGTTTGTGTATAAGGTAATGAATGCCTTTTTGTGCATACAAAAAAAGAAAAGGTAGGCCCATTGTAATTGCTACGAACCCCTGAGGGGTGTGAGTAAATAACATTTTGATAAATGAGACCATATTTTAAATGTACTATTGACTAAAAAGATTATTTTGAGAGATTATTGCTCCTTAATTAATCTGCTGAATCTGATTTTCATAATTTAGATATTCTCAAAACAAGGCACAACTGTATAAGCAGAATGGTGAGTGGGCATGGGGCTGGGTTGAGGAGGCAGTGATTAAAACACACATGTGCGCGCACACACACACACACAGAAAATAAAGCAAAACATTAATAGACCATAATTTCTCAGGACAATAGTGCTGGAAAATTAAACCTTGTACTAATTTTCTCACAGATATTCATTCATTTCTTCCTGTGAACTAGGTCTTTGACTGCCATTTCCTTCCCAATGAAGTAAAGTATATCCACAATGGCTGCCCAATCCTTGATGAAGATATAGTGAAACTTAGACTTTACAGGTAAGCCATACAGGAACGTCATTCATTCTTTGCCAGATAACCATTTCATGTACTTTTTCTGTGGATAGGTGTCATCATGGGGAGTTACTAGAGTCCAAACAAGATTATCGGTAGAAACTGAAGACAGATGGGTGAGGCAAGAATCACCGACTTTCAATGATCTTTATTTGTATCATCTTCCTTGGGGCTTTTCTGTGGCAAATTATTAACTATTCTGCTGCCCTTTAGACTTCTTGTACGGGTATTTCTGGATCCGACCTTTCACTTATGACGGGAAATGGAAATTATAAACTAAAAATTCTTAATGAGAATTAGGTGAAAACATTTCAAAATTTAGTAAAATCCTTGTTTTTGATGATCAGCTGCTTCGTTATAAGTACAGTATCATTTATTTTAAACATATTAAATAATAAAAACATTTAAAAATTAATTATGAAGTTAAACAGAGCAACCATATGACCCAGCAGTCCCACTTATGTACACAAGAGAAATAAAAACCTGTTTACCGCAAATGTTTATTGCAGTATTATTCATAATAACCAAAATGTTGAAACAGTCCAATTGTTGAATGCATAAACAAAATGTGATATAGCTGTGCAATGGAGTATTATTCAGCCATAAAAAAGAACGAAGTATTGATACATGCTACAGCATGGATAAACCTTGAAAACTTTATGCTAAATGAAAGAAGCTAGACACAAAAGTCACATATTGTATGATTTCATTGACATGAGATATCCAGATAAGGGAAATCTATTAGGACAGAAAGAAGGTTAGTGGTTGCCAGGGGCTGGGAGAGGGGCAAATGGGAAGTGACTGCGAATGGGTATAGATTTCCTTTTGAGGTGATGAAATGTCTTGGAATTAAAGAGTCATAATGATTGTACAACCTGTGAGTATACTAGAAACCACTGAGATGTATACTTTGAAAAAGTGAACTTTATGGCATATTAATTATATCTTAGTAAAAAGTTAATTTAAAAATTAAGCTTATGTAGTATTGCTCACTTCATATAGACGACTGAGAATTCAGTGTTAGTGGAGTAGGCCTTGCTCACTTTATATAGACGACTGAGAATTCAGTGTTAGTGGAGTAGGCCTTTATGTAGTTTTTTACTTGTGTTTACTGTTCTTATGAATATTTGGATAAAATACTTCAGTGTGAATTTCCCTTAAGCATTAGAATAATACAAAAGAGTTTCATAGAAGACACTGGAACAGTGAGTCATTCTGTGAACACTTATGATTACCTACTATAGGTCAGGTCTTGTCCTGGGCATAGGAAACAAAGAGATGAGGACTCTCGGTGCTCATAGTCTGATGCAAAAGGTGAGTAGGTAATTGTGATGCAGAATGACAAGTGCTGAAAGAGAGACATGAGCAAAATGCCGTGCTCAGAAAATGAAAAGACATTCAAAGTTTTCTTAGGAAGCTATGCAATCAGCATGCAAACAAGGCTTTTTGATTTTTCTAAGACTCTAAAGTTAAAAAACAAATTAACTTCAGAGACCTTGCCTAGGTGGGCTGGAAAAGATGATGATTCTGGCTGCTCCCATTTCTTCCTTGAGTTTCTAAGGAGTGGAGAGGGTAGAGGAGCTGTCATCCCTCTTCATTTTGAGGACATTTATTTAAAATAGGATATTCAAAGGAGTTGGAGGCAGAAAGTCAGGAAGCATACTTATTCTCCTCTTACCTCCTCTCCAGCCTTTCGGCCAGCTACTTGACCTCTCTATGCCTCAGTTTCCTCATCTGTAAAATGAGATTAAAATGTCTATGTAAGTTCCTATAAAGACTGAATGAGATACTTTCTGTAAATAGTTTAGCATTAGCCTGGGCCATAATAAAAGCACATCAATTAGGAGATGCATTATTGATGCACACCCATCAGTCATTAATTTTCTCCCTGCATATATCCAAAGGACATAATTGCTAAGGTATTAGAGGGAATGGAAGTAACAATCACTGAATACCTTTTACATGCCAAGCACCCAAACTAGGCTGTAAATAACCGTGCACGTAATGGTGTTTCTGAAGAGAAGGCTTTGATGCTTCAGAAACTCCTCACCCATTCACTTCTGAATTAAAACACAACCCATAAATTATACAAGCTTGATACTCATAGATTATGTTTGTTCTAGAACTGAGACTCTGTGCGTATGGCAATCATTAAATATCAGCATGGATAATGGGTTTGAGAGCAAGTATTGAAAGAAAGGTCATTGGAGGTTAAAGTGGCAGAAAAAGGAGTTGACGGCAATATAAGGATAAGAAAGAAAAAGAACAGAGAGATTGAGATACAGAGTATGAAATAAAATCCAATCTCTACCCAATAATCAAATGTTGTGAAGACCAATCTTTAGGCTTCAGTTCAAGTACACAGGTATCAAAAGTGCCTAAGCACCAATAAGTATTTCCTTTGCTGTGTTCTCTCCACAGATTTACTGAGACAGACACCTTCACGGAAACCTTTATCTTGCGGATCTATCTCCTAGAACCAGACTGTAACATCATCCACATGAGTAACAATGTATTAGAGGTGTCTGAATTCTACGGTCTGTCCCGAACCATCGATAAGAACCTGCTTAGATTTGATTATGATAGAACAGCTAGCCTGGAATGTACGGTCAGTCTGGACCCTGTGGTAACTCACCTTCCAGCCCACGGCCAGATGGTTGTGATGGAGCCTCAGTCAGAAGAGCCTCGTGGAGATCAGCCACACATTTTTTTCCCTGAGTCTCGTAAGATATGTTTTAATACTTATTTGGATGTTCCTAAAATATCTATAAATGGTCGTCTTCCACTAGGACAAAGAGTTTTACTTCATATTACTTGTAGCTGGTTGAAAAATGTAGGTTAGTGGTTTAGAGTATGGACTTTGGAATCATAAAGACCTGGGTTTGCAAACTGCTTCTGCTATTCATTTCCTGTTGATTCTATGCAAGTTTCTTAATCTGTTTAAGTCTGTGAAATAGGCTCCATAGGGTTATGTAAAGATAGAGGAAATGAGATCACATGCACAAATAGTTTATGCAGTCTGACTCATAATAAGTGCTCAAGAATTGTCAGCTGTTTTTAGTAACAGTAATGCTGGCAATAGTAGTAAAAGTAATTGGTGTATTATTATTAGATTATGAGCAGATTTGAGGTAGAGCTGGTGGGCAGCAGCCATGATTTAAATCAGGAAGATTTGATAGATAATTTTCTTTCTGTTATTTTTTCTTTCTGTTAATCATTCAATCAATATATTTTGGGCAACTCCTATATGCATAATAGTGTTCTAGGCACTATGGAAAGACTAAGAAATATGAAGGATAATCATAGTTAGAGCAATACCTTGAATCTTGACAGTTTACGGCTAAAGACACACTTGTTCATAAGTCATCTCATTCAGTCTTCACAACCATCTGGTTAAGAAGTGGAATATCCATTTTCTATATCAGGATAATGTACAAAAGGCCACTCAAAAGAGAAGTGGCCTATATGTATCATAACCCCACAAGAGGGAAAAATGCAGTTGGGTAGAGACATGAAGGCTGTTGGAAAGATGATTTTGGATTAAAGTGAAAGAGAGAAGTTGGTTCAGTTGGTCAAAGAATGTTTAAGAGACAGTTTAGTAAAAAGACTAAGTGGACCTGGAATGCTATGCAGGACTTGAGTGTGTGACAAGCACGACGGGGAGAGAATTTCAGTGAGTAAAGCAGTCTAATAGAGATTGCATTATGGAGCTATGAAGGTGGATGCTGTAAAGGGATACAGAAGAAGCTTGACTATAAAAGGCTTATAGTTAGCCATTGGCCTATTCTTCAAAGATGTTCAAGCACCAGAAAATGCATTTTATTATTTTTTTCTCTGTAACTTTTGGTGGACAAGGATCTCATGAGACAACTGGTCAACTGTTCTTTCAGTAAAAGAAATCACAGGCTTTTAGAATAATGTTAACCCACTTAGTGAATGATTAGAGGGTACACATGAGTACTCTTGGGGCAGTGAGAGGAAGGGAGGGAGGATTGGCTTTTAAATTTTATAATCCTTATGTTCAAGTGACTGTCTTAATTCAGTGTTGTACATTCTAGAACTGAAAACAGAACTCAAGTGTCCAGGTGGAAGCTGTACCCTGGGACTGAAGAAAATAGGAAGTCTCAAAGTGAGCTGTGAGCAGTTCCTGCGGATGGGGCTTCGATATCAACATATGGATCCTCCTTCTCCTAACATTGATTATATCTCCATCCAGTTGGACCTCACAGATAGCAGGAGTCAGATCGTATACAAGGTAAAGTATGGGGTTATGTACCTGTATCCCCAGCTGATCCAAAAAAAGAGGGCCAGTTCCATGGGTATGCTCACGTTGGCTCCCATGCCAGCTTAAGAAACTGCCCAGTGACTCATTAGAACTGTGGGCTTGTTTATTCTGTTAGTAGTGCTTAAAACAGTAGCTTTGTATATAATATCAGTATAAATAGCTGGGGCAACTGTGTATCAGCTGAAACAGTTTAGCTCTCGCCTATCTCTGGACTAGGGCCAGTTACATGCTACCTTTCTTCCCTCTTCACTTCGGTATTCTTCAGGTTACCATTTGATCTTGTGTAACACCTTCTCTTTGATTCTTCATTTCCCTCTTCTTTATTAGAACCACTTTTCATCTGTTAGAGGAACTCAGGGGTCCATATACCTATTCTGCAAAGCAATGGGAAACTGACAGGGAGGGGACCTCAGTTCCGCTTTTATTGTAGTTGCAGATTATATGCTTTTCACTCTTTCAGACTTTGAGAAAGAGGACTGGATGAATGTGACAGGCCCACAATGGCCTCCTCCCTCTTCCAATTTCTTTTAAATTCTCCTGCTGTTTCCTGCTCTTGATCTCATCACATTGAAAGGGTGGCATAAAGTAGAATCAGTGTATATGAAATATTTAACATGCTACTCTACTGATTCAGGTGTTCTATAATGTATTAATTTATGTAGCTGGGGCAACTGTGTACCAGCTGAAACAGCTTGGATTTTGTGCCAAGAGGCAGTGATCCAAGATTACATTTGTGAAAGACCTCCATCTTTCACAGTCTGACTTCTCACTAGGATTTCTTCTAAGATACCCAAGGAACTGATAACACCTGAAATAAGGAAATGATAACAGAAGATCATAAAATTTTAGAATTGTGATTTGGAAAAAAACTTTGAGGTAGTCTGGTCAAATTGATCAAGTAAGTCACTTAGAGAGAGCTCTTAAAGGATAGATCTGAGTCTCACATTTAATAGATAAGATCATGACACTGGGCCCAGATTGCCTGCATTCAAATGTCTACTTAACAAGCTATGTGACTTTGAACTTTATGCTTCGCTTCTTCACCCTAAAATGGGGATAATAGAATCTGTTTCTCAAAGTAATTAGGAATATGAAATGAAGTAATACTTATAAAGCACTTCACACAAAGCCTGGCACATAGTAGCACCACACATATTTTACTAGTTAAAAAGCCACCCAGTAAAAACTGATCATCAGCCAGCTTTAGAAATAACTGGTTTAGTTCAAGCCCCTTATTTTATAGTGGTGGCCAGAGAAATTACATACATTGCCCATATGTACACAGCTGTTTTATGGCTGAGCCAAGACTAAACTCTAGATCTCCTGACTACAAGTCGATGTCTTCTGTTTGTTTTGACATGAAACTCCTTTAACGTTAAATGCTTTCTTATCTCCTTTAAAAAAATTAGATCCGTTTTTTTTTTTTTCTTGATTGATTTTTCTTCTTCCTCTCTAAACTGAGTTAGGGCTTTGTTTATATTTTCAAATCAGTTTTACTGGGAGTTAACGCCTTCAAATGACCTTGTTTTATTTAGAATTAACCCATTCCATAGTCAATTTGACATGTCATAAAACAAATTATCTTAAGGATATAAAAGCAATATGCTTACTGCAGAGAATATTTTATAAAAAACACAGAAATTAAAATAAGAAAGTAAAACTAGCTATATATCTACCATTTTTAGACACACACTGTGGGGAGACACAGACACCTTGTTTAGTGGAATCGAATTAATACTATATTTAAAACTTTATATCTTGTGTTTTTATTATTTTTATGCTTATACAAATCCATCCTCATGACTAAATGGCTATTCACCCATAATTTCCTCTAGGTTTTTAAAGGTTTTCTTGTTTACATTTGCCTTTTTAATCCACATGCAATAAAATTTATTATATTTTGTAACAACGGAATAGTTTTTTCAAAGCAGCCAAAATTTTCAGCACTATTTGTTGAATAATTAACCTATTTCCCCTTGATTTTTGATGATTCTTCTACCATATAGAAAGATATTATTTATACTTTTTCAAGGCTAGTTCTTTTGTTCCTTAGATTTGCATACTTTTTTGTGCTAATACTCTATTATTCTAAATATAATAGGTTTATAATACACTTTAATATTTTACAGGTAAGTTCTTCCTCATTACTTCTCTTCAACATTTCTTTACCCATTTTCTCACCTATTTTTCAATTTCAAAAAAGTAATTAAATCATTTATGTCCATTAAAAAAAAAGCCTCTAAGCATTTTTATCAGGACTGGATTGCAACTACAAATCATTTGGGGAAGAACTAGAATATTAGAACATTTACCACATTGAGTCTTCTCATCCAGAAATAAGGTATCTCACTTCATGTAGGCAAATAGTCTTTGATATGTTTCTTTAAAGTTTGCAGTTTTCTTCATGTAAGTTGAGCACACTTATTAAGTCCAGTCCTTGCCAGTTTGTTTTTGTGAAGTTATTGTGAATAAACTCTTTTCCCTCCATTGTGTCATCTCATTGGTTACTGATGATAAATAGGAAAGCTATTTTTTTAGTATAATTCTCTTCTATCTGGTTTCTTTCTTGAATTCAATTATTCTAAGAATGCTTCAATTCTTTGGGCTTTTAAAGACCCTAATTATATCTTTCACTAATGATAATAATTTTATCTTTCCCTTTTTAGTAATTATTACTCTTGTTTCTGGTCTCTTCTCCTCTGGTTTGGCCAAAATGATATAAAATACAATGATGCTTATAAGAAGCCTTATCTTATATAATTTATCAATATCATTTTCCTACACTGTCCTGTTTAATGCTTCTGCCTTGAATGCATCATTCTTTGAAATTGATATGGTCATTTCTGCTTTTTTCTTTTCTTACATTGGATCATTCTTTTACTTCTTTGTATGTAATTTTATTTTAAATGTCTCCTCCTATAAGGCACATATAATTGGACATTTAACTTAAGAATATTTGTCTTGAACAAGGGAATATAAGCTACATTTTTCTAATAATAAATACGTAGGTTTTTTTCCCTATCTCATTTTCTGCTGTCATGCTTATTAAAAAATTTTGCTTACAATATAGGCTATATTTTCTTGGCCTATAGTTTTACTTATTTGAAAGTCCTATATCCCACTTCGTTTTGCTAGAATTAAATTCTAAATAAAAAATTTTTTAACCTGTATTTTTAATATTTAAAGTAAAAACAAACAAACAAACAAAAAACAAGTTCTCTTGGCTCCTTCCTATAAATGATGTGGATTGATTCTATTTATCCCTTTTCCTGGCAATTGCCCATTCCCAGTCTTTGTTTATATAATCTGCAATTTTAGTTCTAGCATATCCTTGTTATACCTTATTATTTCTTATATTGTATATCTTTTTTTCAAGTAACTTCTTTTGACATTTGTATCCATTTTCTTAATATGTTTAAAATAACTTATTTATTTAATCTTAACTCTAGGTTTAATTGTTATTATTGTTCAGCACCAGTCCTTTTTATATTGAGATTTCTCCATTCTTGATTTTTCAAATTATATATCTTCAAATCATTTTTTTATCAGCATATGAAGAATAGATACTCCGAAGACTGAGATGTCTCAGCATATTATTTGTCTTCATCAACCATACAGTAGGGGGTAGGTGGGGTTAAATGTCTTCTCTGTTTTTCCCTTGCACTCCTGTCTTTGGAGCATTGCTGGCTAGTTTCTGAACTTCCAGACTATGGGCAGGTGGTTTGGGGGGAGTGTTAGAGAGAGAGGTCTCATTTGATCAGGCACTGATGGGAAATGACTTCATGCTCTCTGAGTCTGTCAGATGTTTCAAACTGCTTATTTATCTCTGAGGCAATTTTCTGGTTTCTCGGGAGATACCTCATCACAAAGATCCTCCATTATGGAGGCCTCTTACTTGTAGATCTCTTGTCTCAGGAGGATGCATTTCTGGCCTGTGTGGTCTTAGGATATGATTTTCACCTCCGGCTTCCTGCTGCTGGGGTTCTTTGTCCTCTTGAGGATGTGCGCTAAAGATTAGGGTCCAGGATGACCCTAGACCAACTCTCTATCCCATTTGGCCTATATCTTGAAGTAATCATGTAATCTTTCCTGCCATAAACAAGGACTATAAGCTAATCCCAGCACAAGCACCATTATTCTTTGGCCTTGAGCCATTTAGCTTCTTCAGGTATGAGCCCAGCACCACCCATCTGTATGAGCTACCTATAAAAGACACATTTTAAAGCTGGTCTCTAGGAAATTTCTCTCTTGCCAGCTGAGACAAGGGACGTAGCATTGCCCCACCCTTCCTCTTCATGTGTATGTGTGGCATGTGTGTCGGGGGTGACTCAGCACAACACAGCACTCTTCTCTCTAAATAAATCTTTTACCTCTTTCAACCTTTTCATATTTTTTTATGGGTGAGAGGGTTCTAGAGTCTGGAACTGGTTCCAGACAATTTGCTTTATAAACTCTGCCTACACTATCTGTCTCACATTCACTTTGAAATCTGATAACCCTTTTATTGGAACTTCAGTTGAGACAGAGCCAAGAAGAATCCCATTTTTAACATTATGTTGCGTACAGATTATAACTTGTTGTCCGATACCATTGTTCAGCAATATTGAACCAATGTGACTCTGATAATTGAGCCCGGTTCTCTTAACAATGGAAAACATCAAATTTTATGATAACCAGCATTTCCTGCTGCGAGGGTTCTTCCTGCCTATAGTACTTGTTGAGACCTCAGATTTCATGATGCACACTCATGGTTTTGCGGAGGGATCCCCACGTGAGGGCCTTCTCCTCGTAGCTCTTTCATTCGAGGAGGGTGTATTTCTAGCCTAAACGTTCACTTGCAGTTCTCATTATCTGCTCCTCACTTGGAGACCCAGAGTTTTAACTAACTAGACAACTGGCAACTATCCTTCAGTCGCATGAGTACTGAGTTGTAAAGACGTTTTCCTCCATCCTGTCCCTGCCTCCTTTAAAGTGACAGGAAGTGGGCAGGATGGCGGGAAGAGATTGGCAATATGTGCTAGCCACTGCGAGGTACTTTACTTTGGCTATCTCATTTAATCCTCATTTAATAGCTGGAGATTTATTATTCCCATTTTACAGATGTGGGAAATGAAAGTTGGGAGTTAAATAACTTGCCTAAAGTCACACAGATCATCAATGCTGGAGATAGAATAAAAGCACAGTTTTTTCCAATGCCAAAATTGGTGCCCCTTCTCAATCCTGGCTGCATATGAATCACCAGAAAGCTTTTAAAACACCATTTTCTGGTCCCTTCCTTGGAACAATTAATTTGGAGATGGAGTTTAGGCGTCAGAATGTGTTAAAAGTTCCCCAGATGATTCTAATGTGCAGCCAGGCTTCAGATCACTGCCAGGTACATTCTCTCGGCTGTGGTTTTATGTTAAGTATCCTACTATTAACCCTGTATGTTGTAGCTTCATTTACATTGTTTCCCCCTTCGTATTTTCTTTTTCCTTCAAAAGTCAGAGAGTGCGTGGTTGCCTGTCTATATCAGAGCTGGCATTCCTAATCAGCCCCCAAGGGCTGCATTCATGGCCATGTTTACTCTGGAAGTGGATCAGTTCATCCTGACCTCTTTGACTACATCAGTTCTGGACTGTGAATTGGATGAGACCCCAAAACCCTTGCTGGTGTTCAACATTACTAACGCCCCACTCCAGGGCTATGTGACTCACCTGTGGGATCATACCAGACCAGTCTCCTCATTCACCTGGAAAGATCTCAATGACATGCAGATTGCCTATCAGCCACCAAACAGCAGCCATTCTGAAAGGAGACATTATGAGGTAAGAAGGAAGAGAGACAAAGCTTCTAGCCTATTTGGTATTCACAGAGTTATTTAAGAAGCCAGTTCTCTTAACTTTCAGGTTAGTTTGTATATTCTTTGCCTCTGAAAAGAATCAATCGCTGTAAATCAGAATGTAAACTCAAGTGTCCAGAGGAGCCAGGCTGGTGGTGCGAGGGAGAAAACCCTGTCTGGGGGTAGATTATGGGAAACTAAAGAAAGAGCCAGCAACTTTTGAAGCAGCTGCAACTCAGTTCCAGCTGATATAGATGCACCTAGTATTGCTATAGCTCCTTTGTCACAAGAAGTTGAAAATCTATATATTTTTGCAAAAATGTTCGGTATCATTTATCATAATGGTTCACTTAGACCTAGATCTCTGAAAGGCTCTGATCCTTGCAAATCGGCACCCATGTGCCCATTTCAATTTTAAAACTTACTGTGCCAGCTACAAAATATTTCTGAGGGCCTTGTTTGGCCTAGGCCTCATCAGTTTGAGAACTCTGGTGCCTTTAACAGCCTTCCTTTGTTACACAGACTATTGAGTTTAGAGATGAGTTTTATTTACAATGCTTTTATTAAGAAATTCTTTTATTTTTTTATTTGCAAAATTATTTTACTAGAATTCTTAATTTTAATTAATAACACTGATTTAGGATAGGAATTCCATAGTCTCATATGGTAACCGATTTCACTATCAAACACTTCCCATCAGGAAAGTCCTCTTTCTATTTAATCTAAATCTTGTCTGCTGCTACGTCAGCCTCTTTCCTATTATTTTGTATTCAGTGAGAATGAGGAATAGCTGCTTACAGACTTGCACATAATAACTCTTCACATACTTAAAAACCTACCAGCAAATTGATTCATACAGGATGGAAAATTTAAATGGACAGATTGATACAGACCTGAGCTCAGATTTATTAAGGAAAATGAGTGTCCCTGGGCTTACCAAATTGTCCTCCATTTAATTTAGGCATTTGCAGCATTTAGCATCAAGGGCAGATAAAATATTTTAAATTGTAAGTGCTGTATTTTGCCCTTTGCTTATATTTTCTTTATTTTGTAACGGTAAGTGGCAGCTTTTGTTTCTTTATTGCCCTTATCTCTCATTCCTTCCATGTTATGGAGAAGTTTCTCATTAGATATTTTACTTTGAGCTCACAAATAAAGCACCTCCACTCTGCTGCTTCCTGTGTGCATTTTCTTGCATTTGAGAAGAAAGTTCCTTAGTGATTGCATAACAATTTCATATGGCTCAACCTAATAAATATTTACATTACACCTCCAAAAATACAGCTCCCACTTCGGTATAGTTTAATTTTAAGTCTTTTACTTTGGTACCCTTGAAACTGTTTCTTTTATTATGTTGTATTTGCAGACATGTTGCTGTCTGTTCATTTCTCTTATCCTCTCTAATAGACCACACAAGTTTCAAAAATAGGCAGTAAGCCTTTTGTTCTGTATTGTCCATCATCCTTCTTTGTCAACACCTGGTGCAGTACATATATAGCACATAATAAGACTCAAAACTTACTGTATAACCCCACTTAGTAGTCATGGATTTCATGGGAAAAAATAGAGTCTGGATATTTAAAAATATGTCTAGTGGGTTAGATGCCTCTAGATCAGAGTCTCCCAATACCAGAACCACTGACATTTTGGACTAGATAATTCTTTGTTGTGGGGGCTATCCCCTGCATGGTTGGATGTTAGCAGCATCCCTGGCCTCTATCCGCTAGATGCCGATAGCGTCCTCTCCACAAGCACACCCATGTGTGACACCAAAAATGTTTAAAGACATTCCTAAATGTCCCCTGAGGGGACAGAACAAAATCACTTCAGTTGAGAATTATTACTCTAGACCCTGTATCTTTGAGAGAGGTGTGATTGGACTAATGCTGGACTGGCATAGTCTTCTGACCAAATGCAGGGTCACTTCTTCAGCATATTTCAGGTTAAGAAATCCTTTTATAGAGAGGAAAATTTAAAATACTGATAAATTAAAGAACAAGGTCTAGAGCCTGAAAACGCGAAATCAGGTTGTCAAAAAAAATGATATCAGGCGGCAGCAGAAACGTGAACTCATTTTGCCTCTATCTGTGGTGAATACCTCAGAAGCAATGGTATTTTATACTATAACATCTCAATGTGTGGTTCATATGCAACTGTTTGTTTATAGGTGGAGTTGGAGATACATGACTTCTTCTTTGAAAGGAGTGCACCTATTATAGTACACATCTCTGTCAGAACAGCTGATACAAATGCCCCGCGAGTGTCCTGGAACACAGGTGAAGTTCAATGTGGGGTGTCTTCCCTTGAAGGGAAGTCAAGAAAGTATATGGGTCAGGAAATAAAGGTAGTTTGATTTCCATTTCACACACGAGGCAACTGAAACCCAGACAGATTAGAGACATTGGATAGTTGGTTTTGTTTTATTTTTCCTACTGGCGGGATAAGAAATTTCAGTCCAGAATTCCTGAGTCCTGGAGACAAGTTCTTTCCTCTGCAGAAGATAAGCCAAAAGTACAACTTTCACTGACTGAGGCAAAAATAAAAAAAAAAAAAAAAAGACCGTCTGTGACATTGAGCTATAGTTTGACTGAGAGAGAAAAGGTCTCCAACTCAAATTGTTCAGAGTGATAGAAGGAAGGCATGGACTAGTGCCCTTCACATTGTCCTGTTTTTAAATTGGGTGGTATGGAAACCACAAATAAGCTTAAATTGATTTTTTGTTCTGTTTTAAAAGAAGGCTTTGCTGTGCCTTTCATTTCTCTATGGAATTATAAAGCTTTGTATATATTTAAGTCACATCTAAATGTAAATTGTAAATGAGGAATTTTTTCCTTTCCCACTGATCACATCAAGAGTAGTCAAAACATACTTATAAGCAGTTGTAGGTCCTTTCAAGCAGATAATATCTGTGCTGATTTAAATCCTCAGGTGGCAGTTTAAACAAATTGCCTCTTGTGTTTGTGTGTGCTCACACATGGGTACACACATACACATATGTGTTTGTAGTATGTGAGTTTCCATAGAGATGGAGGACATCAGTTGAACAGCCTTTATTTATAATTTTAGCTCTGCGTCCCGCTCTACTTCTATTAGAGTGATGAGACTTACTTAATAGTCTGTATGTGTATGTGTGATCTGTGAAACCCAGCCTTGTTAAAAGAGCTCCAAATCTGGTTTTAGCTACTTTAGACATTAGAACCTTTTTTAAAGTGAATTTTTATGAACTTATATGTTCATCATCAAAAACTTGGAAAGTGCATTAAATAGAATAAATAGTAATGAATAAATAAATAGTAATGAGTGAATAAAATTATCTGTTACTCCACCATGAAGACATAACCTCTTGTTAATATTTTGCTCTACTTCTAGTCTTCTTGCTTGTTCTTCTCCTGCATCCCATAATGCCTTGTCCTGTGATGTACAGTGTACTCTTGGCTTCAAAACTCCTATTACCAGTCACAGAGATCTTTATATGTACGTGTCCTTCCCTGATTTCTCCTTCTCTCCCTATTTCCCTTTCTCCCTTCCTCTTTCCTCCCCTTCCTCCCTCCCACCCTTCCTTTTTTTAAAAAGTGTACTTTATGTCTTAGCCCAGGTTGTCTAGCAGCCCCTGAGGCAAATTATATGCATTAATGTACACTAAAAACAAGAATAAGGGGGAAAGGAAAGTCAAGATGGTGTGACTGAACTGGTCACAGCTTTACAAGAAAATAAAACTGATGGCTTAGTAGTACTGATGTCTCCCAGAAGAGGTGGAACCACTGTGTGTGGGAAGAGTCAGGAGTAGGGTGAGCAAAGGATGAACAATCTGTCAGCTACTTCCCATCTTCTGTTTCTTCATGGTCAGTTTGCCTCACTGGATGTTAACACCTACATGTCCAAGTTGTGTTACCTGGCCCCTCTTAGCTGCCACTGCACAAACTCCTTGAGTTCATGGTGTAGGACCTGGCCACAGTCACAAGGGAGGTCATGCCAAAACTTAGCCCTCACCTCAGAGGCAATGAGGTAACCGGTCGGATCAAAAGATGACAACAGTGGCAGTCAGGGCTTTGCAATTAGGAGGAGTGTGGGAGCCCTCATGGGACTGCTACAGCTAGAAAGTGGGCCAAAGTCAAGGAGGCAGAGGAAGCTGGACAGATTTGAGGGGAAGCATTAACCGGGTCCACTAGTACACTGTCTTTACATGTTATCAACTTGTTTTTTAAAAAGCTCTGTTCCCTTTCACGATTCTCTGTAATCTGTTGGTTCCCAGCTCTACTGGATAATAGGAAGGTTGATGATGTAACAGCTCCCTTTTTTTAACCAGAGAACCTGAAATCTGTATTCTTGTTCTTAGCAGCACTTACTCTCCCCAAATTTCCTCCAACATGCTGGGTCCAAAGAGAAGGTTTTATTTTAATTTCTTTAGTTACAAATGTTTCTTCCTCATGATAGTCAAAACTAAAATACAGCCCTCAGTGTAAAATGTTAGATACTTCATGTCTAACACCATTAAACACTGTCCAAGCACTGTCCAAGTAGCTCTGTATTTGCATATTTAACCACTTTACTTTCTCCTGTGGGCTACCTATGAACTCATAAATTACAGCTGGCCCTTGAAAAACATGGGAGTCAGGGGTACTGAACCTCCACATAGTCAAAAATCTGTGTATCATTTATGGCTTCCCTAAACTTAACTACTAGTAGCCTACTATTGACCGGAAGCCTAACTGATAACATAAATAGTTGATTAACACATATTTTGTATGTTATATATATATCACATATTGTATTCTTGCAAAAAGGTAAGCTAGAGGGAAAAAAATGTTATCAAGAAAATCATAAGGAAGAGACAATACATTTACAATATTTATTAAAAAAAATCTGCATATAAGTGGACCCGCACAATTGAAACCCCTGTTGTTCAAGGGTCAACTGTTTATAGAAAAGAACTTCTGGTTCTTTTGCCCACAACCTATCTGAATGTAGCCTTGAAAAACTTATAGACATTTTGAACTAGAAACCACTGTGAACAAAGCATCTGTTCTTTCCTTTGGCGTTTATTTTCTGGTACCGTCATGTCTCTAAAAGATATGTCACAAGGAACCAGTTGTCAAATTGGAGTTAATAGTACTAAAAGTAAAAAATATTACTAAAATTAAAAGCTAAATTCTCATTTATTGCAAAGGTTTTGAAGATGCAATTTTCACGGATTAAAATTCATCGTCTTAAAATAGGCTCATTGGCGTGTCATAGAATTTCCCAAGGCATTTTTATTTTATCTTGCAGGTCTGAATCTTCTGGAAGGGCAGTCTCGGGCTATCACTTGGGAACAGTTGCAGATCGTTGACAACGATAACATTCATGCTGTGCAGCTGGTGACCGTGGACGGGCTGCAGCATGGAAGGCTCACAGTAAGAGGTGAATGACCAGCCTTTGTAATCTAGAAAAGAACCCCAAAAGTACTTTCTCTGAAAGCAAATCATATTTAATAGGATATATGTAGTGTCTCTTGAGCCCCACTTCTAAACAAATTATCAGATTCTAAAAATCTGGAGATCTTGAAACCATCGGCTCTTATGTTAGAGTGCTCACATCAATGGATGACCATTTATGCTTGGCTTATTTAAAACTCAGATGTCTTGTAGAGCTCCTTCTAAATATATTCCTTAACTGATTGTCTTATCTTAGTTGGGAGACAAAATATTTCCCTCTCATTTCTCTGCTTCAGAGAAATGTACGGAAAAACAGAAAAACGTGTTTTTTAATACTTTGGTAATCATTTTGTTATTATGATTTTAGTAGCAGTTACCATAGTTTAAAAAGAAATGGTTTTATAATTATAATTATAAGGATGATAGTTAAGGTTAATGGGCCTAATAAAAATAATAGCCATACTTTATGATAATATCATTCATTCCTTATAATGAGCTCAGACAATTTAATTCAATTTTCCTCTTAGTTTGCCTAATTATAAAGCAGAAAGAGAGTTCTTATTTTTCATTGTTTGTGATTAAGGAATTCTGAAATCAAAAATAAAATAAATAATATTATAAAGTCTCTTGTCTAATCCCAAGACGGTATGAGGTCAGCTTATGCATGGGTATAACAGTTAGTGTGGAGGTTCAGCTGCATGTAAGGGAGACCCAACTACAGTGGCTTAAAAATTCATTATTTTCTTCATGTGACAGATTGTCCAAAGATAGGTGTTCCATATCCATGATGCCAGAAGCTCTTTTCTGCTCTGTCGGTGGTAACAAGATGGTGCCTTTGCCTCTAGGTTTCAGATCTGCATTCAAGGAAGGAAGAAAATGAAAAAGTTATGTTATCTAAGTTTACTTTCTTTAATAACTTGTCCCAGGAGTCTGATACAATGACTTTTACCAACTTATATACTACCCCTATGTGCAATGGAGTCCAGGGACACGATTTTTTGAAATGGCTGTATTGACATTCCAAATAGAACCAGGATTTTGCTACTGCGAAAGAAGGAGAAAGTGGCTATTGAGCAAGTAGCTTGTAATGTCCATTATACTAGTGTTTAAGCATTATTTCAGTGGTGTGGGGAGAGTAACGAAGCACTGCCATCAAGAATTATAATAGTTATGTAGAGCGAAGCAGTGTTTATTAATACTATGAAATAAAATGTAGAGCAGTAGCCCATAAGACAATGATGTTCTGGTCTTAGAGGAGGAAGAAAATAGCACTAATATTTGTTAAGCATTTACTTTGTATCAGATAAGGGACAAAGAATTCTACGTGCTTTATCTTATATCAACTTTATGAAGTGAGGTACTATCATTATTCCTATGTTTGAAATGGGGAAACTGAGACTTAGAGAAGTTAATGTTTCTAAGGGCATGAGCCTAGAAAGTGGCAGAACCAGGATTTGAACCTGGGCCAGTTGATACCACAGCTCTAGCTCTTGGCCAATAATCCAGTGAGTCTCAAAGTTTAGCATACATTAAACTCTCTTGGAGGTCTTGAGAAAACACCTATTGCTAGACCCCACCTCCAGAATTTCTGATTCATTAGGTCTGGAGTTGGGCCTGAGAACTTGCATTTCTAATGATTTCCTAGATAATGCTGATGATGCTGGTT
Source organism: Pteropus alecto (assembly GCF_000325575.1). Classification (NCBI taxonomy): domain Eukaryota; kingdom Metazoa; phylum Chordata; class Mammalia; order Chiroptera; family Pteropodidae; genus Pteropus; species Pteropus alecto. Next base: position 4,863,743 of record NW_006441071.1, read on the forward strand.
TGAGATCACACCTCTAGAAGTGCTGCCACCTAGGATGATAACAATAAGTTAAAGAATAATTAACATTTATTATAGGCTTACTATTGTTTAAGTTCTCTCATCTGTACTAGGGAATAGGAGGTAGATTTTGTTCCTGTTTTATAGATGAGTCTCAAAAAATTAAATATCTTGCTCAAGCCTGCACAGCTACTGAGTGTTACAGCCAGTGTTCAAAACCAGATCTGTGGAGGCCCAGAGCCCACTAAACAATCTGTTGTTTTTCCAGGCAAGGAAAGTATCAGCGGCACCACTTTCCTTAATGCTGTCTTATCTAGTGCTGCTTTCACTACAAGTGTTGCCTTTGCACTCCCTCATTCAACCAGTGCCACCTCTGCTCTCTTCATCAGGGGGGAAAGGATTTCTCTTCACTGCGACTGACCTCCAGGCTGGAGTTGTTCGCTATCATCATGATGACAGTGACTCCACCAAAGACTTTGTGGTATTCAGGATATTCGATGGCCATCATAGCATCCGCCATAAGTTTCCCATCAACATCTTGCCCAAAGATGACAGTCCTCCATTCCTCATAAACAATGTTGTGATTGAACTGGAGGAGGGACAGACCATATTGATCCAGAGTTCCATGCTGAGAGCGTCAGACATGGACTCCAGTGATGACTACATCTTCTTTAATATTACAAAACCTCCTCAGGCTGGAGAGATCATGAAGAAGCCAGGGCCAGGACTGATAGGTAAGTTCTGGGCAGTTTGGATCATTTGTGTCAGAATTTGTACAAAGGTGGACATCAAGTTTATGAGGTGGTACAATTAGTATTCCCATTTTATAGATGGGAATCATCTATCCAAGGATGGGCCTCTAGAAAGTTCCAGAAAGCTGGATCTGAAAGTAACCATTATGCTATGAAAAATGAAGTCTGCCAAGCACAGTGATAGGACAAATAAGTATGAAGAGAGATGGTTGGCCCATCTAGTATTGATAAAGTAATGGCATGGATAACATTTGCTTATATTTTGTTAGAATAACTTCATAACTAATTCTTAAAGTAGTCAGGAGTAACAAAATAGGGATCAAATACTTAGTGTTCCTTAAGATTATGTTTTTTCGCAATATTTTTCTAATGCTAAATTCTCTTTTAAAACAGGTGTAACAATTTCAATTTTTCTGCTTTATAATTTATAAACTTTGATAAAAAGCTTTTAGTGAAAGTTTCTTGGGTCTATACAACATACTAGGCAGGGAAGGCTTGGAAATAAGTCCAATATCTTTACACCCAACACCTAGCAGATGGTTACAAAAGTATTTGGTGTTTTGTGGGCCCAATAGGCTACCCTGTCCATGGCTTCCTTCAGAGAGATCTATTTAATGGCATCGTTTACTATCGTCACTTTGGTGGAGAAATCTTTGAAGATTCTTTTGAATTTGTCTTGGCAGATAGCCACGAACCTCCAAATCTCTCAGTGCCACAGGTAAGAGGCCAGCTCTAAACACTTTTCCAAAATTTTGTCTACAGATATCAGTTATAGGAGGTATTACAGGTTTCAAGGTTCAAAGTTTGAGAAGCAATGGATTAAGCAAAATTAAATTAATTTTTTTGCAACATCACTTCTCTACCACTTACTTTTCTAAACAGTTTAAAAAATTTCTATGTGATATTTCCAAGGTTGTTTAACCATGGGGCTGTTTTTTTTTTTAAATTTATTTATTTAAATTAGTTTCAAGTATATAGTAAATTGGTTAGACATCTATATAGTTCACAAAATGATCCCCCCAATTGCTGCCTTCCTCCTCTGGCCCTCCACCAAGCCATCATATTAATGCTAACTGCATTCTCTCTGTCATGCTCCCCATCCCTGTGACCAACTATCAACTACTAATTTGTATTTCTTTAACCCTTCACCCCATTCTCTCAGCCCCTCAACCCACCCTCCCCTCTGTCCGTCACCAAATTGTCCACTATATTTGTGAGTCTGTTTTTGATTAGTTTGTTCTTTTTGTTCCTTAGATTCCACATATAAGTGAAATCATGTGGTATTTATCTTTCTCTGTCTGACTTATTTCACTCAGTATAATACCTCTAGGTCCATCCATGTTGTTACAAATGGTAGGATTTCATTTTTTTTTTTTAATGGCTGAGTAATATTCCATTGTATATGTGAACCATAATTTCTTTATCCAGTCGTCTGTTGATGGGCATTTAGGTTGCTTCCATATTATGTAAATTGCACTGCCGTTAATATTGGAGTGTATAGATCTTTACGAATTATTGTTTTGGTTTTCTTTGGATAAATATCCACAGGGCTGTTTTGTACAGAACACCTCACGAAATTGGCTGGCCATAAAGCACTCAAGAAAACACTGACATTGTATGTGTAGTGGCTAAAATATAGCCTCTGGAATTAGACTGCCTATGTTTCTCTCCTGTCCTTGACACTAACTGGTTTATCTGTGCCTCAGTTTCGTCCTCTGAAAAACAAGGACTAATACAACTTCCTTATAGAGTGATTGTGAGGATAAGTGAGAAAATACATATAAAGTACTGAGAATTTTCTGGCACATGGTAAGTACTCAAAAAATAAATTAGCTACTATTTATTCTTGCTTTTGAAGAATGAAGAGTTTTACTGCCACTCAAGGATAGTATTTAAATATATAGAATGCAGAAATAGAAATTACAGAAAATGGAATTAATGTAGGGTCTGAACAACTACAAAAGGGTAGACTTCTTGCAAAGAAAGGGTGATTGGTAGTAGGGTGGAAAAAGACAGGTAAAAACAAGTGATCACCCAGTATATATATTTCTAGTTGTTAGGTGTTTTATATCTATTACCTTGGAAAGTAGCCTGTGTAGAGGTCTAAGCAAATCTTGAACCATTTCTAAAATGACTATTTAAAGCATGTGTCTCTATTGGTTATATCATGTCTTCTCATAATATCATGGTCACTCACATTAGCCAGTGCATAGATGATTGAACCATTCATCTGTTTGCTAAGATGAAGGTAACAAAAGAGGATGATCAGGAATCATGATGTTGAATAGCCTAGAAACTGAAGGAAATTTGTGACTTCTGCCATGAGGAATTGGAGAGTGAATGAGAAAAATTCTCAGTTCATCTCCTTATTGAATAACAAATAAACTCCTTTACCAATAACCACATCCTCTCTTCATCATATGTTATATTTCACTTCTAGATTACATTTTTGCTTGAGACCTTAATTGATTTGATTATTCCAAATAGCAACTATTAATAGGATTTATTTCTCAATCTTTTGTTGTATCAGCTCAAAATGACCTATGTTTCTGACTAGAATACCATATCACTTTTAACAGATTTTATGCCCTTTTAAGAATAGAAAGCTCAACTTCTTTTTTCTTTCCTTCTATTATTTATTACATAGATCATATTTTTTATATTTATATCAGATTTATAGATCAGATATAGATGTCAGATCCCTTTATATTAAGGACCACAGAAATAAAAACTTAATTGAAACAAAACTGTTCCAAAATCTTGGCAAATAAGTCAGATTAAACGCTGTAGATCCAGTTATAAGTTTGTTTCCTATTATGGATGGGATTCTAAAGAAGTCATAATTACATTTTTTTCTGATTTTATCTTCTTTATTGAGAGAGAGAAAAAGAAAGAGAGAATATATAAACTTGCTCTGTGTTAATTAATTTACCACCTATTATTTGGCTGTTAAATATTCTCCAGCCCAGTCTCGTGCATGCCACCTTTACCTGACATTTCTGCATGTATGTCTCACCAGAATTTAAACTCACAGTTTCTACAAGACATTTAGTATGTGTCTCCCAAAACTTTTTCAAAACTCTAAAGACTCTCTGAAATCATCAATCCCCTTTTTCTCTCTAATATCTATATAATTAGTCAGTCAGCAAGTCTTAGTAATAAAATCTGCTTGATTAATTTCTCTCATCTATCTCTACTTCAAGACCCCATTGCCATTGCTTTAGTTCCAAACTTCATCTTCTCAGGACTAGATTATTCTTAGAACCCTTCATACATCATCTCATAAGAATAGAGGAGATCAATGAAATCTTTGTAGTTGTGGACAATTAAAATTCATTGATAGAATTCATCTAGCATTACTTTTTCTGCAATTCTCCTGCAATTCTTCTGACTTGTGGTAGCCTTAGCTTAGGACCATTCTGGTCTATGGACCTGCTGTCAGCTATAACATCACCGGTTACAGAAAGTTTTCTCTGATGCCCTCATTCTACAATTCTCCCAGGCTGGGTCAGCAATTCCTTTTGTATGATCCAATATCAAATCACTATAATGTAAGTCCATTATTTGTTTCCTTGGATTAACAGTGAGCTCATAGATGGCAAGAATTCTGAATTAGTCATCTCTGTGTCTTCAGACCTTGATACCTAATTCGTAGTGAAATCTCAAAAACAGCTTGTTGGTCCCTAAATGAGTTCTGGTTCTTTCAACTTTTATTGAAACTAGGAGGAAAGAAGACTGAAACATTTGATAGAAATTATAGAGGAAATGAGATGGGAAGGTAATAAGTGTAAAGCTTTATTCTTCAGAGTTTCCAGGAATTAGCATGTATATACTAAAACAAGTATTTTATTTGCATGCTGGTAAGCAGTTTTGTGATGTAAATCTTTGATACCTTTGTCGAAAGTCCAATTTTTAAGAAACTTAAATGATGATCTAGTCTATTTGATGACTGTGTCTTCAATTTGGACAAGTATCTAGTCATGTCCTAAAAACAAAAATGTATTTAAAATATTCAGCAAAATCTGTAACTTTCAGTTGTTCAACTAAAAGTCCAGATAAGATGGTTACTTGGTGGGAGCTTTTGTGCTCAGACGTTTCCATAGTCACTGAAGATTAAATTAAACTCAGGCACAGGATTGTTTAGGCGATGCTTCCAGAACACTTTGATAGAGACAGAAACCAAGCATCTCCTTGGGTGAGAGACAATCTAAT
>NW_006441071.1:4868832-4893207 GCF_000325575.1 Pteropus alecto
TACTGGAAGATCTACCTGCACATCAACAAGGCATCAGCAAGAAACTTCCTCCCTCTTTCTATCTTGGTTGTCATTAATGTCATCAAATAAAGCCTCACCCACTTAATTTGTTTTTGAAAAATATTTTCCTCTTTATCCTTCTCAAGAGAGGCCTTCATAGAGCTTAAGCCTCAGGAGACCTTAAACCAATAGAGAGCAACATTAGAAGTAAAACGGAGTGCTCATAATAAGGGTAGAAGAAGCAGAAAGAAGACTAAGTGACAGAGTAAGAAAGGAAGCAGATGCCACAAAGGCCTGTGGGTGAAGTGGAAGGGAACATGGAATGTGACCCAATAAAGGAACAGGCACCAAGCGTGTGAGCATTTATCAGAAGTCAGACTAGAAAGTGGGGTGGACAAAACTAGCATTGGAAGTATATCTTTAGCTGAGAAATAATACTGGGTGATCTCAAAGGATAATGTAAGAGAGAGAATCAGGCAGGAGTCAAAGTTCAGGGAAGAAAAAGGATCAGGAACTCAAATCCACAAGAAAGTCTGATGTCAGCTGGTGGAACATCATATTATGAATGTGATTCTGAGGATCAAGATTAGGCTTTGTCATTTTGTATACCGATTTAGCACTTAAAATCTGATTCCCTACATGTCTGTCTTGTGGGTGCTTGTAGCCATAAGCAGACTGGAGGCATGTAGGGGAAGCCAGCAAGCAAGAGCTGGGCAACTGGTCTGGGCACTGGTTTTCCACTGTCTGCGAATGGGTATTTCATAATGTCTTTGTTACAACCAAATTTTAGTAAAATGAAAACACTTTATTTCTCTACGGAGTTTGTTCAAATAGGATTTTTCACATCCACAGATATACACACACAGTAATTGTTTAAATATACATAAATATGTAAAGACATATCAACTTAGGTACTAATAAAGCATGTTGAAAAATGTGCCCACCAAGAATTACTACAGGGGTATAAAAAAGCATGCTTGTACATTCTTTTTATACAAAGAACACATTGGAGGATAAATTAGCATGGAAAATGGTCTCTTTGAAGGCACAATAACTATTGTTTCCTTATTAAATCCAGTTTTTCAATTAAGTGGAGCCTCACTAATTCACGCTATGGCTGGGAGGTCCCAGAGAGAATTTCTTAACTTTGTAGATTAGCAAAAAACTATAATTGGGAAAAAAATTGTGACACAGACTCCAGGAGACTGGAGAAATGACTGTCATTGTGTTCCTTTATTTTGATATCTGGCTTTAGTTTTTAATTATTGAAATACTTCATAATGGGGCAGCAAAATTGCTGTATACTTTTGTAAAAGTAATGAAGGATGGAGACAGGGAATTAATTTATTGAACACCCACTACCAAGTACTCACTGTGCTACCAGCTGTCTCATATGATCCTGACAACACTTCACTGTAATAGCCATTGTTATTATTCCCAATGTACGGAGAGAAAAACTGATCTCAGAGGGGTTCAGTAATTTGCCCCAGGGAGCACAGTTTGTAGGTGGTCAAGCTGATGTTCCAGTATTTTCTGTGTCATGGTAAAAGCTTAACTATATTTTATTTTTGCTTTGTATGTCCATTTAAAAAGGAATTCTCTTCATTTTCAAATTGGGTATTGTGAGCACTGTTTGGTAGATAAAATTAGCATTGCTGATCTGTGCTTGTGCTTCAGTGACCATATTAAATTTATTAAAATAAATTAAAACAGAATAATTAAAATATTAAATTTATTAGAATAAGTCAAAACCAGGGTAAGAATACCAAGATGGCAAGCAAACGTACCATTACAGGAGTGAAAGTAATTGCGTTCTCACAACCAGTCATGGATTATTGTAAGAAAATATGATGACAAAAGTTGTTTGGCAAAGCGTCCCTGCCTTCAAGCAGGATCTAGACCTGTGACTGTGGTTTTAAGAATTCTTAAAATTACAAACAGGGCATGTCAACTCATTCAGTTAGTGAACACTGATGAAGTGCTTCCTACCTACCATGCCGGATGTTGTAGATCTACAGAGACGAATGTAATTTCTAGTGAGCACTTAGTATGCGCCAGACATTTTATGTACATAGCGATAATTGATCCTCATAAAAACTCTGTGAGGTTGTCGGTGTTATGCTTAAATTACATACAAGAAAATCAACATTTAAAAAAGTCGAGTGACTTGTTCAAGATCCGTAACTATTAAGTGGTATACTCAGAACTTTAATGGTCTGTTCACCACCAAATTCTGTGTAGTTTGCACTGTACTGTGGAACTTTCAGTCTAGAAGAAACTGACATGAAAACTACTAACTAATAATACAAGACAATAACATAATAATGTTTGTCAAGGATAAGCAAACTCCAGGAACAATGGAATTTTAGCTGAGAAATCGGACGAAGTTTTAAGAAGAGCCTTCAAGGCTAAGAAAAACTCAGGTTGCTGGAGAAAGCCAGAGAGAAGCATTCCAGATTGGTTAATAATGTAATAAATATTTAAGGGGGAAGAAGGGTAGTAGATTTAGTGCGGTGATCGCTTTGTGAGTTATGTGGATCTCTGATCACTAGGCTGTACAACTGAAACTGGTATATCATTGTATGCCAACTATAACTGAAAAACAAACTCATTGAATTGTATAACATAAATATAATCAACTAATTGTCTGTTATATTTCAATAAAGCCGGGGGGCGGGAAGCATAATCCAGAGCAGAGAGGCACGCTTGAGGACTAGGATCTAGTACCTTCTGTGCAACTAGAGTGTGGGATTAATGTTGAAAGGAGTAAAAGTTAAAGTTGAAAAACAGAATGTCTATATTTTATCACAATAAATATGCAAAAAAATTTTTTTTAAACCCATAATATTGGCCAAAAAAAAAAAAAAAAAAAATCACTACAAAAACCAAAACCCAAAACGAACTGTACAGAGTCTTAGATGCCATGCTAAAGAACGATTTTATCCTTTCTGGGTGGTTTTTTAAAATTTTTCAGGAGGTGAATAACCTGATTTGATTTATATTTTTTAAAGAGATAGAATTAGGGGTACATAAGTCTCAATCAACTATTGAAGTTAGGGCTAACAGAAAGCTGTTGCAATAATGTAAGGAAGAAATTATAAGAGCTGGAGTTAGGCCACTAACAAGAGGAATGACAGCTGGGGTGGGAGTGAAGTGTGGTCACTGTATAGGAATTTTAAAATTAGAAACTCGGAGGTGTGTTATATATGGCTGCAGAAGGAGGAACCAAAAGTTATGTCAAGATTTCTAGAATCAATGACTGAGTAGAGGAACGTAGAGAAAGCATAGATTATTGGTGGAGGAGAGATGTAGAAATACCAATTTTAAAGCACTCACAACTGTGTTAACCATAACTGTGATAATTACATTCTTAAAATATAAAATAGATGGGGAATGTTCCATTTTTTGGCTCACATTCTTAATAGCTCCTGAATCATTTCAATGGAAATATATTATAATCAACAGTTTTTGAAAAATCATCAAAAATTACTGTGACTAAGTGATTTGGGGGGTGTTTTCTTTGGTGTCTTTTTGGTATTTCAAATTAATGGTACAGATAATTTCTTTCCAGGTGGTGACAATTCATATCACTCCAGTGAATGACCAGCTTCCAAAAGAGGCACCTGGAGTATCTCGGAATTTGGTTGTTAAGGAAACCGAGGTGGCTTACATAACTAAGAAACATCTACATTTTATAGATACGGAATCATATGACAGGGAGCTGCTCTATACAATAACAACTCCTCCATTTTTCTCCTTTAGCCACAGGTATCTCTATGAAAATTTATCATGTCATTTTAGTGTAGTGTTGTATTCTAGGACTGCAGAGTCAAAAGTGTCAATATATAGTGCTATGGTTCAATTGCTTTGTTGGTCAGACGTGAACTTAAATTTAATTCAGCATTTACTATATCTCAAACTTATAAAAGCTGTCTTAATCGGTGACTTACATCTTATAGTGTCTTCAGCTTAGGTAAGCTTAAAACAGTTTTTAATCATTTTTCCTAAAGATAATGCTTCTTTTTTCATTTAGTAAAATTTATTGAGTCTTTATAACACTATTTTTTAGGGATTGTAGGACATGAAATGGTCATATTATATGATTCCAATCCAGAAAACCGGCATGACTATACTTTAGGCTCATATCAAGTATGTTATAATGAGGAAGCATTATAAGAATGAGAATAATGATTCTTTTTCATGATGTCAAAGCAGAAAATATTGTATATGCTTTTTGTAGTATGGTTAGAATGGCATTGATGAGATTGGACTTAAGGCTGGAACCCCCGCAACATGGAGAGAGAATATAAAGATGGAACATTTTTCTTCCCACGATGAACTCTTTTAGTTTAAAAAAATTGGTTTCAGGTTATTTGACTTGTTTTGTGTTACCTGGAAAATGAGCTGATGTGTTTTCTTATATTTCTCTTTAGACACTTGGATGCTGGGAAATTATTCATGGTGGACAGCATACCACAGTTAACCAGAAATCCTGCAGCCCCAGGCCTGAAGTCATTCACTCAGGTAGGACGCTGGGCTAAAATGTTGAAAAGCATGAAAGAAGTGCCCTCTGAGAAGTCGTGGTGCTCCTTGAGAATGCTGGCTTTTGACATCTGTTACAAATGCTTGATGTCTTTATTCTTTCAGCTTGTACGTTTGCATTAAGCATGTGACATCTATTTGACAAAGCTTGATCAAGCTGAATATGATTTCAAAATCTTGTAATTCAACACAGACTTTTGCATTGTTTTGCCAGCAGCAGGGCTGTGATTTAGGGAACTAGCACATATGTTTTTATTCCACCAAATTCTGTTTATCTAATATCCTACTATTATTAGTGTGCTAGAATTGCCACAGTAAATTACTACAAACTGGGTGGCTCAAAACAACTGAGATTTATTGTCTCATAGTTCTAGAGGCAAAACAACTGAAATTAAGGTGTTGGCAGGGTCATACTCTTTCTGAAACCGTGTAAGGGGATCCTGCCTTGCCTCTTCCTAGCTTGTGGTGGTTTGCTGGCAATCTTTGTTATTCCTTGGTTTGTTGATGTATCACCCAAACCTCTGCCTCTGTCATCCTATGGCCATCTTCTTCCTGTTCGTTTCTCTTATTATAAGGTTACCAGTTATATTAGATTAAAGGCTCACCCTTTTCCACTATGATCTAATTATATCTGCAACAACATTATCCCAAATAAAGTCACATTCTGAGGTACTGGGGGTTAGGACTTCAACATAGCTTTTTAGAGGGACACAATTCAACCCATAACATCTTCTACCTCCCAAAATTATTACCAGCCCTCTCCCTACTCTTGTGAACTCTACTCCAAAGACCTAAGAGGGGTCACAATAATAGTGATGAGTGCTTAGACAGCAGCCATTGTTTGGAGCTAATTATACTTAGTTTCACTGTAGTTAGAAGTTGTAAATGAATATGTCAATCCCATCTGGTATGATTTTATTTATTTATGATTGTATTCATTTTCAGATAAGGAAAAAGAGGGCTAGCAGGTTTAAGTAGCTTGACCAATATCCCACAGCTACTTAAAGTAGTAGAACTTACACATGAGCTCTACTTATGGGTTAAATAAAATTCAAGTCCTTTGTCTTACAGTGTTGGCTGGCTACAAGCACTTGATGTGTTTAGTTAATTTCTTTGTCCTTTTCTCTCCTGATTTTTAGAAAATATGACTTACAGAAGATCTCTTTGGAATCTTCTAATTGATGGTGACATTTAAAATGTTCGGTATCATTTATCATGACAGTTCTCTTGGACCTAGATCTCTGAAAGACTCTGATCCTTGCAAATCAGAACCCACGTGCCCATCTCAATTTGCTTTGCAGGATGCTGTGAACTATATGAAAGTGGCCTACATGCCACCTGTGCATGATATCGGCCCCCGTCTACGACACGTGCAGTTCATGTTTTCCATCAGTAACCAGCATGGTGGCACTTTGCATGGGATCTGCTTTAACATCACAGTTCTTCCAGTGGACAACCAAGTTCCTGAGGTATGTAAAAGGTTTAATATGAAGGATGAGAAAAAGGGAGGGCCTAAGGAAAGCAAAAAAAGGGGTGTGAGACAACATAGCACTAAAGAAGAGGCAAAGGAAGAAAAAAGAAAACGCAGGCCCATTCATCTCAGCTAACGGGGGAAAAACAAAAACAAAAAACAAAAACATGGGGAGGGGAGTCCCTCACCTCCCATGGGACTTTCTGTCTAAAAGGAGAGATTTTCCAGTTGCTAAATCTGGCATTATTTTCAAAGCTTTATCAAAATCTCTTTTATATTCTTTCCTTTCTACTGAGTTTCATGTGTTGATAGGGGAAGGGGATTAAATTATGGGTCTCTTAGCACCAGAAGGGCTTATTCGCTCTCGCCACAGGCCAACTATGCTACTGTGTAATCTAAAAAAGATTTTAATTTTCTAAAATGAATTAAGATGGGCCCTTTCATTCTACCTTTTCCTACTCCCCAATGTTTAAGCTTTAAAGTGCTGGAGTCTCTCATTAAAACCATACTACAAATGCAATGCCACCTTGTGTGTCTCATCTAAGAGGCTGGGGTTTATACTGAGGGTTTGTTCCATACCCTACTTTCTCCCTATCATAGTGCTAAACTTAATTAGTGTGACTATTCCTTGGCTCATTTTTCCCCTAAAATGTGAAAGACAGAGTATAATTTCCCACCCATTAGGAACCTGAGGAGACTAGAACCTGCATAAGTCTCATCCCTAAGGAAAGAGGTTCCCTTCCCAGGTAGCCACTTGGAATATAGCCAGGAAAGCACTGATGTTCCCGTTCCTGCTCACTCCTTACCATCTCTATCCTTGACCAAGTTTGTAGGCAGAGATCTCACCCTGAGGAACCAAGGGGCTTACAATAACAAAAACAAAAATAATAACAATAATAAAAAACAGTATTTTAAAATAATGAGTAGCCAACACTTCAACATCAGGGAGTTTCATAGCAAATCTGGATTTCTGGCTTCTATGGAAAATTTGGAAACTGGCAACACTCAGCCCACAAATCCTATGGCAATAGTTGGACAAGGCATACTCCGCAGTTACCAAAGTCCCCATCCAATCCAGCACAGTCATTTACATTGCCGGCGTGACCCTTCAGGCCTATGAGCTTGCAATTTTTGGTAGAAAATGTGCCAAAGAACTCACATAAAATAATCTAAACTATATTCTTTGAATATTTTCCTATCACATTCTCTGTAGAGAACATAGTTTAGAAAATTTGTTAGTTGGACTAGATTTTATTCAGACCACCCTTTTCTATGTATGAAATAGCAGTCTGAAATAGCCCAGCATCTAAAGAAGCTAAAGCTTCTAAAACAATCATGGAAAAATAGTCTTTTATTCAAAGCAGTCCAAGTCTCTTGCTAAAGAAAGATGATCCATGGAGAAAACTACAAAGGATGAAGTGAACAGTTACCTCCTTCGGTAGATGGAGTAGTTTTGGGGACTTGGAGCTAAAGTGGCATAGTAGCTTCTGTCTTTTTTCTACCTTGTGTGGGACAAATGAATAGTACCTTAGAGAACTGAGGATAGTAGAAATAAAATTAAATGAGTAGTTTCAGTGAAATCAGTCACAGGAGTAGTTCCTTGATGTCAAATACCCCCACATGGCTGGGCTGAATGATAACCACTAGGGATCTTGACACCACGTTAACCTGAAGCCCCAGAAATCCAAGCACTGGGTTTGAGCAGAGACTGAAAAGTTAATGATTAGTCAGTGGGGCCAAATTAGCCTTATTTTTTTGTTTTTTTGAAGATTGCTCTAAATGTATTATATTTAAATATATTATATTTAAAAATCATCTAATATAGTGAAGTGTATCCCTTGGAACATTAGCATCTTGAGATATTGATGCAACTCAGGAAAACACGAAGCTGCAGACATGCACCTTGTTTCAACGATAATATTCCTCTCTAAATAAGAGCTCCCTTTATTTTTTTTCTCCTACAAACTGAAAACATAGGTTTTGCAGAATGAGAGTAAGGCACTGATGGAAGGATGGGGCTGAGGTTGGTTGTAGGGAGACAAGGCTCTTGCTTTTATGTTTTCTTTTGCTGGTGGACGTAGTTTATTAAAGATTAGAGGGCAGCTGTCTTAGAGTTGTCAGTCTCATCATTTTGACCGTCTGGAGGGCTGCTCTTGGGACATCCATGGATGACCTGGCAGCAGTGCCCTGGTGAGCAGGAGGATAGAGCAGGGCTCTGAGTAGGGGCTTCAACTTCTCCTTGCTCATTTCCCTTTTGTTGCCCATTCCCGTCCCATCCTCTTTATCAACTCTTTCCTCAGGGAACGTTTTCCTTTCTGGGAGCAGCAGCTGCTCTGAGGAGAGTAGCTGCTTCCTTAGAGAATGCTGTGTCCTCACATTGGCAGGACACCCAGCCCAGGTAATTGGTGACGGGCCCTCAGATCCTATAAATTTGTCCCCTAACTGTATCTGCTTGCTTTGCTTCTGTGTAGTAATACAAATTTGAGGAAATGCTAAGTTAAACAAAGTTAACATATTTCCTACTGCAGGATCTCAGAGTATTGAATATGCTTATGTGCCTTATAAATCTCTAAGGTGAAGATATTCTGTGTCAGTTTTCCAGACTTATTTGACAATGGAACACTTCTTTGCCAACTTTCAATGTGGTGTAAAAATATCCCAAACCTTTCTAACTTGTTTTTTACTTACAAATGAATTATTAGTCAGTTGAGCAGTTGGTTCTATTATAAAAAAATATCTTTATGGCTTTAATATTTAAGCCCAATGTTTGAATAAATTTATTTCCTATAGACTCTTCAATTTCCAATCTTCAATTTCCCTGCTTTACTTCCATCTCTAAAATACAACTGACACTGAAAAGCTTCAATCAATTTCCCAAGTCTTTTAGAATTTTTAGGTTGTAAAAAAAGATGGATTCTTTTCTCTAGGGGAATTCGATATATATTTTACTCATTATGTAAATTAAGGTATATGTGTGTCGAGCAACGGGAGGTATGGACATGATGATGAATTTAGTACCACTGATAGTAACAAATTTGATTGCTGCTTTTCCTACAGAGGGTCTGGGATAAATGAAATATAGATGCTTTCAGGTTTATAGATCTGTCTTGCTTCTTTGTATACATCAATGCTTAAAATCGTCAATATTTAGTGAAAAAATACTTTTCAGCTGAATTGTTCCCCTATGAACTTGTCCTCTTTACCATATTCTTGAAAAATTAATGGACATGTAAAGATGATGCTGGAACTTTTCTAATGATTTAATTAGCTCTTTCTTCAGAGATACCTCGGGAATAAGGCTTTAAATGTGTTCTTCCTTCTGTCTAGGTTTTTACAAACCCCCTGAGAGTGGCCGAGGGGGGTCACTGCATCATCAGTACAGAGCACGTTCTGGTTTCTGATGTGGATACGGAACTGGACAACATCTACCTCGCTCTGCAGAGGCTGCCTCAGCATGGAAGGCTGGAGCTGAATGGATTTCCTCTAAACGCAGGGGGCACATTTTCTTGGGGAGAACTCCACGCCTTAAAAGTTAGGTTAGAACATTTCCTGGCTTTTTTTATTTACATGCTTTAGCTCTCATCTGGATTAATTATGGGGCAGAGAAAAAAAGATTTGTCCAATCCATTCAGAAGTACCAAACATTGCCACTTAATACTTTCAAGGGTCAGCCAAATATTAGAAGTGACAAAATTTTAATTTCCAGACATTTTTTCCTCTCTGACTTGCTGTACTACTGGGAATGACTTTATGGATATTTAAACAACAAAAATTTATTACCATAAATGTTAAATTTGCTGAAACTGCATCTGTCACAAGAGGTAACAGTCAAACTAGACGAATAGGGACTGAAATCATCTATAAGACCAATCTACATAATTGAACTTGGCTTTAAGAAAAGCCATTTTCATAACCCTGGAAACTCTGGAATAGAATTCCATTGATCAATGTCTTTTGTATAAATTTTTATTCCACTCTACTGGGAAGAGGCTTTGGAGGAAAACAAGCAGGGAAGGCTGGGTCGGTAGGGCATGCTGACTCTGTAACAGTTGGAGAGAGAACAGTCTCTGCCCCATGGTAGTTCCCCTTCCCTCAAAGTCTTTCATGGTTCTGTAAGAAACTTCTACAAAATCTATTAAAAAAACCTTATCTATAAAACAATGCAAGATACTCAAAAGCAATGGTCAGGTAGCCTGACTTACTGATTATTTTCTCACAAGTTCAAGTTATCAATAGGAATTTTGGCCTTTTTGATGAAGTACAGTAAAAGATAATAGGCATTGAATGCTAAATTCCCCACTTGGAAGTTGACTAGGAACTGAGATTTGCGCCAGGAAGATCGATTTCATCTGACAGTTTAGTTACATTATTTATAGTCTCCAATATCTTGACCTCTTTTCCCTACTCTTATCCTCATTAAAGTTTCCTTTTTTGCCCCAGAGATCTCAGCTCTTTTTTTCACTGAGATCTTTTTCTTATATGTTAGAAAGCTCCATTTAAGTAATTCTTTCTAGGGGATGAATGATGGATAGAAAAATAAAAGTGCCAGCACATGTATTTCAAGCGTTCTTCTAGGGCAGGAGTCCCCAACCCCTGGACCACAAACCAGTACCTGTCTGTGGCCTGTTAGGAACCAGGCTGCATAGTAGGAGGTGAGCAGTGGACAAACAAGTGAAGCATCATCTGTATTTTCAGCTCTCCTCAGCGCTAGCATCACTGGCTCAGCTTCACCTCAGATCATCAGGCATTAGATTCTCAGAGGAGCACGAGTCCCTGCTGCCAAAAAGTTTGGGGACCGCTGTTCTAGAGACTTGCAATGATTTTTTTTTCCATTTAATCTTCACTTCAGTGAAACTAAACAAAGTGGATGGTTGTATTCTCATATTACAGTCGAAGGAACTAAGGCACAAAGAGTGAGGTCACTCAGCTAGTACATGGAGGAGTCTAGTTTTGAAAGAAGTTCTGTTTGACTCTATCTACAGTCATGCCTTTGAAAATGTACACCTAGACCTACTTTAGGAGTTTTAACATGGTAAGCTAGGATTGTCATATTATCTCATATCAATCTACTTTTGATGAAAATGTTAGGGAGCATGACAAAATAAAATATAGGAAGCAGTTTATGGGAGGGATACTGGGGGGTAGGAGGTGGACTTTCTCCACTGTTGAAATAGAATCCCAAACCTGAGTCCCTAGCCAGAGTATGGGTGAGATTAGACCTGAGTAAAATACCTTTTATCCCTAGAATTTTTTTCATATGTAAATGTTATAAATATTCGATATACTGCACTATTTTTATTGCAATTTAAAAAAAAACAACTTTGTGAGATGTAATTTACATGCCATGCATACCTAGTTCACCCATTTAAAGTATATAATTTAGTAGCATTAGTATAATCATAGAGTTGGGCAACTCGACATAATCAATTTTTGGAATATTTTTGTTACCCCCCCCACTCCAAAGAAATGCCTTACCCTTTAACTGCAATCCCTCATTCTTCTTCCCCTTCCAACCCTAGGCACCTACTAATCTATTTTCTTTCTCTGTCGATTTGCCTATTCTGGGCCTTTCATATGATTGCAATTATGCAATATGTAATAATTTGTGACTGGCTTCTAAAGCAACCTCTAATTTCATTTCCTAACACTTATTTCCATTTCTGAGTATCTTGAACAGATAATTGATAAGCTAAAAATTAGGCTCAATTCAACAACTTTGTAGAACTTACCATGTGTCACTACAGTGGGCTGGAGAGTAAATGAAAAATTTAGGATTAGACAATTCTTTTAAGAAACTCAGGATTAAAACAAATAGGCCAAAGCTAGACCAAGGAAAAATATTTTTAAGTCTGGAATTTTTATAAGTTGAGAGGAAGAGAGATAGTAAATAGAAAAAGGGAAAATGGTCAGAGAGAGGAAGTAAGTAATTCATAGATCAAAATTTTAGAGAACCAAATAGATCCAGAGCACAGGTAGCAAAATCAGCTTTAAAAGTAGGAGAGGAGGGAGAATCATCAGAATCCACAGTGTCTCACTTTTACCTGTCGACTGCTTAGTCGCAGTGTCCCCCTCTCCTCAGCTAGTGTTTTCTGTAAGTAAACAGCTGAATCAGCTGATTCTCATTGTCATAGTGGCAAGCTAAAGGGCTGCTTTTTGATTTAGAAATAAATTATAAATGCATATAAAACATTTTTCCATGGCCGAGCAATTTTACATTTAGATATCCTTGCATAGTTAAATATGTAACTTCATGATTATGCTGTGTTTTTTGTTATTTACTTATTGAACATATGGCCAAAGCCATAAAAGAGCTCTTGTGTCAGGCATCTCAGTGTACCCTCATAGTGGCCTTGAGACAAGGTTAGTGACAAATGTCATTCCCACAGGTATCAGCACGATGGATCTGAGACACTTCAGGATGACATACTCTGCGAGGTCACAGATGGCACAAATTCAGTAGAATTTGTTCTACACATTGAGGTGAGTAGGAAGTTTCCTCCCAGGTTCAGATAGAAATAAAGCATCTGATTTGGAAGCCTCTTATCTTAGAGTCCCGGACAGAAACACATAAACTCCAAAGCAAGAGGACGCTTGCTTACGTCTTTGAATGTCTCAGGACAGGCAATAGAGAACAAAGTTGTATTGGTGAAATGGGCTACTGTTATTTTTCTCTTTCCAATCCATTTAAAGATTGAAGTTCTCTGACCTCAAATCCAGACACTTAGCTTAAAAAGCAATTGGTTCCATATATAAATTACTGCTTTTGTTTCTGAGCTGTAAGACTCAGAAGTATTAATTTAGCAGCTGGTCAGTTAGGCTAGTGTCATTGGAGTTCTCCCTGTTGTTTGGAAGAAGCCATAACTGTATGTGCATGATGTCGCTTTGTGAATTCCTATACTATATACCCCTGGCCTAAGGTCTGTTTGAGATGATTATTTTCCCCCTTTTGACAAATGAAGAAAAATCCTCAATAAAGTTTTAATACATGCCCGAAGGTCTAATGGGAACCCTCAAGTTTATCTGTTGAGTGACCACCCAAGTCCAATTAATAAACTCTACTTGTTGTAGAGTTTAACAACTGTTTAAATAGAAGGGCATACATACATAGTTACATTCACTTATTCATTTATTTCATAAATATTTAATAAATATCCTCTATATACCAGGTTTTATGCTAGATGCTTGGGATATCATGATGAACAAGACAAATAAAGTTCCTGTTCTTTAGAGCTTACAGGCAAGGGATGAAGGCAGACATTAAACAGATTATCACTGAAATAATTAATCAGTTAAAATATGGATGTGTTCGACAAATAAGCGGGGTGCTAAAAGGGAGTAAGCATTAGAAGTCCCTAAATAAGTCTGAGTTTTCAAGAAAGTTTTCCCTGAGCAACTCATACGCAACCTGAAGGAGGAGATAGCCAAGCAAAGAGGTGGGGGCAAAGCAAACCAGGCAAGAGGCAGAGAGAGGATGCAAAGATGATGCAAAGACCTGAGGTGTGAGGAATGCAGTGTCTGAGGGTGAAAATCTAGTGAGGTGGCAAAGGCACTCCATAGCATGAGATGAGGTTAAAGACAGCCTAGGAGACATGCTGGGGAGCCGCTGAAGGTTCCCACAGGGTAGTGACTCGATGGAAGCTACATTTTAAAAAGATTCTATTGGTTGAAGCATGGGAGAAGGAGATGTAGGGTTGAGAGTATTCACAGGCCAGACTTGATAAACTTGCAGCACACACCAAGTGGCGGTTGTGAACTGAGAGGAGGAATGTCCTTTATTCCCATTTAGAAGACAAGATTTTTCAAATTTCTCCACCTTCATTTCAAATTCAGTGTGGTCCCATGTTGCTTTTCTTTGCCTTATACTTAGAGCTTTATTTTCATGACAGTGAGAGAAAAACATTTTGTCAAATTGAAATCTGGCATTGATTTAACTGTTATGAAGTTTCAGATTTAAATCAAAATGTTTGAAATGCAGCTGCTGCTTATTTTAAGTACAAATGAACTTCCTGGGTGGCAGGAAGTTGAGGGTAGAGGGAAGCTTTGTAATCACCAAGTAATTTGAAATATAAATAACTTTGATGTGGTAAATGTAAATGCATCAGACCACAAGGACCAGATTTCCTCTAGAATATGTGTGAATTTAATGAAGGAGGATAGGGGCTTTGGAGAAGGATGCTTTATATTACATTTATATTTTGTCTGTCTAAAAACAAACGAGAGATTTGGGTCCCAAACCATAACTGTACTCTCCCATTCCTACCTAAAATGTCTCTCATGTGGGTCATTTCTTGCAAGACGGTTCATATGGGGAAAGTTAAAAGATACAGACTGCTTGGCCAAATTCCATGGCTATTATTTCATATGTCTGGAAGATTGAAAATGCTTGTCATTCCAGCTATGAGCTATGGATTACCAGTTGGGCAATTTGTCATTGCTTTCTTTTTCTTGAAAACATGAATTTTTTCCTCCTTAGGTATTCCCTGTGAATGATGAGCCACCAATCATAAAGGCTGACCTCATTCCCATGATGCATTGCTCAGAGGGCGATGAGGTGGTCATCACCTCTGAATACATTTGTGCTACTGACGTGGACAGTGATGACTTGAAACTGATGTTTATTATTGCCCAAGGACCGCAGCATGGGGTAGTGAAGACAGCTGGAGTCACAGTGGATCAGTTCTCTCAGGGAGATGTCCTCTCAGGGATTGTGACATACAAACACACAGGTAAGTGACAGCATTGTGACTAGTTTGAGTGAGGAGATGCAAGGAATATGACAGAATCTTAACCCCACCCCTTGCTGTGGGTTCCAATAATCTAACAGTCTCAATGCTTGCTTCCATTAAAAAAGAAACAGCCACAGTAGCCTCTACCCCATTTTTCAAGTAGGATCACCATACTTGGAAGTATTTCTGATTTCAAATATAATGAATTTCATAGAGTGGAGGAAGAGCAAGTGTTATTGTTACTCTGTTCATGATGCTTCCCTGTAGACCTTCAATTCACTCTGGTTGTTCTCCTCTGCATTTTGGTCAATTTGATGATGACTTTGGCAGTTTCTGCATCCATAAATCATAACATTATAACAGGAATATCTGAAATAAGCTCCCTAAGATAATCATTTTATTATTTTACTGATCACCATCTAGCTCCTAAGAAGTAACTGGCCTGCCTTTTAAGTTCCTGAAAAGCAAAGATAGTGTCTTGTGCTTTGTGTAACTTGTCCACAGCACATAACAGTGGTGGACATGGATTAGAGATGCAGTAAATGCTTTCTTATTAGCATCATGCTTACATTTTTGGCATCACATTATATTGTTACTCAAGTGGCATCTGTTCCCCATGTAAAAAGTTCAAATAAATAAAATGTAAATTCAACATCTGATATCTACAAGGCACAGTACTAGGCATTATGGGCTACAAAGGAGTATAATCCAGACCCTGCTGTAAAGGATTTTTCATTTAAATGGGTAGGCAAACCCATTTACATGCAAAGGTGACAGCGTGACACATCTATACATCATCCCTTGTACATCTTCTGAATTCTGGGTTGGAGGCGCTTCCTTAGTGGTGGCACCATGTACTTCCTCTAGCTAACTTTTATTGTACTCTATTATAATTTCATGTTTACTCATCCATATGCCTCTCTAACCTGTAAATTCCATGGAGGAAGTGTAATTGGGTATGTGTGCCAGGTGGGTGGTAGAGGAAATGAGGTATGAGAATTCACATTATTTTCTTATTTGAAGAGATTTATAGAGAGAATGCAAACAGTGAGGAAGGAAAAAAACTCAAAGAGTGAGATAGCTAAGAATTAATTTGGAAATGGGAGAAAACATTTTGCAACAGTATTTTTATATGTACTTTGGAAAACAACGATTTGTTATTACGATACCAGTTGTCTCATGCCAATTAGTATGGCACGTTGGCACATTCCAATCACTCCTCCAGACATCTTTTTTTTAATGGTATCTATCTTTTTATCTGTGTTTAGTCTTAGAAAAGCTTTCATTGGTTATTTTCTTCTCTTGGGGATCATAGTTCAGGTACTTGATGTCCCTCAGTATCTCTCAAGAGTTCAAACTAGGTACTTTTTTTTTGATTCCTCCCAATAGATTTCAAATAGACTGGCAGAAAGATCCAAAAACTAATGATTGTTGTTTGTTATGTAATTTTAACATCTTTGGCAGGCTTGTGCAGTATAGATAGATTAGCGGGGAAGATGAATCTGCCTTCTCTTCCAATGCCTTATTCTAGGTACTTAACAACAGGTATACATATTTATAAATCTCTTCTAGTGTTATGGCCACATAAGGGAATGTTAATTAATATTTTTTATAAGACCTAGTAGGAAATTGGAACAAATTATTTCAAACAGATGGAAGGTTTTGTTTGTTTGTTTTTTTGCTTTGTTACTAAGTTAGGGGAAATGCTGTATTCAAAAGATGTTTTCTTTTTTGAATGTTATGTTTTCTTGTAACATTCACTCAATTACTCCACTGATAGTTAATTTAGCACTGTGCTAGAATGAGTATAAAGAACCACAGTATTATAAGTTCTAAAGTTTCAGTGGCTTGCTCTTGCCTCCATTTGTTGATTAGAAAGACGACCAGAGAATGATTTGTCACCATTATTTTATTTGATTTCTATGATTATGAAAATAATATATGCTCATTGCAGAAAGCTAGGAAAATATGGAAAAGTATAATAAAGTTTTGAAAAACCATTTTATTTAACTCTCAAAGATAATCGCTGTTAATATTTCAGTATTACAGTATTTTCTTTTTTCTAATTGTAATTTTTAACATATTTGCACTCATATTGTATGCGCAGTTTTTGTGGGTTAGCTTTTTTTGTTTAGATTATCACCCACAAATGTTTATTAAAATATGTATTAAATGTTATAAAGTTATAAACACAGGTTTCAATAAATGAATAATATTTTATGATATAAAAGCACACCATCAATTCGCTATTCTCTCATGAAACATAAAGTCATTCGATATTTTTCTTTTCAATAACACCATGGTTAGAGTTTTAAGTTTAAATCCTGTCCTTAGACAACATTCCATTTTGAGAATTCTACCTGTGTTGTAGCCTTTTTTCGTGGCTTCATACTCAGGCTTCTTTTCCAGCTTTTTCTATAAATGTATTCTATGCTTCCATTATATTGTAATTACAGTCACTGAATGTACTATTTTTTTTTTTTAGCTATCTTCTCTTCCTAGAATGATTTTTTCATCTCTCTTCCTGATTCCCTCTCCTTACAGGTCCTCTTTCCCAGTTCTCTGCCTTATCTAATGCTTAGTACAAAGCCAGCAAAGCCATCTGGAAAGACTTTTCTGACTGTCTCTGGCATGCGTGCCCTGCCCCCACAGTAGTGTCAGCCAATATTCTCATCTTTTTCACCCTCGGCACCCTGTACGGAGATATATGAATTTTACATTTAATAGGTAAACGTAATAATTCAATAGTGGCAATTTCATATGGTTTTACTTAATAAATTCACACATCTGTGATATTCTAACCAAACTGCATTTCTTTCTCTACAATTAGACAATGTCAGCACCTGACACACAGTGGCTCTTTGGACATTTGACGTTCTTTCGAAATGTCTTGACATTTTCAAAACATCTGCCTTTTTCTCAGCTGGAGCACCCAGAACACTAATTGTCACATAGTAGGCATTAAATATTAAATACATATTATTGAATGAATAATAAACATGCTTTAAGCCAATTTGTTTTTTATGTTTATGAATAGACAAGAAGCCTCTTATTTTTTACTTTTCTAAGATTGATGACTAATTATTTAATTCTAATTCTCTCAACTTCAACTCTATTTTTCCTTAAAACCTAGGTTTATCATCCTTTAATCATTTGGTTGCTCAATAACATCATTTCTCAATTTTTCTTCTCTTTTTTTTTTTAAACAGGGAGAATAAGTACAAGCATAGTACTCTGTAGGTGTAACCAATGTATCTTGTGAAAAAGAGATGACGTCTCTCATCTTTTCTGCCCTAGTCTCATTGAAACTTCAAACATAACTTCTTCTCTTTTGACACTTTTAAAGTTATGCTTGAGAATTACCAAAAGCACATCTGTAGAACTTTCTTGTCCCCTGGATAGTGAGCACTCCTATCACTGTGCTGTTAGTAACCCAAGAGTGTGTTACTGTTCACCAATAGTCTTCCTTCTTCCTCTCACTGCATAAGTTGGGGCCGTTTTGAAACCCATAGATGTAAGCCCTAAAGAGTGAAAAGAAAATGAAAATAAATGCTACCTCTTTTCCAGGCGCCGTTGCTATTTTGTTAACATCTCGGGTATCATATAATGAAGAAAATACTGAAACAAAGAAAGATGTGGATTATCTTTGTGTTTCACCTATCCAGCTTCTTCTGTTTCTTGGAAATGCTATGTGGTTGATAGTTGTTTATTTAAGGTAGTTAATGCAAACGGGCAGACAGTTGCCAAAGGGACAAGGGTGCCTTCTGCTCTCCCTGAGGTTGGTCCTAACACAAACCAATTATGAGGGAAGATTGAAACCATCACTGGTCTAGTTTCATGTCTCTCCCTTGTTCACTTGTGAACTGTCAGACACTTGTTAGCCCCTATTTTGCCCCTCCATATGGTGATAGATGTCTGGCAGGAGTTTCATCAAAGGTAACAGATGGGCAAGCATTTCTGTATTATTTTCATGACTACTTTCACAGCGATAAAATTGAGTTTTATATTTTACCACATACGTTCTTTTTCTTGACATTGTATACTTGTAGGAGAGGTTTGAGTGGATTTCATCTTGGTATTTTATATTTTTAAAAACTCAGGTTTCAGCTATAGTTGTGTCTTCCAGGTGGTGAGATTGGCCTGGTGCCTTGTTATGATACTATTACATTGGTGGTTTCGGATGGAGAAGCAGGCCCTTTTGTGAATGGCTGTTGCTACAATGGACCGCATCCATCTGTTCCTCTTCATGAGTCCTTTCCCATGTATGATCTCAACATCACAGTATACCCAGTGGACAACCAACCACCTTCAATTGCAATAGGTGACAATGTGTTTTTTTTTTTTCCTCCTAAATCCTATTATCTCACCTAGTGACATACACTTGGCAAAGTGAAATAATGCACTTTACTTATAGTCAAAACAGAAAACACCATAGGGAACTGTCTCCAATAATTGCCTTAATACAAATTTGTGGAAAACCTCAAATCTATAAAAGATTGCCAAGCAAAAGAATTTACTTGTTTAAGATTTTAGATAATTCTGTTTGGAGGGAAAATGCAAGTGTGTGTGTGTGTGTGTGTGTGTGTGTTGTGTGTGTGTGTGTGTGTGTGTTAAGATAAGGACAGCATTGGAATTCTCAAATATTCTGGTTTTATTTCACATGAGAAAATATTATTTGACTGCTGAAGAGCAAGTAATTTATTTTATTCATAATAATTTCTATTAGAACAGAATGAGTATACAGGGAGATCATTTATATACATTTAACCTTATTTGCTTTTTAGAAAGTCATCTCTTCACGGGCGTTATGTATATGTTCTGTCTCTCAGAGAAAAAATATAAACATATGTACGAATGTTATTGAAATTTGCAAACTATCTCCCAAGCAATGTTCTGGAAAGGAAGCGTTATCCCTGCAGAATAATTAAACACCAAGGCATGAAAAAAACGTTGGTTATGAGCAATTCATAATAGCTTGCAGGCAATTAACGCTCTGACAAACAGAGGTAACAACTGATCTTGAAGAGTACATAAACTACATTTAGTGGTTTATCAGTTTGGCAATTCTTATTTTCATTTGTCACTTCTATAGAGACACAAGGGAAATCAGAGTTCCTTGAGAATGACTAAAGGGCTGTACTAGAGCATTTAGTATTATTTCTGCTGTCTTTCCATTATTGTCTGGCTTGCTTGTACAAGAAAAAAATAATTCCATAAGTCAAATTAAATTCCACTCATTACCCCTGAATATTTTCACCATAAGGAGGGGAATTATGTCAAAGGAAATGAACATCTCTCATGGAAATATATTTGCATATGGGAGGCTTCTCTGAATTGGAATTTCAATCACTCCCTTTATCCTCACTATTCCGATTAGAGGATTTCACGCTAAGTCATAATTGTGTTATTATTTGTATGCAGGTACCATGTTCGTGGTAGATGAGGGTTTCTCAGCAGCCCTTACCATTAACCATTTGTCAGCCACTGACCCTGACACTGCAGCAGATGACTTGGAGTTTGTTTTGGTTTCTCCTCCCCAGTTTGGCTACCTGGAAAACACACTCCCCTCTGCAGGTTTTGAAAAAAGCAACGTGGGCATAAGTATAGGTAAGTCACGGTTTCATGACAAGCAATAACTTGCCTGTGTTTATGGATCTATTGGCCAGATCATACTTAATAACTGGGTAATAACATCAAAAATGTTCAAAACACCGTATATATTTAAGGAATTCTTAAATAACTGAGACTTTTAAATATTATTGTTTTTCATTTTAATTATTATTTTCATTTTAATTATTATTAAAATTTCATTATTATGAAATTTCTCATGCATGTGAGTTTACTTCAAAATGAAAGGAAATTTCACTTATGAAAATAATAATTATGAAAATAATAATTATGAAAATGAATAATTTCTGGAGTTTGAAGGTACAGCATGGAGACTGCAGTTAATAAGATTGCATTGTATATTTGAAGTCTCTTTGAGAGTAGAGCTTTAATGTTCTCACCATAACAGCAGCAACAAATGATAATTATATGAGGCGAATGATGTGTTCTCTAACCTTACTGCGGTAAACATTTTGCAGTATATGCATGTATCAAATCATCGCCTTAAACTTACACAATGTTATATGTCAATTATTTCTCAGTAAAGCTGGGGGAAAAGATTAATTGCATTAAAGTTTATGCAATTTCTCCTGTAACTTAATGCACAACATAGAGCATTTTTCTCTTGATTTAAGGCAGTGCCAAAATACCGAAATGGAAGGTCAGCTAATTTCACTCAGTCTAACCCAGTTGCTTGATATGGACGTCAAATAGCAGATAATTGATTGATTCTTGTTTTGCCTTTATGTGAAAGAGATGTCTCTTTCTTAATAAAGCATGGGAAGAACTGCTCATACAGAAGTGGTTTTAATCAAGAGATCTCACTGACATTCATTCCAAGTACATGAAGAGAGGTCATGAAGCCATTACCATCCTTGCTACCTGCTTTCATTCTTCTTTTCTTCATGCAAGTTTTAATCCTCCCTTATGGATATGTTTTTATGTTAATGGTTGACAGTCATTGTAGCAGCCCCTGATAGCTGATTCTTAGGTCAACTGCCATGATCTCTTATTTGCTTTGCTGAAAAATAGGCTATTGGGTTAAGGATTAAGGACCAGTAGCAGCTTGGAAAAAAATGCCTTTCTTATTTACCTGCTCCATCTTGGTGTGCTCTAGCTTTGTTTCAGTGGAAAGACATGAAGGCCTTGCACATTAATTATGTGCAGTCTAGGCATCTAAGGATGGAACCAACGGCTGACCAGTTCATGGTATATGTCACAGATGGGAAGCGACGCTCCTTGGAGATGCCATTTTACATTATAATCAACCCCACAAATGATGAAGCTCCTGACTTTGTGGTACAGAATATTACTGTAAGATCAGAATTTTCAATTTCTCTCTTATCATTTCATTATTTTTACTTTCACTCAGTCCATTTACATTGGTTCAGGAATACTTAACACATTAAGTTTATGTCATATAACCTATGTCATATAATATAGTCACATGAAAATATTAATCTAGTAATGATGATGGTAATGATAATAATCACTAACATATAGCAAATGTGAAGATGAAGTATAGTTGCATACATATAGGATGAGCACTCACAAGATTGTAGATATTCTTCCAAGCCCTTTGCCTGTATTCTTATTTAATCCTCACAATAGGCTTTTAAAGTGATGGTATTATTATTGCCATTTGGTAACTGAAAAAATGAGGCATAAAGAGATTAACTAAGTGACCCAAGATCACAGAGCACAGAGGAGGTTTGCCCACAGGCAGTCTGATTCCACAGGGTGCCCTCTTAACCAACGCTATAATGGTAAAGACTCTTAACTCACAAATTACAGACATCTTTTCTATATAGTTATTTACAAAGATATATGAAACTTAATAAGTACAATTTGGATCATCCTTTTTATGCAATTTTAAAAATGTTTTTATATAACACTTATTAGTTTTATTTAAAAATTCAGATATGTAGTTAAAAAGGCTTGTAAAATCACCCCTTAGATAACACTTATTATCCTTAAAAAGTAATAAGTGCATGTTGTTAAGCAAGTTAGAATGTTGAGAAACATACCCAATGAAACATGAAATTCTTCCTCTTCAGCAGCTTCTCCTCATAGTCACTCTCCATCAAATGAGTTTTCAGTAATTAATTCCACAAAAAGAATTTGTGCACATGCCAGTGATGTTTATGTGTGTGTGTGTGATTTTTCCGTATATTTTTACTTATAAATCAAAGATTATATTATACCTACTCCTCTCTACTTTATAAAAAGTAACTAATTATGTATGTCTTTTCATATCAACATAGAATTCTTTTTAAATACTTCTATTTTTTTTTTTTTAAGGTGAGGCAACCCTTGGTTGACCTCACAGATTGCAAGGACCTTATCAGTTTATAATCCCTTATTTTTTATTTTTTATTTTTTATGCCTACAGCACCCAGTCTTCCTAGGTGGTCTCCTATCCAAGTACTAACCAGGCCCGACTTTGCTTAGCTTCCGAGATCGGACGGGATCGGGCTTGTTCAGGGCATCATGGCCGTACACTTAAACACATCTATTTTTTACATGTTATTATTTAACCCAAACATATGTGTAGCAAATCCTGATTGAATGGATTAGCCCAGTCTTTGGAACAAGAGGGATTTGGGTGTAGCTATTTACTAGTTGTAGGATCCTGAGTAAGTTATTTCTGTATGCTTCTGTTTTCTCATCTGTAAATTGTATATCAGATGTTCTTTCAGAGTAGTCATGATGGTTAAGATGGTTAGGCACATAGTAGACCCTTAATAAACAAGTGCCATTTGGATTATCATTGTTACGTTTGTCTTCTTTTTCCAGGCATTTACCAAAGCAAATATTATCTATTTTGAAATAATTATCTTGCCTTATTTTTCACTAAAATCATCAAATTCTAAATGTAAGTCCACACTCGATTTTAATTTTCTATTGAATCTTGATGGTATGTGAGAGCCACCTCAGGCTGTGGTTTAAAAGCCAGCTACTGCCTTTCCTCTTAAATTAGAACATGGGTTTCTCTGGAGAGCACTAAAGTAATTATGAGACAGAAAAAAAGTCTACCAGTGATTTCTTCTACACTTACTTCTATTGTCTTGTGTCTATCTAGGGTTTAGGGTTGGGGTTTCTGAAATAATTAGGCCACTGGGAAATTATTCTTGCTCTTCTCTGAAAGTAACCACACTTTTTACCTGAGGATTCCTTAGAGAAACTGTTAAGGAGTCACAAATGTGGAGCCCCAAGTGTTATTGACAGAACTGTCTTTAAGCTTCAAGTGATATTTTTAAATGGTCATCTTTATATTGCTTTCTTGTCAAAAGGTATATTTACTTTGTAGCTAGCCAGGCTTCCATCAAGTTTTGCACAACATGCAAAATAATGTGAGGTTTTAGTTTATTATAATGCGTTTCAAACCTGTCTACTAGTGAGTATCTGTATTTCATGTATATTAATTTAAACCTTTTCTTATAATCTCAATAAATAATTAAATAGGAAAAATAATCCCACATATTTTCAATAGAACTTCTCAGTTGCCTTGTGAACCAATATACCATTTTTTGCCATATAGTGAGTCTGGGAGTCCCAAGCTCTATAAGGAAGGATATGTTTAAAAAGAATTCTATGTTGATATGAAAAGATTTCTAATTTATGTAATTAGTTATTTTTTTAAATAACTATAGTAGGTATAATATAATCCTTGATTTGTAAGTAAAAAGCATACAGAAAATTGTATATACACAAAAACATCATTGGCATGTGCAAAAATTTTTAGATTTCTTTGCTAACATTCTTAGAGAAAAAGACTAGTTACCATCAAAGATGATTTCATAATTATGTCATTTTGTATTAAATTATGATGCCATTTTCATCCTTAATAAGTAAGGCCTGATAAAAGAAAACCAGCATCATTTTAGCCCATGTATCGGATATAGCAAATAATTATTCTTTATGCAAATTTGAAAAGTGATTGCAGGAAGCCTTTAAAGTCAACAAGAGAACCTAAAGAAAAAGGGCATTTTCACAAATCTAAACCACATGTATCCTTCAAGGCTAAAA
>NW_006441071.1:4893259-4903356 GCF_000325575.1 Pteropus alecto
GTTTATCCCTATTTAGTAGCGGTATACATTTCCTTTCTTGCATTGCAATTATAAATGAACAGGCCTTCACAACTCCATCTGACTTTTATTCTTTAGAATAACTGTATACCCCACAGAATGTAGCATAATGGCATTACAGATTCCCAATAAGTGTGTATTAAATTTGTACACTCATTATTTATCTTGCTGTATTTCAAAATAGAAAACAAATATTTCTTCTCTTTATTCTTACTATGAGTAAAAGATCAAGACAATAAGTACTATGTCAAGTTCTAAATGACTAGGTCCTACATGAAATGAAAAACATTTAGTTCTTTTTTGTGTTTAAAGAAGTGAGAAAGCTGAAGTGGAGTGTGGGAGAGAGGTCAGGTAGTTCAGGAAAATTAGAGGTGTGAGGATTGGGGCAAGATGAGGGACCTAGAATCAAAATATACACTACTGTGCATCCAGAAGCTCCCTTCTCAATCGTTTGTGATTGTGATTGAAATACAGAAGTTTTTACTGTAAGGACAAAAGTTTAAAACTATCAAATACCCCAAGTATGTATAGCAGATATTTGTATCATTTCTAAAACTGAAACATAAGAATTGTGAAAGAAACAAGGCCCACGAGATTAAAATAATAGATTAGAATCTGAAGGTGAAGGATCTATACTTAGTTTCACAACTGAACTTGTCTGTGACTTCCAGAAAGCAAGCATTTTTTGGTTGCTTTTTTCCCAACTTTCGAATTATAAAATTATGTAAAATTTCATACTTATATACTGCACGTATAGTATATACATATATACCTTTTGAATTATGAAATTATATATATTATATATATATACACACATACATACATATAATATCCTTTGTCTATTATGGAAGTAAAGTGCTTTGAAATCCTCAGAAAAAATGAGAGAGAGCTTAATAGCTTTGTTCTTTTCTTCTAAGGTCATGTGAAACTAGCAATATTTAGGACTCATTACACAAAAACTCATGGAAAAATTACAATAAGATATCTTAAAATTATTTCTTTGAGCAATTGAACAAAAGAAAGACACGTTTTATTTCGCATGCAACTGACTTTTCTGACTCATCGTTTAGGTGCATGAGGGTCAGATGAAAGAACTGGATTCTTCCATCATCAATGCTGCTGACCTGGACATTCCCAAAGACCACTTGCTGTTCAGCATCATTCATAAACCACGTCATGGCCTCCTCACCAATGCGGTGTTTAGCAAAAACTTTCCTCAGTATGAGCAGCCAGCCAACCATGGTCAGAAGCATGAACTTGTTCACAACTTTTCCATGGAACATCTCAAGAATGGTATGTAATGTTTCCACTTTTATTTGTTGTTGATTTAACAATTTAACCTAGAAAAGATAATAATAAATCACAGAAATAGGAAGTGAAGAAATGTCATTCACCTGCTTTATTTATTCCTCAAGGGTTTTCTCTTGGCTTGGGATTAATGTAGGGCATGAAGCTCCAGCTAGAGATAGTGGGTAATGGGAAAGAAAATAATGGGCTTTCTTTTACTTTTAGGACATCAGTAAAAATGATATTTGTGATTTTTGGTATTTTAGCTCAAACTTTTAATGTCATACTAAAAAATTCCTTTTAAAACTACTCAGATCATGGAACTAAATTTTAAGAGATTTGTCTGCCAAAATTTCCACATATAAAACAAATATAGAACCATATGTAATAATTCATTATTTTCTGAGGAGGTAATCTCTTCTTTAAAAAATAACACATTAGAATAGGAGCCTGAATTATTTTTTAATTACTCTTTTTAAAGAAGTCAATCTGACCTTATTTTCTATTTATAAAAATACTTTAAAATATTTGAGAAAACTGGTTCTAGAATCACGACCTACTCTCACACTCCTTCCTGCTTTCATGTACTTAGTTTCCCAGCCTGGAGGGTCCTTCCCACTCCTTCACCTTGGCTAGCCAATACTGTGACGTCAGAACCAGTTTACTGTTGACCTCCTCCTCCTCCTGTGAGCACCCCCAGATCCTCCAAACCATTCCTTTTCTGTGCTTCTTAACACTTGTTCAATGTTTTTCCTACCATCTTTTAATTTTTCCTTTCCCCAGCTAGCGTTGTAAGTCTTCTGCCCTAAACTTAATTTTGTGAGAGTTGTACAATGTCATCTCATGTTTGAATGTGAAATGCTAATTCATATATTTCACAATTTTTATCAGTTGCAAAGAAATAAGTTCTGGAGCTTAAATGATGATATTACCAAATCAATAACCATGTTAGCAAATAATACAAGATATATTTACAATATTTGTTCAAATTTACAACATAAGAAAAAGGAATAATAAATTAAATTTTACCCTCGAGAAAACTGATGTTTTAAAAATAACATTCATTTGTTATTGTTAGATTAAGTACATTTAAAAAATTTAAAAATGTTCATATAAATTAATATTTTGGTGATATTCTTAGAGATTAGCTGTTCACCTCTATTTTATTTTTGGTTCATTTATGACTAAATTTTTTTTAACTTTAGTATATTCTCACACACATCCCAGTACCTCACAAACATGTAGAACTTGTAAAACTGCTATCGTGTTATGTAACCTGTTTTATTATTATCAATTATTATAAGCATCTTTTTACTATTTAAATATTAATTGAAAACATGGTTTGTGATAGCTATAGTGTTTCATTGTATGGATGTAGTACATTGTAATCTTATATAACTGTCTCTTCTTTTAAATAAGCAGATAATTTTTCATTTCTGGATATTAAGAGTTACATATTAATAAATATTTTTTATAAATTTATGTAACAAATATTCGTGCACATCTCAGTATTTATTTTGCATAAATTTTTATAATGAGATAACTTTGTAAAAAAAGGTGAGCATTTATAATACTTTTAGAGAAAAAATTGCCATTGCCACAAAGACATAAACATGCCTATTTTCCTAATCAATGATAGATATTATTTTAAAAAATATTTGCAAATTTGGTAGTCAATAATAGTCTCATTGTTATATTTCTTTGAAATTCTTAGATTATGAATGAAATTGAACATATTTTTATGTTTATTGAGCATATGTGTTTCGCCTTTTGTGCATTGCCTGATAGTGTCCTTTGCCCGTTTTTCCATTGATTCGTATTGATATATGAGATCATTAAATAGTAATATTTAATATTTTTGTCCCTAATGTTACAAATAAGTTTTTCCATATTTTATTTGCCTTTTAATTCATATTTTTAAGTACAGAAATCAAAAGTTATGAGTCCTCAAATTTGTTCTTTTTTCTCAAGAGTGTTTTGCTTTCTGGGTCTCTTGCATTTCCATAAGAATGTTATGTAGGTTTTAAAAAAAATAGTTTTATATTTAATTTTAGTTCATCTAGAATTTATTTTGGTTATTTGCTTGATAAGCTTGAGGTACAGATCTAACTATAATTTTCCCCAAATAATGAACTAATTTTCTCATGCATATAAACACCTCGACACCATTGTTCTGATACAGTTTATTAAATAATATATTCTTTTCTCAGTGAATTTAAATAAGACCCTTATAAAATACTAAAGTATTTAAACAGTAAATTTTAATAAACTCAGTGGGTACTCTTACTATGTAAAACAGTTTAATTTCACACTATTGCACTGACTAATGATCTCTTGCTAATACCAATGGCTTGAAAATTAAAACAGGTTATCTGTGACATGTTTTAAAATTGTTCAATCATCAGAAAGATTTACTTTCTCTACTTTCTCTCTTTTTGTTTCTTCTAGGAATGAGGTTGATGTATGTGCATGATGACTCAGAGAGCCTTGCTGATGACTTTACAATCCAGTTGTCGGATGGGAAACATAAGATACTTAAAACCATTTCAGTAGAGGTCATCCCAGTCAATGATGAGAAACCAATGCTGACCAAGTAAGCTACCTGAAAAGAGTCCCTTTCAGCTTCTCTATGAAAATCTGAGGTCTGGAACACTAGATGTAAATATAGTGTATGTCTTCAGAAAGAAACAAGTATTTGACTACTCTTGTCTGTCACAGTTTGGTCCCACCTACTCAGGCACCTGGAACCTTTGGTGCAAATATTAATGTAACTGCTCCTTAACAGTTTTCAAATGAGCCCTTTAATTATTTGCTTTTTCTTTAAAAGTTCTATTTAATTGTAAATAATTAAGAAATGACTGAACATATAGTATGAAGTGAACAGTATACTAAATATTTAAATGCACGTACACACGTACCAAAGTGCAATTAATATATAGATTCAACTAAAATGTGATAATTATACCTGCAGACAGCCTTCGCTGTGAGTTTGGTCAAACTTCTAACTAAGAGTGGCTGAGGGAAAATATTCATGCCACTTCTTTTATCATCTTGATATTTCATTGTCCACCAGTCCTCTACTATGTTCCATATGAATCAACACCCCCTTGCCACCTGATATCAAAATGATCACTTTTTAAAAATTCTGAGCTGATATTAATTATGGACTTTCTCAATGCCTCCTTCTATAGTTGATCAGAGTTGGATTCTAGGGTACAGGGTCTTCATCTATTATATTTCTATTGCTCCAGCCATTTCTCTTATTATTGGTAACTTCACAGAAGCATGGAAGATTAAAACTTGAAGCCCAAATTCTTCTCCAGCGCTGGGCACAGAGAAATATCTCCTCTTGGACCACTTCACCACATTAAATATATGCTGCAGTGAGAGACACTGAGTAGTCAGTCTGAGCTTTTATCAGGAAGTGAACAACTTTCCCAAAATATGTAAACTCTGAGTCTCCTCCACTTTGCTGAAAAGAGACCTCAAACAAGTCCCTTCCTTATCCTGCTGACTCTCCTGCTGCTCCCTTATAAGCCACCAGCAGCAGTGCCCTTGAGAAGCATTGTGGGAAATACTAACAACAGCTTTTTGGAGGGTTGCATCTCAGACATCAGTTTGACAAAGTATTTAACAGAAATTTCGACTTTAATTCTCTGACTGGAATGTTGGATTGGTATGACTTGATTTAATTTTTAAAAACGAAAGTTTAAAGAATATTGCAGTATTATGAAACCTCCTTTTCTGATAACTTCACTTTATCCAAGAGGGAAAGGGAGAGGTGAAGACTGGTGTTAATTAATTGCTTGCTATGTGACAGACACTATATTGAACTCTTTCACATATATTATTTCCTTAAATCTACACCAAAATTGTGTGAAGTAGGTATTATTAACCTTAGTGAGAAAACTGAGACCAGAAAGGTAAAATAACTTACAAAAGGCAACTCACTCAATTCTATCTGACTTACTATTTCTTGCTGTGTTCTAGCTATTAAACTGCCTAGGATAGCTACATGTACAGAATTACCGAATCTTCCTCAACCCTGCTTCAAAATCCCTCCCTTCTTTTCTTCTCTCCAGTAGAGAAGAAATATTCTCCCTTCTTTCCCTTTCATATGTGTCATTGGTTCTATCACCTCTTGCCTCCCTTCTGAATGTGCTCTATTTTGTTTTTCTCTCCTGCGTCTATACTTTCTCCTTTTTCATTCCTTCTGCTAATAAGACATAGGGAGATAGTGGTGGAGAGACCTAATTCTAGAGGCATACTGTCTTGGTTCAGCTACTTACCAGTGGTGTGACCTTGAACATGTTACTTAACCTCTGTCTACTTCTTTGTCAACTTCTTTGTAAATGAGGAAAATAGTATGTTACTCACAGGGGTGTTGCAAGGTTTAAATTAATTAAAATACATAAAAGCATTCGAAAGACTGGCTAGTACATAGTGCTAGTTATTATTATTGCAAGCAGGGATCTTCATTCTAGAACCGGAAAGGTGATCTAGTCCCTCATTTCTTTCAGTGCCAAACTGTTTGGAAGAATAACTTGTGCTCACTTCTTCTACTTCTGCCCATTGTCTCCAACCTCAACCACTTTATTAAAGCCGATCTCTTAAAAGTTATCCTTGCTTTCCCACCAAATCGAATGACTCTTCTCATCTTACTGGACCCTGTTAGAGCATTTGATGCTATCTCTTTTATATTCCTCTTAGATGCTGTAGTCAATGCTTTTGGTTCCCTGGGTCACACACCCTTAGCCCACTTCTGTCTGTAGTTGTGGTTGTGGAACATACTGTTCACATGCTCAGTGCCTGGCCCCAATGTCCAAGTGTGTAGTTCTACTTTTCTGCCTCAGGGCTTTCTCTGAAGCAGCAGTGGCTTATTCAGCCCATGTCCAGGCACAGCAGAAAACTCTGTGAGGGCAGCCTTTAACCTGTGGGAACTAGTGGATAAGATAAATATCCAGCCTCCCATCCTTCAGAAGCACAATTTGAAGCATACTTTATGTGTTTCTTCAAAGGATCCCTAGCAGCATTGAGCCCCATAGCAGTAAAAACACCCTGTGTTGCTATTTCTTCTTTCTCTCCCTTCTGTCTCCATCTCC
Organism: Pteropus alecto; assembly: GCF_000325575.1. Classification (NCBI taxonomy): domain Eukaryota; kingdom Metazoa; phylum Chordata; class Mammalia; order Chiroptera; family Pteropodidae; genus Pteropus; species Pteropus alecto. Next base: position 4,899,667 of record NW_006441071.1, read on the forward strand.
TATTCTGAAATCACTTCCCAAAGAAATTACCTGCACCAAGGTTCTTGTCCCAGGGTGCCTTTCAGTGTAATCTGGACTGCAACATACTTTTTCTCTGCTTCTCTGGGAAGAGGACTCTAGCTACCCAGAAGATTGACAGGGAGAGGGAGAGTAATGTAGAGGGCCACAGATGACCTAAATATCACCAAACTCACAATGAATGGTATGTCATAAAGGATACCAGAACACTTGTAGATAAGTCATTTAATCTCTGTAAGTAGGTTTCTGTCAGTAAAATTAGAATGATAAAACCTGGTCCATTTACTTCATGGAGCTGTTATATGAAATAAAATATTAGAAACAAAATCATTTTATAAAATAAATTGAAAAATAAAATTATAAAGTACTTTATATGTAAACAATGGAAGTATATAATTACCTCATACCGTATTCATTGTTGCTAATTGTCTTTTAGGACTTTCATGTGTAAAGTGAAATGAGAGCCTGTTTGACAAGTTTGGCTCATTATTTTCAATACTTTGGATGTTGAATGTCGTTTCCTAATTGCTAAAGATTGAAAACTGTAATAGTAATTATGAGTGCCTCCTACTAAAGCAATACCTTGTATTTTCATATCAACCCACACATCTTCCTTTACAGGAAGGCTGAAATTACAGTGAATATGGGTGAAACTCATATTATTTCTAGTGCTGTTCTTTCAGCCATAGATGAAGACTCACCCAGGGAGAAGATTTACTATTTACTTGAAAGCCTTCCCCAAAATGGGCAACTTCACCTTAAGGTTAGTGGCCTCTTTACTTTATTTTTCAAAATGAATATAGCAGGTATAAATTTTCTCTATACACAGGTTTCTATAACTGAACTTATTCTCTAATAGCCATATTTTGCCTAGAAGTAGAAAATTTAATTTTCCAAGTTTGGAGTAAACTCACACTATTCTAAAATTTCTTACTCAACTTAGGTTAAGTTCAACCAATATTAAGGCTCCCTTTCTCCTAGGATTGCACCTAAATTTGGGGGGAGGGAGTTACCAGAGTAAAAAGCAAGTTGTCTAGTATCTGCTAAGAATCAGTCATCTTTTGAGATTATCTTCATTCCCACCAGATTAAAAAAAAATGTCTTTCAATAGATTTTATTTCTTAGAGGAGTTGTGAGTAACAACACACTGATTAAAGTTTATATGGAGAGGCAAAATACCCGAAATATCCAACACAATATTGAAGGAGAACAAAGTAGAAGGCCTAACATTGCCAGACTTACTATAAAGCTACAGTAATTCAGACAGTGTGGGTTTGGTGAAAGAACAGACAAATAGGTCAACAGAACAGAATGGAGAGAACATAAATAGATGCATACAAATATAGTCAATTGACCTTTGATAATGGAGCAGAGGCAATACAATGGAGAAAAGATAGTCTTGTAACAAATGATGCTCACCAGTCCGATTCAGACTGTGTGCGTGATGGCCAAGGATGAGCTCAACGGAAATTACAGATTAGTCACTTGTGAAGGTCACTTGAGTGATCCCTCAATATGTTTATTTGAATGGTGTATTAAGGCTAGCAACAATGACTACCAACCATCCCCAACGTGATTATTTGACTGAATGCTTCAATTTTAATGTAACGTAGACACAGTCCTCGAAAAGCAGCAAGAATTCATTCTGTGTGGAACAGCTTGATTGTCTTAGACTGTAGGTACCATAGAGAATCAATGAAGAGCAGTCACTGATTTAAACTGAGGTACAGCTGTGTCCTTATTTCATTTCAAAGAGTAATGGAGCAGAAATGCAGTGAGAGCTCACACATTTGGGTGGCTTGGGAACTGAAGTGTTTTGGATCTGTGAAAATCCAGATGGATCCACATTCCCAGTTTGGCACTACATGATTCTCTCCTAGCTCTTTAGGGGTTCTCCAAGTCTCTCCAAGACCAGAGACGGAGACTTCAGGGTTCTTGTTTTCTTTTTGAGTTTCTTTAGTTTTCCCCACCTTGAGTCTGACTCTTAATTTCTTCCTCTTTCGGGGCTTGAAATGATTTTGCTCAAAAATTTGGGAGTGTGAGTGGAGAGAAAGCAGAAGATACCTTTTCCTGTATTTACTTCCTGGGAAAAGGTTGCAAAGGAAAAAGTTAATTAGAACTACAGACTGTCCAGTTTAAAATCTGAAAGAGAATCTGTTTTAAAAATTAAATTTGCAATAGATCTTATGATAGAAACAACAAACTTAATTATTACAATATAATTGGGAGCAGAACATATGTTTGTCCAGGCATCAGGCGTGCAAAAATATTAAAGAAAAGGGAACTTTACCTTTACCATCAGGCGTGCAAAAATATTAAAGAAAAGGGAACTTACCAGCTAGAATGACAACAAGGGATGTGGTAACAGAGGAGAAGAGGACAATGAATTTTTGCCAGGAACTGGGAGTCTGTGCAATAATGTATCAGGGAAAACGTTTTTAAATAATCAGTTTGAATTTCTGTTTTAGTTTCTTAAACCAGACAGAAAATGTGCAAGATAATATCATATAGTATATTTTAAAAATGACATTTTTCTTAAATAATGTCAAATGACTTTTATGATCTATTCTTGGGGAGACCTATGTTGAGAGAATAACAATTAAATTATTCATCAGATACAGATTTATTATTATTATATTTTCTAATACTCTCAGCTTCAGCTCCCCCTAGTATATGAACCTCTTTTAGTTGAAAATACCACAATTTCTGAACTGAATTCTGTACAGAATACATGCTTAACTAATGTTGGCTTATATTTAAAAGATTCTGATATTTGCAATTATATTTTTTGCTGACTCAGGGTAAAATGTAGAGAATGATAGGGAGCTTGATAATTTCCGTTGGGCTTTATTTAGTAAGGCTTAAAAATGTATGGGACATAAGTACATTCATTTTATCTTTGTTTTCTTCAGATCTATAACAAATCAATTTGAAAATACGGGTTTGATTAATTGTACAGTATATAAACTAAAAAAATAGGAAACCTCAGGTGAAACACATTTAATATTTAAAGAATCAATTATAGCAGCTCAATTACCCACCTGCTCTCATTAATTGGAATATTTAATCAGCTATGATTGCTTATGATAAATACCTTGGAAGTAGCATTGCTGTTGAATTGCCACATGATTTTGTCAAAAATCCTTTGGTTGAAGCTATTTCTTCCTAAGATCTTAAATTATTTTAATATATTTTTTGAAAGGAAAAAATAAAGTAAAATAATAAGAAGTTGAGTTTGGAGTTTCTTGGAAATATCATTTATATTGGAGATTTTCAGGGAACAGAAAAAATGTCTACTAACACAGCTTGGAAAGAAAAAAGCACAGGCAGCTGACTAATTCTGGCACATTTCAGATAGGGAGGGACTGGGTCCGTCTCTATCCTGGCATGAAATGCACTCAGGAGGAAGTGGATCTGAACTTGCTGAGATACACACACACTGGGGCAATGGATTCCCCAAACCATGACAGCTTCACCTTCTACCTCTGGGATGGCGACAACAAGTCCCCTGCATTTGACTGTCACATCACCATCAAGGATATGGAAAAAGGTAAAAGCATTTCTACCAAGGTTTATTGGGATTAGCTTTTATAACCAGAAGTGAACTGGTGTAAGCACTCACAGTTTTTCCTTTTTCTTTTTTCCATTCTTCCTTCCTTTGTTCTCTTTCCC
>NW_006441071.1:4903392-4933939 GCF_000325575.1 Pteropus alecto
TCTTTATACCTGAAATTCCATCATCTGTGATTCAGTCCTTTGGCTCATCACCTGCTTTGCCTGGGATCTATGAGGTTCATAAGAGTAGCCAATCAATTTGTTATTTTCCGTATTTCAAAAAGCCTGTTGGAAATCCAGCCTTGCCCACGATGTGACTGCATATGCTGCTTTAACTGTCCGGGTGTTTTGCTTTAAGTAAGATTTTGCCAAGTCAATGTGTTTTATCTTCATAAAGTGGAGTTTCAAAGGAAAAATATTTCCAATACAATAATAATAAAGGAAATAATAAATGCATTTTAAAATAAAAAATAACAAAATGAACTTTGTCACTGAAAAGGTGACAAGTTATTGCTCTTTTCACTTTGGAAATTATAATACACAAACTTTAGGGTCAAGGGAGAAGACTACAAGATAATATGCTTATCTTGAATTAATTAAACAGATCATTTGCATAATAGGACTCAGAACATATAAATGGTGAAAGTAAAAAATACTGGAAAGAAAGCTGAGCAAGAGATACCCAACTATCATCTAGAGGTTATATGAGGAGGATCATATTTCATTCATCTACATAGTCCAGGATCTATATAGTCCCAGGACCAAGCATAGTTTTACATCTTTAGTACATGCTTGGTAGAATGAATGCTTTCTTTTTTTGCCTTGGCAGCCAGGAATCTCAGAGCTATATTGAATTCTTAAGTGCAGTAAAAATCTTACTTCATGTGCATGGTAAAATTATAATTGTCCTGAATCTTTTAAAACAAATTTAGATTGATTGATTCCAAGATGTTTATTTTGGGCTGTATAATAATACATTTTATTTGTTTGTTTCCTCGTTATAAAAATATATTATTTCCTTTAAGTTGACTCTCAGATAAGCTAGATATTACTGTCCACATTTATTTCTCTCTGAAAAAGTAAGACTTGTCCAGGCAAATGCAATACAAGTAATATATCAGGGCAGACAACTAAGCATTAGAGCAGATTATCTTCTTATTACCTTAGCACAATGCATTCCTGGGGAGTACAGTAGGGGTGGAGGAAGGTTCTGTTCCACACAGCAATCTGGGAATTCTTTCTAGCGAGAGGATCTTTCATCTCTGAAGACCTTGGAGTCACTCTGGAAGCGAGAAGCAGAAGACAATGAGAGAATTTCATGAGCTAGGCTTGGAGGTACCTTTCTTCTACACATCCCAGTGGCCAAATTGCAGTTACATGACACATTACGGGAGGCTGGGCAATAGAAATTCTAGTGGTGTGCCCAGGAAGAAAAGGAAATGAGGCTGGCAAGTGTCTCACTAATCTGCTGCAACTGACATGTGATTATTTTCTAAAAGGATTGTGGACACTTACATCAAGTAGGTACATTAACCTATTAACATTATTAACATTGTCAGAAGTTTCAAATTTCTTCTTTTTTTTTTTTACATCTTAGTTTTTTAGATGTATCCTCTTTTTTTCTTAGCATGAGTTTTCCCAAGTTGCAGCATAATTTTGTAACCACCATTGTTCATCTCTAAATGAAACCTGCACTGAGTTGTTAGGCTAAATCATAACTCTAAAATTGAGTATTTGGGTTATTTCTATTTGGGAGGTATTATAAATAACATTAGGCCTTCCAATGTGCTCTGTCTTCTGATTTGGACAGTGGCTAAAATGATGTGAAGATCTTTGAGAGGAGTTTAGAAGGACATCATCTGTAGTTGACCCTACTCCATACTCTGCCGTTACAGTATTGAAAAACCATTGAGGCAAAACCCAGATGCTCTCTCTCCCCTCAGATCCATCTTCTGCTCCTGATGAAACCTCTTATGGGTGAATTTTGTTTTCCCAATCTTTGTGCATTCTTCTCACTGCTTTGATGTGTTCATCTTTATTCCCTCTGAAGCATGTGGGGCTAGGGTTTTGATTTAAAGTAAGGATGGTCATTGAGTCTACACTGGACATAAGTTGCATGACATTTTGAGTTAAAAGCATAGTATACCAAAAAGACTAAATTGACATCTAAAACAAGGTTTCTCAAATGTTGGCACTATTGACATTTTACTATTGGAATATATGATATATTGTTGTGATGGACATTCTTGTGCCTTGTAGGACATTTTGTAGCATCTCTGGCTTCTAGTACTAGAAGCCAATAGCGACTCTCAATTATGACAACCAAAAATGTCTCCAGACGTTGCCAAATGTCCCTGGGAGGAAAATGGCCCCTCACTGAGAAGCACACAGCTAAAGTTCTACCTCTTTGATGTTTATTTTCAGTTTTTGTTTCTTCATGGGACTCAATATCTTTTCAAAATTTTATTGACCATTTGTATTTTTTAATTTAGAATTGGCTTGACATTTACTTCACTCATATTTTCTTTTGGATATTCATCCTTTTAGTATTGATTTATAAGAAATCCCTATATATTAAAAAGAGGGAACAAAATAATATAGTTCGAATTTGTGCTCTTAAGTCAGATGGCTCCACCTTTTATTAATTGTGTAATAATTTGCAAGTTAGCATTTCTACACCTTCGTTTCCTCATTTATAACCCGGAAGTATGATAATACCCTACACTGGTGTGAAGGTGTAAGATCCTTAGCCCTGTGCCTGGCACAAAGTAGAAGCTCTGTATTTTACTTATAACCTTTTTTTAATGTTTGAAATTATATTATAATCTTTACTTTGTAAAACTCTGCTCCATTAGCCCACGTGTGACCTACTCTACTTCACTCATTCATTCGCTCATCCATACATTCTTTTTAAACTACTTAACAAACACCTGTGCGACCACCATAGGATTCAGGACTGGAATAGAAACAGTAATGAACATCTACCTCTGTGCATTTCCCATACTCCAGAGACAACCACCATCCTGAATTTTGTGCTAATTATTTTCTTACTTTTGTTTATAGTTTTCTGAGACTTGCTCACAAAAGTAACAAATACTAATAAACTACCTCTGTATTGTATGTAGCTGTAGTTCATTCTTGTCACTATTATGTAAGAGTCAGTTGTATGAATAGACCACAGTTTGTTTACACATTCATCTTTTGAAAAGGCTTTGGGTTGCTTTAGTGTTTTCAGTTACAAACAGGGCTGTGATGACCATTCCGGTATGTGTCTCCTGGGTGCCAGCATACATGTTTCTCTCCAGTACACAGTTGGAGTGGAATCACTGGGTCAAGGCATGTGTGCTAGATATTAAACTTTTTACAAAAATAATGGCAGATTGTGTAACAATTTATACTTCTACCAGAATCATATGAAAGAGTCTCTTGATCTACATCCGCTTCAATACTTGGTGTCATCAGACTTCTACATTTTTGCCAGCCAGTGGGTTATGAGATGACCAGTTATTTTGTGATTTTGATTTGTATTTCCACAATTATTGAGATTGCAAATCTATCTGCATTTTTATTGGCTATATGTGTTTCCTCTTCTGTGTTACATCTTCCTATTTCTTTTGCCTAATTCTTTCATTAATCATAGTTATATAAACCTTTCTACAGTGTATGAGTTTTGAGTTCTGCAGCATTTGACCTTTATTTTTTACTTTTACCTTGGACGTTTTATCTTTTTGAATTGGATTCTTGACCACCACCTCTTCTGCTGTGCAGGTGATATTGTCATCCTTGCAAAACCACTTGTGGTGTCTAAAGGTGGCAGAGGTTTCTTGACGACCACCACTCTTCTTGCTTTGGATGGAACAGACAAGCCTGAAGAAGTGCTCTACGTCATCACCTCCCCACCGCGATATGGCCAGGTGGAATATGTCCGCTATCCTGGAGTCCCCATTACAAGTTTTAGCCAAATGGACATAGCAGGACAGATAGTCTGCTATGTACATAAGAGCAAGGAACCTGTCTCCACTGACACATTCAGGTGAGCCAAGGAAACGTTTCAGAACCGTTTCCCTGTATTAAAATTTAGAAAGACAAAATGAGGGGAAAAAAAATGGGTCATTTTCTAGCTCTGGTATAGCTATATTCTTCTTCTACTGCCCAGCTGTATAAAGGTGAAGGTACATAATTAAAATGACAACAGCAAGGGCAAGAAATCAGGACTTATTTAAAAATAAACACACAAGCAGATTTAAACGCAAGCTGTTCTACGAGGAGGAATGTGAAGAGCTGAGGATGCCAGCTAAGGAGAGACATAGAAAAATAATTTATCACTTGTTTTAGTATGTTTTTCTATATGAAGAAAAGGTATTTACTAGTAAACATTTGGCAGAAGCAGACACTGCCTTGTGACACAATGTGTTCTGGTAACTACATCATAAATCATGTTGTCATATAGTGGATCATATTTCCCCAAAGAAACAGTATTATAATTGGGGTCTGTGCACCTGTTCAGGGATTCTGTATCAAATAAATCATTGGAAATAACAATCTGGTGAAAAGGCAAAGATACAACATTAATAAAAGTCGATATTCATTTAAAATATTGAAATCTGTTTCCAGTCACATAAAGCAAGAGAGACTCTAGAGGATCTATCCTCTAGCAGTTCTCAAAGCTGGCTGAACTCGAGGTCCTTGATGCAAATATAGGTCTTCAGGGCAGGGGTGAGAACCATGAAATTTTGGACTTGCCTTTGGGAGAACTATGGTACATATCCAACCCTGAGTTTTACCAATTAAGAGGGAGGCACTGAGAACATTAGTTCATCTGCCATATATCCAGGGCTTCTGGATAATTTTCATCGCATCAGAACAAACTCTTCAAAAGAGCTCTATAAATGTAGCATAATCCTGTATTATTCAGTGGATTCTCATAAACTATTAGGTGTACTGTTACACCCATGTTCAACTACCACTCTCTATTATATATTTTATCTATCTAAAGTCAATATGTCTGCTATAAACACTGTTTAAATGTCAGTAAAGATGATTTTGCTTATCTTTAGTATTTAGTGTGATTAATGTAGTTCAACTGTTAAATAATAAATTCAGGGAAGTTTGAACTAATTTCTTTTTTTCTTTTGATAAATGTCCTTAAAAAGCGATAATCATTTGATAATCATTTGATTGATCACTATCTTTATCACCGATTCAGTGCTTGAATGTTACTAGTCATTAACAAAATAAAATGAGATATAAGGATTCTTCTTCACACTGATTCTTTTGCTCAAGAAGTGGTATAGAATACTCGTTGAGGCACTGGCTTGAGGTCAATTATGGCCTCCCTTACTTTGTCCATTTACTTCCAATTATTACCTCCACTAGCCTACATCAAGTCACACATCCTCCTGCGCTCCTATTTCCTCTTCTGTGAAAAGGAATGATGCTTATAGTACCTGCCTTACAGAGTCATTGGAAAGTTTAAATGAGCTTATACATATAAAGTACTTAAAACAAAATGTGGCACATAGGAAGAACAAAATAAATATTAGCTGTTATTATTACTACTACTATGGTTGTTATCATGTTTTTATATTCTTTCCTTGGCTTCCTTTTCCTCTTGGATTTTTACAACACCAAGCATAGTCTTGGAGGAGGAAAGAAGTTACAAAGATTGTTCTTTTTTCCATGTTTACTAATGGAGAGTGATACTTCTTGGTTTCATACATGTATATCAGATTCTGGGCTTTTAATTTTACATTTGTTTTTTCAGAACTTCTTGCTCTTTTCTATTCCTCCTTCCCCCCAGTCAGTGCCCACTAGAGAGTCTGGTGAAGACATTAATAACTGTATTGGAGAAACCAGTGCCCCTGCTGAAGAAACCAATGAATAAATGTGTAAAGATGTTCAAAAACGAATGTTAGGTATTAATCAGCTGGTGGTAATGAGCTGAGAATGAAAAACAAAATCTCCATATGTGAGGATTGGTGATACTGTAAAGTTTTCCTGATTTATACCCACAGAAAGTCATACTAGATGACATTTTAGAAATCATTTATCCCAGGAATTTCTAAATTTCTAGATCCTCAAGAGAGTTACTTAGGAGATTTATATAAATACGAACTCTTGGGCCTCACTGCAGAGAAATGACTTCGGTAAGTCCTGTCCCAGGAGTCTGTATTCTTTAAAGCTCTCCAGGAGATTCTGATGCTGTCAGGACCAGCAATCACTGGTCTGGTCCAGTCCATTTTTCTAAATACGTTCTGAAAAGTTTTGAGGATATACAGAAGCTCTCTCACAGCCTCCCAGAGACAAAAAAATGAAGGGGTTGAATTGGTGAGGCTCTGGGTCTTCTCCCCAATTTATTAATAGAGCCTTTTTTGGTTTTGTGTTTCGATGGTTTGATTTTTGGTTTGTTTTGCACACTAGGCTTCTTCTGGGCAAGGTCTTCTCTTAGCAAAAAGGCTATGGCTCTATTTCTTAAAGTGAGTGATTTGTACCAGCAGTGATATAAAGATTCAAATGAGGTGGGCTGGCACAGGAAGAAGGGAATCAAGTGTGAGAAACTATTCCCTTTTAGTTCTCTCCTTCCTTCTGATGATTTCAAGAAGGAAGTCTCAGGTTAATGCTAATATGTCCTTAACAGCTTTTCAATGTTTACTGTTTTCCCATTTTTAACAAGCAACAATACCTATTTAGAATTAAAAACATACTTTTCTTACATGTATTTTTGTAATATTCAGAAAATTTTTAGTAAAGTTTTAGTTTTCAATAGTTAAAAGATTTCCTATCAAGTATATTTATTTAGTAAAAAAAGTCAGTTGATATAAAGAAAAATGTTATATAATAAGAGTACAGGTATTACAGGCAAATGGCAAAAATTATGAAGGTGAATTTTGAATGACTCAAGATTAAGAAACAGGTCTATAAGCGGAGAATAAACAAACAACAAAGGTTGAAAGCATTGATTTAGGCCAGTCCTTTCATTTACATGAAGGAAAGCCAGTGTTGCTTGAACATCTACAACGCATCAGTCTATTAGACCCTTTAGTGTATATATTTCCTTCCACCAACCCCTTAAGAGTGAGGGTTTGTTCCCATTTTATGCATGAGAAAACTAAGGGTCCAACAGGCAAAGAAAGTCACCTTAACTGACATAGCTGAGTATCAGAGCTGAATTTGGGCCGAGATTTCATTTTGGAGAGTTCTTTACATTATACCTCATTGTACCAATAATTTGTGGAGAATCTGTACTTAATGCAAAGGAACCTCCTCGGTGTGTCATTCTGATATTTGGCCAGCAGTTTTACGTATTATAATGGAAGCATGTAGCATCTGCCCAAGACCCTTGTTTTAATCTTGTCATTTTCCTAACCGAATCATGGACTGCTGTGTTGTTTGTCAAGTGGCGCTAAACCAAAGCTGAAAGCCTATTTTAATGAAAGTATGATCATGGTGCTTTTAAAAAATTAAATATATGCAACCAACCTAATCACCTAAATTTATGTTGCTTGCTGTTAAATCTGGCAAGGAATTTGGCTGGGTAGTGGAGATAAATTCTGTGGCAGAGGATTTTTCCCCCCTTCTCTTTTTAATGTAAGATACGGCAACATTAATTAAACAGGGTGTGGGGCGGGGGAGTTTAATGGTCAGATTTTACCTTCTGCAGAAATATTTTGTGAATCATAAATTTCTCCAGCATTGTTTGGTGCTGCTGGCCTGGAAGAAAGATTTGGCAGCACATTCTAGGACAGATGACACCAAGTGATTAGCAAGCTGACTTCAGCTGCTGGCAGCCATGTACTAAAAGAACATGCTAATGTCCTCCATTTTGACATGCCGGCTGGACTTTTTTTTCCTGAGGAACTGGCTCTATTTATGATTCCATTTTTATCCTTTAAATGCCATGACAGATGGCAGATTCTTCAGCCAACTCCATTGCCAGGAAATGCAGAAAGCCTGAAAGCACCATGGTAATGGTGAAATCAGACCAGGCAGGCACCCAGACAAATCTGAGAGTCATTTCCCAAATTTCATCAGAACAGTGGTCATCTTGGCTGTGTCGCTTCTCAGGGAAGTATAATAAGGGAAATTAAACAAAATAGACTCACAGAAGGGGCCGCTACCTCGACACTTCCAGCTTCTTAACCTTGGAACGGATGTCATCATAGCAATGGCACTGTTGTTTTAAAACTTGAGAATACATTTGGAGGGTTTCTGTTGGGGGAGGGAGGGGAACATTTAGAATATCATCTGATTAACTTTTGAAGACACGAACAGCACTGACCTTGTTGTACTTGTTCCGCTAGGCTTATTTTGACTGGGAAGCCAACCATGACTGTGCACTCTGTCTCTTTGTCTGTCTTGTCTGTCTCTCTCTTTCTTCCTAATAGTGTTTAGTAGTTTGCATTGTTACTCGTAAAAGTGAATGATGTGTTTGATCCAGTCATGTTTAGAAATTGCATCCTTTTCACCACTGGCTTATTAGCTTTAGGTCAATGCAGACAGCTGCCTTGGTATCCCAGCTGGGAACACTGGCCTCAGTAAACATATTTCTTTCTCTTATGTGGTCCCTGCCCTGCTTGCCCTCATTCCCATCTGTCTGATGGCAGGCTGCCGATATCCGACATGGTCAGATCCCCATCATCAGGCAGAGAAGAGTTTGAAATGGACAGCCTGAATCATAAGACAACTTCAGTGACCTCACACAGGTCACACACTTGTAGATAAAAGCAGCTGTCCTGATGATGAGCTTTGAGGACCCAGTTAGGAATTTTCAGAATTTAGTCTCTAGAGAAAATAGTCAGAATCACATATTCAAAATGGCTGCCTCCGGTTGAGCCCCTGTCAGTCACTGGAGCTCCCACTTAACCTCCTTGCTCATGACCCCTGTCTCTCCCCTTTTATCCCTTTCCTTCTCCACTGATATTTGACATATTTTAACGGAGCAAAAGTCTTTAAGTCCACAATTAGTGCTAATACAAAAAATACATGTCTTTGGGTTTAAATTTGTGCTAAACCGTCAAAGGCTGGTTTAAAACTCTCCACAAGATCATATTTTGAAATAGGGATCTGGAAAAGAATAGAGAGCCAGTTTATTTGTGGAGGAGGGTAAAATGGGAGACATGAAACATGTTTATTGAGGGATTAAATGGAAAAGGGGGAAATTGAAATCACTGAGGGAATGCCTAGCTTCCTCCTTGTTTTACCTCTAATCAGGTGATAGGCTTCAGAAAGGAAATGTGAAAAAATAGCAAGAAAACAATAAATAAAGGTATTATTCCATGAAAAGCGTTCCCTGAGAAGTAGACCATGATTTTTATACCTTATAATGCATATCACTTGACCTTTGAAACTGTCGAGGTGTCTAATAAGAAAAAAGTTGATATTTTTCTGGGTCCTCTTCTATTTTCTGGGTCTTCTATTTTCTTTTTTATAAAAAGAACTAATTTTGTAAACATTTCATAATCCAGCAGTGAAATTACTCTATTTGGTTAGAATTTATTTATCAAAAGTTCAGCTTTATAAAAGGAAAACTGATTGTTTTATTTTAAGGAAACAAGGTGATTTTGCTGTATCTACAATTCTAAAGTTAATTCAATACCCTTATTCAGGCTGTAAAATAATGCTGTGGGGAAAAACCAGGTCACATTCTTTACAAGGTGGGTGTGTGAAATGTTGAAATTTGCTTTGTTATATTTCTCTTAGCAATTTTAAGGTTTTGGACATATATTTACTTTTCTATGCATCATATTTTTCTTGCAGGCAGTCTTATCAACTAGATAATTAAAAAGCTCAGAAATTTTAGCCTCGCCTTCAAAGCAAAATCTGTATCAGCCAAACTCATCTCCCTTTACTTTTTGTCCAGCTGCTCTTTTCCCTGAGTCTGTGCCTCAGGCAAGCTGGTCCACTTACTGCACTCACACAACCTGGTTTCAGGTTCCTTCAGGTTCAAAAGCAAAGCAACAACCCTTAAACCTTGAAGGACAAGAGACATTTTGCAAAGAATAAAGAACTTGGAAGACAAATGTGTCAGATTAGTAAAATAAATACAAACTGCATATTTTCTCTAGTGCAAAAAAAAGAACCTACAAAGACAATTCTTATATAATTGAATGCTATAGTCAACTAAAATTCTTTTCAGATTTTTGCATTCATGGAATATGAGGGTATTATCCATGAATATTTCCAGCAACTATGGTCCATAGAAAAACTAATAGACACAACTCCATGATTATTTTGAAGTACATTTTTTGGGTGTATGGTGAATTTGTCAATTCCATTTAAGAATAGTGATTTCTTAACTTTTTGGAGTTGTAATAGTATATTTGTTTGCTTAATTTCATGATACTCGATTCTTTTTAAAATAAAAATTACACATTGAAATGTTCTAAAAATAAATTAGTTTTATTTTGAGATTGGCAGTGGTGGGTGGAATGTAATTTAGTGATCAATATAATCAAAAGCACTTTATGGTATCACAAACTCAAGATTGTGAGATTTTGCTTACCTTAAATTTGTATTTCAGCTTTCTCTTTATAATTCTGCAGAGGTTCTCAGGCACCACCACTCTTTCTTAGTGGATTGCTAAACCAGGTTTATCAAAAACTCTGCAAGAGCAAAAGACGTGAGGTCCAAAGACCTGGGTTCTAGTTCCAGCTCTGTCTCCTACCTACCTTGTGATCTCCCACCACATTTCTGAACTTTCTTCTATAATTTTCTTTTCTTTAAAGCAGGGAAGTAATCTTTGTCTATCATAACTCCTACATATTTTGTAAGGGGCAAATGTAGAAGCACCGAAAAAGTAAGGGATTACAGCATCATATGATATTTTAGAGTTGTTTGATACTTAGCGATCATTTGGTCATCTTTCGCTTTACAGAAGAGTGAAAATGAGGCCCAGAAAGGGGAAATGAGACACAAGTACATAGCCAAGTAATGTCATCTGCCCCTAAGAAATATACTACAAATATATGAATACAGTGAATTAGCCAAATTCAGCCTACTCAACACTTTATTGTATTGGCCTCAATTATTAGTCTTAAAAGTTTAGCTTATTAAATTTCCACAAAAAAAATACAATTGCAAAAGTATAAATACATAAAATGAGTATACTCTTTAAATTCATACAGTGAATCTAATTGGATATGAAATTCCTATATGGGGCAAGGAACTAACTAAGCACTGATAAGCCTGAGAAATATCATTGGCAGAATTAGCCTGCTCCATCACAAGAGTCTACCATCAATATTAGTGAGAAAATACTTTTGGTTGTACATTGGACAATTCGTGTGTTTCCTAATGACTGGTTTAATGAATAGATGTCCTTCTGAAAGATCTGCCCTTGATTTTTCAATTGAGTCCCAACACGACATATCCTCTAGTAAAGGTGTGTGTTGTTATCATTTCATTCCAGTAGATGGTGACACAAGAATCCATGCTGAAGGCTGCCTTGCCTCTCTTTGCCAGATTCATCGTCAGCAATGGACTGCAGACCAAGCATGGCGTGTTTGAGATCATCCTGGAGACTGTGGACAGAGCCTTACCCGTGGTGACCCGGAACAGGGGGCTGAAACTGGCTGAAGGGGCCATGGGCCTGCTTTCCCCTGACCTCCTTCAGCTGACCGACCCTGACACTCCAGCAGAGAACCTCACCTACCTTTTGGCCCAGCTCCCACAACATGGCCAGCTCTACCTGCAGGAAACAGTGCTGCTTCAACACAATTTCACTCAGCAGGATATAGACAGCAAGAATGTGGCTTACAGGCACTCAGGAGGGGAGTCTCAGATTGACCACTTTACTTTTGTGGCCACAGATAGGACTAACCAAGGCTTTGTTGTGGATGGGAGAGTGTGGCAAGAACCTGTTTCATTCACCATCCAGGCAAGTATGACAAATATACAGTTTCTTGCCACAGATGTGGAGAAATTGACTTTCAGAACTATTTCCTTATCTCCTTCCTTTTCATTCAAAGATTTACTGTGCATCCAGGCACCAAGCAAGGCACCAAGCAAGGCACCAGACATACTAACATGAACAAACAGATGTGGTCCCTGAATATGAGCTAATGACTGACCTTAAGAGTCATTGGTAGGTAGTACAGAAAGAAACAAAATCCACGGGCTGTGGAGTCAAATACACCTAGGTTGAAATTTTACTTTACCATTTATTAGCTGCGTGAACTTAAAAGAGCTCTTTAACCCTTCCAATTCTATTTTTCCTTCTTTGAAAAACATGCCTTACAGCATTGTGGTAAGAATTAAGTAGGATTAGGTATCCAAGGCACCTACATATTGCCTGAAACATATTAGATATTTAATGTCTTACAACTACTGTTACAATACCTAACTATACTTTTATGATACTTATTGGTCCATGTCACCTATTGGCCTGTTAGTGGCTTTCAACTAACCATATGAAAACGTACAAGGCAGCATGAATATTACACATGTAATAATGATGAGTATAATATTTGTAGCAGCTGTAATTTTTTGAATGTTAACTATAAGTCAGACCCACTTTACATATTTAATTTTCATAAAACTTCTATGAGATACATTTTATTTTTTCCATTTTATAGATGTTCAGAAGTTTAGAAGTTAAATAATTTGATCAAACATACCTAAAAACCTCAAGTCTTTCTGATCCCACTTCAGTGTTCTTTTTGTGGCACTACATTGCCACATTTGTGTTGACTATTATGATGATTCTTGGAGGGCATAATACATTTTTTTTTTTAGTCAAAATAGATCAAGTATGTTCTGGCTCTCAAAGCCTTGAATCTGCTCTTCTTGGATGTAGTTCACCCTATTCTATACACCTCTACCAACAGCAAAAAAATATATAAATCTGTCTCTTACCTCAGTATACTTTCTGATTATGTAAAATAATAATAATTTTCCTTTGCTCTTTAGACTCTGTACTAGTCAGTATTCTCTGGAGAAACAGAAGCAATAGGAGATATATATATATATAGCGAGAGATTTTTTTTTTCAGGAATTGGCCCACACAATTATAGGGTCTGACATCCAAAATCTTCAGGGCAGGCCAGCAGGATGACAATTCCAACAGGAGTTGGTTTTATAGTGCCCACACAATTATAGCGTCTGACATCCAAAATCTTCAGGGCAGGCCAACAGGATGACAATTCCAACAGGAGTTGGTTTTATAGTCTTGAGTCCAATGGCAGCCTGGAGGCAGAATTTCTTCCCCTTCAAGGGACTTTCATCTTTTCTCTTAAGGCCTTCAACTGATTGGATGAGGCCCACCCACATTCTGGAGAGTGATCTGCTTTATTCAAAGTCTGCTGATTTAAATGTTAAATCACATCTAAAAAGTACCTTCACAGCAGTATCTAGACTGGTGTTTGACCAAACAACTGGGTATCATAGATCAGCCAAGTTGACACATAAAATTAACTACCTCAGTCTCTATCCAAGATGAGATTTGAGTAGAAAGGTGGGGAGCCATGATAATATAGAGTGGGTGCTTGATGAGTTATTGGCACTGGGGAAGTCCAGAATAGATAGTGAAATAATGATGTGCTAGGAGAAGAGAGAAGGTATTGATATCATTGACACAGTATGTGAGAAGTACTTTGTATGTAGTAAGATTGTGTTTTTATTTCTTATTATGTTTTCATTGTAATTAGTCTCATCTCACTCTTCAGTCTATTAATATGTTTTTCTTGACTCCTGAATCCCCTCATCTTAAAGAGCGTGATTATTGTAAGAGACTTACCTCTTGGAATTTGCAGAATTTACTGATAGGAAAATGTTAGATATATGTTCTAAAGGTTCTTTTTCATCTAAAGTACAAGATTTTTACTTGCCAAAAAAATTTATTATATGTAAAAAGACTCAGAAAGAAAGCCTCAAACTTTCTCCCATAATGTCCCTAAATGCCCTGGTCTCTCTGAGCAGAGAGGTCAAGAGGTTTAGGAAATGTTACCACTCTCAGCCCCAAGCAGTGCAGGAGAGATGACCCCGTCTATTGCCTTTAAGAGCTTTTTTGGCAAGACAATATGATGTCATCCACTACTGAGTGATGAATATGTACAATTAAGTTTCCCAAGTGTAGGTGTACTATTCTTACCATTCTAACCTTGGGAGCTTTGGGTGGCAAAGCTACTGGACTTAAACACAAAATACAGGAGCATATTACTGATACCAGCAGGCACTAATCTGACATTCATTTTATATAAATAAGGTCTGTCTGACCAAGGTACTGTAATCTTGCTACAATGATTTCTGTAATCTTCCTTAAAATGGTATGTGGCTGGAGGTGCGGGACAAAGGACCAGAATCACTGCTTTCTCTGGATTAGGCATGTCCCAGATTTTCAGTAAATCCAATACAAGTTATCTTAAGGATATAGCCTTCTCTCTTTTTTTGAAAAAATAAATCATTATGGTATCAAGTCAGTATGCTTTGGGGTCATTTCTTACATGACTATAGATACATTTCTCCCCCATGAAAGCCCTCCCTTTTCCTTCATCTTTCCTAATCCCCAGCCACTCTTCAGGGATTCTTATTTCTTTATAAAACCGTCTCTGATTATTCCAGGTCAAGGACTTTTTCTGTTCTTGTACAGAACCTACTAATACAGGACTCCTTAAAACAGTACTTATATGCCTTGTTTTATATTTTTAAATTCCATTATTTGTGTTACTGTATCTTGCTATATGACCTTTTATGAACATAGCCTTCTTTAAAAAAAAATGTTACACTCCAATATTTTTAAATGCTTCTAATATATTGAGACATAAGACCTGCTTTTGAAGAATCTAGAATTTTAATAAGACTAGGATACATTTTAGCACAAGCATGACCAAAAGCAAACAGGGGACCATATAATAATATTAAAAAAAAAAAAACAAATTATCAAAAGTATTTATTCCTCTTGTAACACTTTTGTTTATCAACTTTGAGAATTTCTTACATGGCTTGAAGTATTTTTATTTTTCCTCTCCTGACATTACCCATCTCTCCTCCTGGCGGCAATATCTTTGTCATCTTTTTTTGTAATAGCTATTCTGACAGGTGTGAGGGGCTAGATAGCTCATTGTGTTTTTGATTTGCCTTTCCCTGATGACTACTGATGTGGCGCATCGCTTCATGAGTCTGTTGGCCATCTCTATGTCTTCTTTGGAGAGATGTCTATCTAGGTCTTCTGGCCATTTTTTAATCAGATTGTTCTTTTAGATGTTGAGTTGTGTAAATACTTTATATAGTTTGGATATTAATCCCTTATTAGATATGTCATTTGTGAATATCTTCCTCCATTAAGTAGGTTGCCTTTTTATTTTGTTGATGGTTTCCTTCACTGTGCAAAAGCTTTTTAGTTTGATGTAGTCCCATTTGTTTATTTTTACTTTTGATGCTCTTGCCTGAGGAGACATATCTAAAAAATTTGCTTAGACTGTTGTCAAAGATTTTATTGCCTTTATTTTCTTCTAGTTTTATGGTTTCAAGTCTCACATTTAAGTCTTTCATCTCTTTTGAGTTTCTCTTTTGTATAGTGTAAGTAACTGGTTCGGTTTCTTTTTCACTTTTCTTTTCTTTTCTGTTTTCTTTCTTTTTTCATGTAGCCATCCAATTTTCTTAACACTATTTATTGAAGAGACTGTCTTTTCCTGATTATATAGTCTTGCTTCTTTAGTTGTAGATTATTTGACCGTATAATCATAGGTTTATTTCTGGACTTTCTATTTTGTTCCATTGATATATGTGTCTGCTTTCTGTGCCAGTATTATACTATTTTGATTACTGTAGCTTTGTGTAAAGTTTGAAATAAGGAAGCATATTACCTCCAAGTTTGTTGTTCTTTCTCAAGATTGCTGTGGCTATTTGGAGGCTTTTGTGATTCTATATAAATTTTAGGATTATTCTAGTTCTGTGAAAAATGTCATCGTTATCTTGATAGGGATTACATTTAATCTGCAGATTGCTTTGGGTAGTGTAGACTTTTTAATGATATTAATTCTTCCACTCCATGAGAATGGTATAGCCTTCCATTTATTTGTGTCATCTTCAACTTCTTATGATTATTTTTGTTAATTAAAAATGACCTTGCCAACTTGAGAAGAAAAAATATTTGATTGTTACAAAATTCCATATGGAGAAATGGTAACTTTTCCCAACCTCAAGACAAATATACATGTTTGTATATATGCTCCCATAATTTTACCTATGTATAAACTTATGTATTAGTTTTGAACAAAAATGATATTATAGTCATCTTGTATTCTGCAATTTGCTGTTTTATTTTTCTCAGTTAACACTGCATCATGGAAATTATTCATCATCAGTTCATCCCATCTCTTCCTTTTTATATCATCACATACAAGAAAAATTTACAGACTTATCATTGACACTTATTCCTTACTTCTCTTTAGTGAACCAAGATTAGCAGTAATTTTTGGATAAATTAAGTTAAGAATTGAAGAATGAAGGTAGTGTTCTTACACGTGTTTTCTAGTATTATTGGTGAATTGTGCTGATCCATCAAAACTCCTCCATCCCTAACTACAAGTTATTCTCAAGATGGACTTAGCTCCATACCGTAACTGAATGAAGCCCTTTGTAGTGTTTGAACCTATACACCCCTTCCACTCATGAGTAATCATCCATCCACTGTCTTCACAAATTGAGTCCACCTGTTCAGTTACCTGGTTCTCATCCTCAATGAAACAAATTCACAAATGCCTATAGTCACTTCTCACTTTTTTCTTACTAAGATATTTCTATTTTTATTGAACATTTTTGCCACTTAAACAAAGACATGCAAAAAAAATGTTCGTTGCATTTGTAAACCTTATAACTTTGTTTCTGTACATCGCCAAGTACTGGGAAAACGGGGATATCCTTCTGCGGATCTAACATTGTTTGTGATACAATTCTTGGGTCAATTTTAATGTATTCATTCAGCAGATATTCCCTGAGCTCCTGTTATGGTTCAGGCACTGTGCCAGTTGCAGGGAATAGATAGGGGGAAAACAGACATAGTGTCTGCCCTCAGGGAGCTTATTTCCTAATGGAGGAGACAGACAAATAAAGCTGTGTTAAGATTTACAATAGAAAGTTTACCTCTGTTCCCAGCACTATGGTATTTGCTGAGGATATTGTGAACAAGACAATCTTTAGCAGAAATTAACAAATGAGGAGGATAAGAAATCTGAAATTTAGGAGAGTTTGTCATTGTTAATCATTAAGTCCCCAGAGGGATGTATAACATTGTATGTAATTATTGACAACTCAGGTGGACCAGTTGGACAAAACAGCCCCCCACATCGTACATGTGCATTCCCCTTCTCACATAGCACTTCTAAAAAATGGCTGTTATGGAATTTACATCACTTCCCGTGTGTTGAAGGCATCGGACCCTGACACCGATGATGATCAGATCATCTTTAAGATTTTACGAGGCCCCCAACGTGGACATCTGGAGAACACAACAACAGGTACTGCCTTCCTTAATCCTTGTAATTGCTCATTTTAAAATACCCAGTGGCTGGCAATGCTAGAGAGTAATTTAATTAAGTGCAGGCCCATTTGGTAAACATTCCCCAGGGCTTACTGATACATGCAGTTTATAAATCAATACCGGCGTTAAAGAGGGTTTGAAGCTGTGCTTTCCTAAATTCATCTTGAGTGGGAGAACCAAATATTGATGTATTATTTTATTGTATGACGTCTGTTGTTTACAACTTTTTTTTCCAACAGCCAGATTATAATATATTCAGAGGAATATTTAATGTCAGGACCAAATTCATATTTGCGACTAATTTTTTCTATCATAAATTCTAAATTATGTCAGTCATTTAAAAAAATTCTGGGTTTTTTTGGTAGAATGATTTCTCTGGATTGTATATTATTTCTGCTTTATGAAGACAATGTTCAAAATGTATCACTAAAAAAGATGCCACAGAATTATAGAATTTATTACTGTA
The DNA here is from genome assembly GCF_000325575.1 of Pteropus alecto. NCBI lineage: Eukaryota > Metazoa > Chordata > Mammalia > Chiroptera > Pteropodidae > Pteropus > Pteropus alecto. The sequence continues at coordinate 4,921,173 of NW_006441071.1, forward strand.
TCTTTCTACTCTCCCTCTAATATTACATTTTCTTTAATACACAATATTTCTGAGACAAAGTAAATTTTAAAGACTAATTTAAGTTCATTGCATATGAGTTTTAAGATAGTTGTAATAATGTTAATTTCCTTTAAAAATATACATTGGCTATTTTTAAAGCTGAGTTTAAAATAAAATAGCTATACAATTTTATCAACTCATTTAATTTTTTGTTTAGTTTCTCATTAAATTCATTTATTTCTTTTTTGTAGGTGAATTTATCCATGAGAAATTTAACCAAAAGGACTTAAACAGTAAGACCATTCTTTACATCATAAACTCATCTTTGGAATTTAATTCAGATATCATGGAATTTCAAATCATGGACCCTACAGGGAATTCAGCTGCTCCTCAAATGTAAATTATTTTGCTTATTCCATAATCCTGCATATAATGTCCAGAATGTATCTGATTAGGAAAGTGAAGTGTTCTTTTTCAAACAGAATCTAAGAGGATAAATTGACGATTTCACAAGCTCATGGAATTTATTTCGGAGAGGGATTTGTCTTTCTATTACTGCTTGATAGTAGGAAAGCCAGTAGCTTTACAGAGTATGAAAACATTAAAAAGTTAAGTTGTATAGTGCTAGGGCATTCAATTTTTGCATGCAAATGCATATACCTTCACACACAGAGAGCTTTCTGTCTTGACAGTTCACTGGCACCTAGGACTGAGCTTGCAGGCTTGTGTACAAATCATGCAGCAAGGGGTCACTCTAGGACTGTGTTAGTAACCATAGTTTCATAAAATATCTAGAGTGGGAAGAATGAGGTAGTCAGGAACAGTTAGCAAAACAGCTCTCTCTTTCAAAAAGAAAGAAAGAAAGAAAAAGAAACAAACAAATGATTACTTAAGACTGCCTTTAGAAGTTAATAAACCTATCATAGATAAGATTAAGATGGTGTAAAGAGGAAAATGGTCTTGGAGGTATTTAGTGACAGAAGTATATACGACCCTCAGAATGACAAGTATAACAAATCCTCAAAATTAACTAGATTTACAGATTGTAATAATCTCAGTCATGGGTTCCTATTGTAGACTTTTCTTGACTGTAGGTAGCCCTTGAGTAATTTATCAGCTATCCGATAAGTATAGAAAGGTTATTCATAGTCTAGTTCTTGTGCTGTGTTTTTCCTTTCTTTTTCAATCTGGTACCCTTCCAAGCCACTTCCAAGAAAAGTTGTTCATCCTAGTTTTAGTGTTCACCATATCCTAGTCAGACTACACATTGTAAGTGAGTACAGCACCTTTATGGAAAACAAATTTTCCTCTGCTCTCTTCGTTCTTGCTTTTTATTTTTGATCCTGGATTGTAGTTCCAGATTTCACCAGCAGAGGTCTCTGTAGTCATTGTTAGGAAAAACTGGCATCCTCAAAACTAACAAACAAAACCACCCCCTACCCAGTTTCCCAGGGTTCCACACCTCCATTGCCCTGATAAAGTGTAGTACCTGGCCCAGATTTATTAACTCGAAAGATTTTTATTGACTGGCTACTATATGCCAGGTACACAGTACTACAAACTGGTAAATAGACATGAACAAGGAAAATCTTACTTCTGACATGTGAATCTAATCGTGAGATTATAAAATTAAAACAGATGACTACCACCCATTAAACAGCTCTTGCTTAAGAGAAATTGTTCCTCCGGATTATACATATATTTATATAAAATCTATGAACTACTTGCAATTTCAGACGAACATCTTCCAATTCTCAAGAATATGTAAAAAGAAAAAAAGTTCTGCTCCAAAACATTAATAAATTATCTTCCCTTGTTTTTTAATATTTCAACTAAAAACATATGAATAGTGATCAAGCTTGCTACTGATCTAATGCTAATAGCTGATCCTCCACATGTAAACACAGCATAGCTGATAGAGAATTTATTTTTCCAGCAATGGTGCTAGATTGATATTGTTTCGCTTATATGCCCTTCTTCTTTCTTGCAATTACCAAGGACATTGCTTTTGAAGATGATTTACAGTTTTAAATAATCCTCAGATTCATAAGAGATTCACAGAAGAATTTATATCCTTAATTGAGGCTATTTTAAATAGGCTTCTGCTTGTGTTAGATATCAATTTTATGCACTTATGCTGAAGACGTTTCTAATTCAGCTTGAAATGATTGGAACCAATGGGATGAAATGATGTACAATACACCTATTAGGTATTAATCCAAAAATAATTTGGATTTGATTCTGAGATATTAAGTTGTTTTCTTTAAAGTAGGTAGGGGAAGATAGAAATTAGTCAGCATTTACGTCCATGATTTTTGATTGGTATAGTTGCCTCATTTATTAGATGTACATTTTTCCATTAAGATACAATGTTATAAATAGTAGGTTTTTTTCTCCAAGACAGCCAGCAAGAACCTAGTTACACATATAATATAAATCACAGGCATTTGCAATATAATTGTTTTCTGCTCTTTTTATGGCTCTTCATTTAATCATCACAGCCATCTATGAGTTACGTACCATCATAATACAGAATTTACAGGTGAGGAAACCGAAAAATGGGGATAGGAAATGATTTTTCCAAGCTTATGCAGCTCATTCGCGAAGGAGCTAGGCTTCAGGCCCAGGAAGGGTGGCTCCAGAGTACCTGGTTTTCTTCATACACTGCAGAACTTCTTGCCCACCCTTACCCAAGCATGCTGACTGGCTAGAGGGAATGGAGCTGTGGACTTATCTGCCTCTCTCTCTCTCCAGTCATTGGCCCCCATGGCAGCAAGAAAGGACAAATACTTAATTTTCAAGAACTTTAAGTTTTACTTGGTTTTTAATGTAAATTATAGATGTTAACATTAGCGTACGTGCCATGTCTAACACACTGGAAATTACAGTATAGATAATAAACAATAAACCATTGGATTTAGAGCCAAAGAACAGAGTTTGATCTTTGGCAATGCCATTGACCTAGGTGATTGTTCAAGCCTTAGTTATCCCATCTGTCAAATGGGGCAATACCAAAATTTGTTTAGAGAAGCAAATGAGGTAAAACATATAGAAGCACCTTGTATATTTGAAGTCCTTAACAAATGTAACTTGTGCTAGTGTTCACTACTGTTGTTCATTCATGTGGGTGCAAAGGTTGACTATATGAAGAAGTATTTCAGAGACACTGGGTGGCTCGCTAAAGCCCATCTCTAATTAGAAAGTGATTCTGGGATGGTTTGCAGAGTAAACAATCAGTATGCTTACAAGTCAGTGAGCTAAATGGTGTGCAACTTTGTGTTCTTTGGCTTAGACAGGATTAATAGTTTAACATTCTGCATATTTGAAGGGGTGAAAACCTTCTGTAATAAAGCTAAAGGGACTGGTGAGTGAAATCTGGAGCAGAAAGGGCACTCTTTTAAGAAAATGAGAAAGATCTATGTTCAGTGGGAATGTTCCAGAATCTTGACTGCTAGTAATTTTTCGCTCTTGTGGTGTTTTTGTGGAATACCAGTCTCGAAGAGTCAATAGATGTTCTATTAAAAAAGGTGTTAGGGAATCTGATTTAGGCTAGACTAATCGAGTTATTACTAGCTAGCTAGCTTGCATACTGTTTAACTGAATCACATCCTAGAATTATGGAGATGCTTGTATAGACTGCAGATCTCTGAGAGAGGCATATCGTATGCAGCACATCTCAACTTGAATTGACCATAGAACCACTTCTCCCTCCCTTCTCTCCCCCATTCCCCACAATAGCTCATGGAACAAGTTTTTCATAGAATACATTTGGGAGACATTTTATTGTGAACAGAGATTATTTTATAACACAGAAATCCATGGAATTTGCATAAATATTTAGACTTGGCTAAGTGCCTAAATTTCAGGTACTATGCTAGGTGCTTTCACATATGTTGCCTAATTTAATTTGCAAAGCAAAATCCTCTGAGGGTGATAAGAAAATCAGGCTTAAAGCATTTAAGTGATTGGCTTGCAGTCCCATAAATGGATAAGTGCTGAGCCAAAAGTGAACCCTACTACCCTGACCTCAGAATACATACTCATCCTATTCATCTTAGCAGCTCATGCCTTGGCATGACTCTCTAACAAGCTCATGCCTGTTCTCAAAGTCCAGCTCAAATCTCAAGATGGTCTGCAGAATTCTCAAAGCAAACTACACAGGATCCATGTCGTTCATCAAAAACACCTTTGCAGACCACGGAATGTAGCCAACTTCTGGCCATAGCAGTTTCCTGATGTCTTCTACACTGACCTCTTTCTTGGGTCCACTGACAAAAAATGAACTTCAAAAGAAAAGCTGACTCTCACCGAAGTCTTCATAACTCAAAGGCTGCTTCTCCAGCTGCTGCATGATTTCAAGCACTCTGACTCTTCTCCTCCCCGTGGCTGTTCTATTATTTATTCTTGGTCTTCAAGGAGAAGGGACAAAAGAAATGAAAAAGAAGAGGAATTTCTAATAGGCAAACTTTGCAATAGTTTGGCAGCTTTTATGAAACACCTTATAGGGGAAGAGGTTGAAACTATTGGCTAGGTAAAGCTTTCATATTACCTGCAAGGCAGAAGTTAAAGTATTTGTTTCCGGACTCAATCTAGGAAAACACAGAGGAAGGGAGGGGAAATCACACTTATTAAGCATCCACTGTGTACAGGTGCTTTATATAAATTAATGAATTTTAATTTTCATCATTTGACATGAGTGTAATTCTCCTCTTTGTAAAGATAATGAAAACCGAGGCCCAGAGAGAGCGAGTAGCTGGCCATAATCACATACTAATAAGTGGTTGCAAGATGTGTCTGACTCCAAAGCACTTGTTTAGGTACTCTCTATGCTGCCTCCTGGCTAAACACTGTTTCCCCATTATCATGAGAGAAAGACAGAAATGAAAACACAGGTGTTCATAGCATTAGATTATGGAGCTTAATAACATCCTCTCTGAATTGATAAGTCTTAGATTGACTACTTGGAAAAATTTTTTTTTAAGATCTCAATTTTCTTAAGTCATGTGCTACTTGATTATAAATGAAAATCTAGTTATAAGAATAATTTAATCACAATTTTAGCTTCTATAAAATCTTTCACTGAGAAGCTCAAAATACTTAATGAGTATTCATTAAGGTTCATTTAACCCCTTTGAAGCACAGACCCATCATTATTATGCTTTGGGAAGTGAGGAAACTGAGGCATCCAGGGACCAAGTACCTTTTCCACACACTCTTGTTAACCTAGATTGATGTCCCAGATCCCAAACTGGAGTTTTAATCCAAGTGTTGCTTTCAATTCATTGATATAAAGGAATCAAGTATCCACAGGATAAAATATCGGATTATATATTTTTGACTCTACATCAACACTATTAACATTTTGGGCCAGATAACTCTCTGTCATGGAGTGGGGGTAGGAATTGGGTTGGGTGTCATGTGCATTGCAGGATGTTTAGTGGCATCCCAGGCCTCTACCCTCTAAATGCTGGTATCACCATCCTCCTAGTGTGACAACCCAAGCTGTCTCTAGACATTGCCAAATGTTGAGAACCACACCCACTCCTTAGAATACGTGTGTTAAGAAATTGTGATATATGATAGAATGCTCTTTTATCAATGCCATCTTTCTCTCTACTCTAATAAAGTCCTATAACAGCTAAAGAACCCAGAGTAAGTCAGGGCTAGAAAGAACAGGTGAGGATCACCTAGCTAAGCAGTTTTTCAAATTGTGTGAAATAGGATGTTATTAGGGCTGAGGAGAAAAAAAGTTTTGGTGGTCAATTTAGCTTGGGAACGGTGGGCTAGACAAGATTCATTTTACAAAATGAGCCCTTACTAGGTCCTAGTCACTCTACGAGGGACTTGGGACTATATCAGTGAACCGAAGACACCTGTTCACTTAGAACATACATAATATCTTAACTAAAATCAAGTAGCATGTTATGCATAATACATACTTGGGAAAATGAAAAAGATGGTCAGGATAAAGGGGCATCACAGATGCTGGACTCTGGGAATGGATTGCAATTTTAAATTGGGTGTTTAAGCAGCTTTTCTCGTGCCTGACTTGAGTTCTAAGTGGCAGAAGGACCAGAAGCCTCAGGACTTCTAATCCAATTTAATTTCCACTCCTTTATCCTTTGTCTTCCATTCACAGCAGTGCTTTTGGGGCACCAAAATTCAGTTTCCACATTAAATCAAATTTTCTAATGTGATGAGTACCTCAAAATCACTTAGCAAAGTGGTTCTCAACTGGGATGACTTTTCCCCAAAGGGACATTCGGAAATGTCTGGAAACAGTTTTTTTTTCCTAAATATGTTTTAAAATTTTATTATTTGATTGGTTTCAAGCATACAGTACATTGGTTAGATATTTATATAGTTTGTAAAGTGATCCCTCTAATTGCTCTTTTTCTCCCCTGGATTGTGACTGAGGGCAGTGGTGTAACTGCATGTAGTGGGTAGAAGCCAGGGATGCTGCTAAATGTTTTACAATGCACAAGACAGCCCCTCACAACAAAGAATTATCTGGTCCCAAATGTCAACAATGTCACAGTTGGGAAACCTTGACCAAGGCAATAGAGGAGTTCTCACCTCTTGTTAAATGACTCAAAATGATTGCCATATGGATTTTGCATAAAGTGTATCCAGAAACCTCATTTCTGGCCTTAGAATGAGCTCTACTCAACAGTAATAGGAGAAGGGAGGGGTCGTTAAAATGTGAAGTTTTGAACCAACCCTTATCTACATGACACCTACACGTCCAGAGCTTTCCAAATTTCTTTCAAGGGCTCCTGCATCTAGTTATCTACCTGATGTCAAGCATACGGCAGTGTGGCTTCTCACAAGAAGAATTCCCAAGTGATTAACGACACCTCTTACTTTTCTTCCAGGTGTTTGTGTAGAGTTTAAGTAACCATAGTCTCAGTGTAGAAAGATCTTCTCAAATATTGTACTGCAAAAAACAAAAAATACATTCAAAACATGTGTAGCACATATCCCATAGGTATGCAAGTGCTTTGCAATTTAAACATTTTTCTGGAAAATATATAGCCTGGCTTAAATTTTATGGCTTTTCAATAGATCTTTTTATTTATAGTGAGTAGTTTTAAGAAAATAAAACAGAACATTGTGTAATAACAACCTTAACCTCTAAGCATTATGCAACATTCTAATGATGCATCAGGGAAATGTACACACATTCCCAAACACCAGGACTCTTTATGCTTTGAAACTGAGCAGTACTCTGCATGGTCCCTTTATGAATCTAGATCAAACTGCATTTAGCTTTATGCCTTGAGGTCACCTGGATCTGCAGAGTGACATTGATGAATTTTTGCTTGTCATGGTTAGTATTAGCAATGGATGGATTCTCAGGAGATTAGACACTAAAACTCTTTCTCATTTAGCTAGATCTTTTAGGAATTCTTTGCAACATGTTATTTAGAATAACAATAATAAATGTGTTTTTCTATTGGCATTTATAATGTCCTTGTTGCCTGTTATCTAGTGATTCTTTAATCACAGTCATTTATTTCTTTGTTTCTTGATCTCTTTCATGCCAGATTTGAATTCTGTTGCATTAAATACCTATGAGAGTCCCAATATTATTTAATGTAAGGGTCTTGTTTTCATGCCAAAATGTGATGAAGCCCAGCATGCCAGTAGCACTAAACTTTGTATTTTTGATTGAATAAACATGTTCATAGAGATTCACGAACCTCTGCAATAGTTCCGTGCTCCCACATTACCTTGTCCCACTGGCCTGTAGTCCTTGGAGTAGAAGACAGTGCTATGGAGTTTATTTTGTTAGTGAACTTAGTCTATAGAATGCGACTGTGACATATGATTGGTGCAAGTATGTAAAGTGGTTATTAAAAGATAAACTTACTTGCTATTATGAATGGTCCCTGGAAAAGCCAGGAGAGTCCTGTGAACCCTATTCTCCTCGCAGTGGCACAGAATTTCTAGTTCTGCAAGAAAAATAAAGTTGTAAAAATAAATTTACTAACTCTAGAGGAAAGAGCTTGAATCCAATTAGAAGTTTGGGATACAGTAAGGCAACTACTGAGGGTTTTGTAAATGTAGAATTAAAGGAAAATGAGTAAAACAAAAGCAAGGAAAGTGTATTAAGTGATCACGGTGAAGATTGCTTGTGTCTTTCAAATTGCTGAAGGTTGAAAGGGTTAAAAAAGAAAGAATGTGTTTAGAGAGAAATGTTTAGGTGAAACATTTTAAGTTTTCTCACCTCAAAAAAGAATATTTCAGGATAAAAATAATGCTGTACTTTTCTGCTTGAGCTCAAACAACAAGGAGTCCTGAAGAACCTCAACTGAGAAGAAGGATGGTAGAAGAGGAACAAATCATTTGGCTTCAGATTTCTGCTGGGAATTTAATCTCTGTTATGTATTAGCTTTGCCATAGCTTTTTTCCTTTGAGCTAGTTAGTTAATCTTTCTTAAGCCTGGATTTCTTTTCTGAAAAAAGGGAAAGAAGTTTTCCCTACGTTATAAAGATTCAAGAAGAGTTTCTATCGAATTTTGGTCTCAATAATTATATTGTGAAGAAAAAGTCTACTCTCCATTAGGTTTATTCAGGTATATAGCTACATCCAAACTACATATTATTAGTACAACCCTTTTGTATGCACAAAAGAATGAACAGATAATGGTTACAAAACACATGCACATTTTAATTCTTAGGCACACCCTCAGAGATAACTTGCGATTTAATCTTAACTCAAGTTCAGGAGATCTGTGTCTAAAACTGTTCTTGTTGCACCACTGAAGAAGGCCAAAAGATAAGAGAGATTTCATATCAGCATCCTTTCCAAAAATGAGTGTCCTTTTGAACTTCATAAGTGTCGTTTCCTTTTCCTTTAGAAAGCTCAAGTTTGAGTCCTTTTTCTGTCATTAATAATTGTGGTACTTTCAACAGTCTTTTAACCTTAGTTTCTGCATTTGCAAAATGGATTTCTAATACTTGCTCTGTCTCCCTCAGGACATTGTTGTAAGCATTAAATGAGACAATGTTAGTAAAAGTTCTTTATGAACTAAAAGGTATCAAACAAGCGTAAGGCATTTTTAACACTGACGTAGTTTAATGAACCATGGTATGAACCAGTGGTTTGGTCTCCTACTCAGCAGAAGATCCCTACAGGCATTGCATTTACTGTACATTTCTTATGATTTCCCCTTTCTCTTCATTTCTTGCACAGCTTGGAACTGAAGTGGTCTCATATTGAATGGTCACAGACTGAATATGAGGTCTGTGAGAACGTGGGCATGTTGCCCTTGGAAATTGCCAGAAGGGGCTATTCCATGGACTCGGCCTTTGTCAGTGTAAAGGTAACAACTCTAAAATGTCAACTCAAGCTAAAACTTAGGTTGCTTATTTTATTTTTTAAGAAAAAAATCAGAATAACCAAGGAAATTTCAAATTGCAGACATGCCACACTCTTCTGGGGATTCTAAGTACAAAATCTCCTTGTTCATTCGGCCTTTATCTAGCTTCATTAGCTCTTAGATATAATATTTTTAACCCATTTTTAGTTTTTAAATCTGGTCGTTAAGTCTTGAAGTTTGATTTCACAGGGAGGTATGTCCAACCTAGTGAACTTGGGACAAACTCTGCTTTAGAAAGAAAAGTTGTTTGCAAGGCATTCTGTGAGGTACCCAGAGCAAATTTCAGTCCCCAAATGGCTTTCTCTGAGTATGAACCAGGGTAACTCCTGTGGTCTCAGTGGATGAGGAAAATCAGGACAAATGTATCTTAAGAGTCCCCAAGTCATACAAAATTAAGGGAACATATATCAATACAGTAATCATTTTTGATTTAGTCAACTTGTTATTCCTTTCCATTGACGTGGACCTCGAAACACAACCTATAGCTATTAGAATTGAAGGAATTTTTAGGAGTTGCTATCACAATAGCACTTCAAGAGAACAAAAGCATGAAAAGCTTTTATATACTAATGACAACAAATAAGCCTTAAGACTCCCTTCCTCAATCTAATGAAAAGGGCACTGATATTAGCTACTAGAAAAAAAAAATGACATTTCAGTTAAGTCTCAATTACGATAATAATTCAAATCATCCTCAGACCCTGCGCGCCTGAATTCTGCCATATCCAGACTCAGTATTAACTTTTCAGTGGGCATAGGCTCCTTTCCCCAGATCTGTGGGTGCTTTATTGTTATTAAAACATTAGACAACTTAGTATGCCCTATAATTTTCCAGCAGATGGTTTGTGGAAAAAGAAAGAATCTGGCTGGATGGTTTTCTAATAGTCCTCTGGTCTTCTATAGATAGTGCCATATGCTTAAGTCTGGAGTTTTAGGCCACACTACAATTCACCTTGCCAGGTAGAAAGAACATACATGGTGTGACATAGAACCTTTTATCTACATAAGCAGAATGCACACCACGAACCTGCCAGCTGAGTGTACAGGCCTTCATCAAACACAGCCCTGTGTCCTTCATTGATGACTACTCATGGCCCACAGCCTGCCACCTTATACCAGAGGTTATTGGCTGCTTGACTAAGAACAGAGAAAGAGAAAGCATGTTTACCGGTGTTGTTTGCCCTGGTTCAGATCATGCACCTTCACTGGACTGATTTCTCCAATCACTTTGCCTCAGACCATTCCTTTTCCCACGTAGGATTCTGTAAACTCAGTGGTGGTAAATACTAGGTAATTGCACGTGCAAGAACCATGCAGGGATATATAAGTCTCAGCATATGGTGGGTACAGGTGTACAATGGGCTGCCTTTCTACAATGAAAAGTTCTTCGGGAGGAGCCCTGGCATTGTAAGCAAAGAGCAAATGGGAGCTGAGAAGGTAATACCCTTCTTTAGCAAACTGTTTCCACTGCAGAACCACTGGCAGATATTAGGGCCTTTGATTAGAAACAGAGAAAATGTCTGAGGACATAGAAATAAGAATTTTTAAATTTTCAATTGTGCATTTCATTCCTTTATTTAAAAAAGTGAAGAAATTTATTAACCCACTATTCTGATCATCTTAAACATTTAAAAAAATACAAAAGTAACAGCCGCCTATTGAGGTTGTACTTGGTTCTCATTCAATGACCTCTTTTTCAAACCAGCCAAGGATGCTGTTCTTAATATATGTTTAGGCTTTCTCTGGCTGGTGTTGAGGCCAGGACTTTAGAGCCTTAAAATCGATTGGTTTTAAGGGTGGGGAACAGGGAATCACTCAATAGCCTCTTTAAACTAGAGTGATTTTTTTTTTTTTTTTAATAACTTACTTGATGGAGCTTCTAAGCCCTCAGTTCTGGGTGTGGCTTGTCTTTGCGGAGCTGTTCACCAGGTCTGCTATCCCCATAAAGCCTACATCCAAGTTTGTGAAGAGGGATGGTTTCATCCAGACAGGAAAGCGGAGCAGACTTTGTTGTAGTTCATCTAGTCCAAAGGCTTTCAGTGTCCTGGAGCTCGCAGGAGGCCTCAGAGTTGGCTGACAGACCAGCACCCAGGCTGTCAGGAGTGCCTGCTTTTTTCTTTCTTCACTCTTCCATCTTTTTTTCTTCAGAGACACTATTTTAAAACAAGGTTAAGGTAAAGGGAAGGTAATGAAATAAAAAAAAATCTGACTTGTAACAAAGAGAAAGATATTGTTTAAAATTCATGTTGCTTTCTCCAATAACTGAATCATTTATAAAAGAGAAACAAAAAAGTTTTACTTTTACTTCCATTGATATTAGCCTAGAAAAAAGTTAACTTTAAGAAAAATTCATGCAGCTTGGATCAAAAATGTTTTATTACAATGAAAAAAAAAACAAGTTGTGTTAAAAATAGACTTGTAGAGCATGAGTTTAGTGTGAGACTAGCCTAGATGTTTCTATATTATAGAATATTTTTATTTAAAAAAGACATTTTTTTTTTCCTTTTAAGGTCAACCAAGTGTCAGCTACAATTGGAAAAGATTTCACCATGACTCTATCTAAACTGATTCAGTTTGACCCAGGTACGTTTCGTGTCTACAGTTCATTTTATGTTTTTTGTAAAGAAGTCTGGAGATGACAGTATTATGCAACTTCAGCCAACTAGAAACTCCTCAGGGAACTGTATTACCCCACTCCAAGAGTGATCGGTTTGGACTTGAAGCTTTGCCCTTCATACTTTATTTTATTACAAGTGAATATTTATTTTAAATGAGAAAATCATAACAAATGAAAAATATAAAATATCAAAGCAAACATCCAAAAATCCAGGAAAAAAATAATGTCATTTAAAAAAATTATTTAAAGGCCTGGCACAAAGCTGAAATGATTTAACTGCCTCATATTTTTATGGAAATTTTAAAAATGTTATGTTCATATAGATTCCTAAAGGGCATTTCTAAATTATCTTTCTCGGAATAGGTTAATATGTGGAGATTCCAGGGGAAATTATTATTTAATTAGATAGCACATATTTTGCATTAAATCTGCGGGAAAATTTTGCTAGGTGCAAAAGGGAATATAAGAGTATGGTGCCTGCTCTCGAGGGTGTTCTACCATGTGGGAAATACAGATGTAAAAACAACTCACTAATAGTACATTGGAAGGAAAAGGATGAGCCGCTGTTCTGGCTAAGGCAAATCCTGGAAGATTTCCCAGGATTCTGAGCAGGCAGAATAAGAAGAAGGGGACTTTAGGCTGAAAGACAAACACATTTTGGGGGACTGTACCTGAAACACCAAGGCTAGAGCCATGCCTTCTCTCCCTGGCTTCCGTAGATGGGGGCAGGTAGCTAGCTCTCCCCCACTGCACCACATGGTGCCT
>NW_006441071.1:4933953-4944779 GCF_000325575.1 Pteropus alecto
AGAATCATCAGTTCAGGGGCAAATGGAAAAGGCCTTGAGAAGCAGCCAGGGCTTCCAGCTTTGTGGTCTTCTGCAAGAGAAGTGATCTGCACAAAGTCAAAAGTCCCGCCATCGCCTGCCACTGACTCATGATGTTTCAAGCAAAGACAAAATAAAATAGCTGAAATACCATCACCACTCCAAAATTAATATCTTTAATATTAAACACAGAAAAGAAATGCCTTTCACCACAAGCAGCATGATGTTTGATGACTATATTATTCATTTGCTGGGACTGCTCTAACAAAATATCACAAACCAGGTAGCTTGAAAACAGAAATTTATTTTCTCACAGTTCAGAAGGCTAGAAGTTCAAGATCAAGATGTTGGCAGGTTAATTCTTTCTGAGGACTGTGAGAGAAAATCCGTTCCATGTCTCTCTTCCATGCTCTAGTGGTTTGCTGGAATCTTTGGCATTCTTTGGCTTCTGCTGTCATGTCCCTTATCAGTGTTCTCCTTGTATGTGTGTGTCTGTTCAAATGTCCCCTTTTTATAAGGACACCAGTCATAATAGATGAGAGCCCATACTCTAGTATGATTTTATCTTAACAAATTGCATCTGTAATGACCTTATTTCCAGTTAGGTCACACTCTGAAATACTGTGAGTTAGAACTTCAAAATATGGAGTTTTGAGTGACACAATTCAACCTCTCACAGTGAGCCTTAAATTTGGCATGCAGTAACCCAAGTATTGTTATTGGTCTCCTCCTTGTGATATTTTCATGATGTGCATAAGTTCATTCCTCAGGCTGACTACACTTTGTGAGAAGAGCTACTCTCATTATGTATTTGATGTTTACCTTCAGGTTCCCCCAGGCCCTTGCATTCTGGTCAACCCTAAAACAAAGGGTTTGAGGTGTTTGCACTAGGCTATTTTTGTACTTCGTGTTAAGGCAATTCCAACCTTTCCGCTCTTTGAGAGCCAAGAGTCTTTGTCATCTGTCATCCTTATTATTTGAGGTTTGTTACAAGGTCATGGTTTTGACTTCAGTAGATTTGAGCAGCCCACCAGGTGCTCTGTTTGGGTTGATAGAAACTAGAGGAATGTATTACACTAGAGGAATCTCTAAAAGCTACTTTGTAGGGATTCTACTGCATAAGATAAATACTCATTTGCCTAGAAGAGTTTATATGCTGTTATGAGTAAATATTAATGACTTCTGGGGCTCTAAATGGTCATGATTTTAGAGATTATTTAGATATGTTAAGAAAAAAATTAATTAAAAAAGAAACAACACTCGGCTTTTTTTTTTTTTTTGGAACTTATTAGACAGAAACAGTTTCATAAACTGAAGTCTTACTTCAGAAAAGTTTTAAGTTCCCCACATCCACAGGTCCCATACATATTCATTTACTCACATATTGTTAATTCTTGCCTCTTTTGGGTCTGGTGTCTCCATCCTGACCCCCAGCCCTTTTGCCCAAAGCAATCTGTTCTTTTCTTTAAAAATAGCAGTTTCCATGACTGGTGAAGAAACAGAGAGTGAAAAATCAAAGACAGTGTGATATTATAAGGTTTGAGAACTTTTGGGAGGCAGCTGGAGAGAAACTGGGTGACTTTTCAGGCTGGTGAGCTATATATATATACTGAAGCTAGTAAGCTAGCCTAGTAGCCGTAGCACCAAACCAAAAGACTAATCCTGACTACTGTGCATTAAGCTTTTGTGACTAATCTTGAGTCAAAGTGTAAATATTGTTTAGAAAGTGATTGTTTTCTTTTTAAAATATATGTTCTTGAAAGGTTTGCTGCATTCTTAACTGAGAAGTCATCATTCCTAAGAGTCAAAATATTTCCTAAAGGAACGGGTGTCTAATGTGGCATTTACTAAAACTCATAGAGAAAACGTCTTTCAGTGGCTTTACAGGAAAATATTCAGGAAGTGACCTATTCTGTAAAGTGGGATATGTCTGCATAAAATGACACCTTCTCTCTCCTTTTCAGCACCTTTTGTTTTATGGAAACAGGGGGCCAGTTCGAGCCTTCTGAAATCTCTTATAAGCTCAGTAATTTAACAAATACTTTGCACCTTGAAAGTGGGACAGGAAGGAAAAAGAAAAAACAAAGTTCTTACTTCCAATCTCATTAATGTAAAAAAGTTGGTCCTATGTGCACACCTGGTAGAGAGAAAGTTGAAAACAAATCAGAAGCACTTAAATGAAACTTGGAATAGATGTTCTTTAACCATCTGTTTCTAATCTACTCCATCATATCTTACAAAAACTTTAAGGTTTTTTTTTTCCCAGAGGTGGGGCAGGGAGGAGAGCTGCTGTAATTTAAAAAAAAAAATTTTTTTTTAAGATGGCAATTGGTTAGGCCTGGCAATATTTTTTTGTATTGGATTTTTATGTGAAGAATGTTTAACTCTATGGGCTTTGAGAATCGAAACAGTTCTCTGAATAGTAAAAATCTTAGCATTTATATATTTTCTTCATTGTCCAGCCTCATCTCTTTATACCAGTTTTATTACAACAGCTGCCTATGTGATCTCCCAACTTCTAGCCTCTCTGCCTGCACCCCTAAATCTTCCTATATAACACTTTCAGTTTCATTTTTCCAAGACATCCATTTTCAAGAGCCTTCCTTGTTGTCTTCGGTTTAAAGTCTGAAACGCATCGCCTAGTTAGTGTCCAGGGCTCTCTGCTGTCTGACTACAAAACTGCCACTGCAGCCTTATCACTTCCTATTCATCTCAGTGACCTCTCTATACCAGCCACTAATCTGCTCAGCCTTCCCTATCAAGGGCTCTGCTTTGCAATCTTCCTGCCTTTGCTTTTGTTGTTTTCCCATTTCTTCCCTCCAAATCTTTCCAGCTCTGCAGCCCACACACATATAGTACTTACCGTCTGTCTATTCTGTATCGTTTGGCAGCTAACCATACATTGCCTTGAATAGATGACTTTTCAACTATTTACATTTTGTCTCTTCAAAGAAGTTTTAAATTCCTTTACCTCAAGTCTTGCTTATATCACACCTCTGGTGGTCTCCGTAGCATCTAAAGCAAAGGCTGTTATGTAATAGATACAAAATAATATATTGTGATGGATTGATTTATCCATCCATGTAGTGGGACTTATAAAATATTTCATATTAGGTGCTTCAACTTCTATTTTGGCAAAAATCCTGAAAGTAATTGATTTAAGAACTCAGTTGATACTGAATGCCTAACAAATTAGCTATCAGCCTATGTTTTTAATAAAAATATTTCAAATACACTTAATTTTTCCTTTTAAGTGCAGCCAAGAGTAGGATAAGTGAAGAATTTCATCTTTCCATTGAATTTGGTTATGGGTCGATGAGACTTTGATTAAGATCATGAAATCTATGTTGGCGTGCCTTCAAGAAGGAGGCCATCATACAGATGGCACAATCGAGAGGCATAAATCTGTAGAAAACAATCTGCAAGGAAAAGGCTAGAAATGAAATGTTTAACTGCTTATACAGCTGGGTCGATAGGAATAAAAGCACTCAAATAATCAAAGAGTAAATAGCAGGGTAAAGCTTTCAAAACTTAGCCCATAAATTTAAGGTTAAACCTTAAATTTATTATCTTTTTTTTCCCTTAAACTTGAGCCTTCTTTCTCCACTAAACAGCACTTTATTTTCCTCCTGCCACCACTTTTTTTTTTTTTTCCCCTAAAACTCTGGAGAGATATCCTATAATCCACGTCGTAGAAACTGGTCAGGGTTAGACAATCTCAGAAGTTTCTTCCAGCTTTAATATTTTGTGTTTCTGGAGTTGTTTTGTGTCCCATCTGAGTGATGGTAGGATGGCTGGGGATGTGTTTTAAACATCAAAACTATTTTGTATTAAGTTCACAAAGTTACTGTAAACCAAGCTTGATTGTAACCCCACGAATAGAGGCGGACAGAAAGGGAAAGAACAAATTGGCTCGGTCTAGTTTTACAACTCCCAGCCCATAAATTCTCTCCAGGAGGATATCAAACTACTGAGCATTACATCATCAGCAAAAGCATTTTCAGGCTAGAAGGAACTCAGGAAGTGGAGCCGCCGATGGAGGCAGCTGTCTTTAGAAATCAATCATTTCAAGGGCTCCATGAATAGCACGAAGTACCATCCAATAATCACTTCTGACTGTCTGTATCAACATCTTAAGAGTTTTGAAACTATTAAGCTTTTTAAGATTGCAGTACTTGTTTATTCCTAAGAAGAGAAGGGGCAGGTCGGGGGAAAAAAATTAAGTCTTGGATCTTGTCTCCTAACTATTTTTTTTTGCTCATTCCTTGCAAAATGCAGCTTGACTTTTTGTAACAATGTTTGCATTTAAACTGAATCATCATTGTCCAGAAACAAATGTGGTCTTTTAATATTATTTGGAGAACAGCAAGACTTCAGTGAGTTGGTAGCAGTACAATAGCTCACTCAGGCTACTGCAGTCTAGCTGCAGACATGTTAATTAATATATTTCTCTGACACCTAGGTGATTGAAATAGCAATTAAAGAGTAATTAAAATGTTTACTTCTTGTAGGAATGTCAACTAAGATGTGGAATATAGCAATTACCTATGACGGATTAGAGGAAGATGATGAGGTCTTTGAAGTAATTCTGAACTCCCCTGTGAATGCAGTTCTTGGCACAAAGACAAAAGCTGCAGTGAAAATTTTGGACTCAAAAGGAGGTATTCTTTTGATCCTCATCTTGAAATCAGGAGCGATCCTGGCGCTGTAGCTGCTTGCTTTCAACAGCCAATGTGCTTGATAACGCCTTCACATCAAAATGCTTAATTTCTTGTCAAGAAAGCAACCTCAGTCATGATGTAGGCTCTTTATTCTGTTTTCTGCTTCATGTGGTTTTCCTCCTGCTAGGAACTACTGGTTCAGAAAAGCAACAAGTCGGTGCTATAGTTGGTTTTTTTCCCTACTCGTTTGTTGTTCTCACCAAGGGGGAAACAATGTTGGTGAGAATCTAAGGACAATTATTTTCCCCCAGAGTTTGTAGGGCTGTAATTATCTTCCTCTGTTAAAGAGAGCTCTTAATGCCTAAAATCTAAGCCCCCTACTGGAGTGTGACCAGGAAAGGTCTAAAGGAGGAAGGAATGGAAGAAAAATAGATGTGAAAGATGCAGCTGGCTTGGGGATTCAGGAGCAGCTGGAGAATATTAATGAATAACCTTGGGCTGCAGAGCCGAATAGGTCCTGGATAGTAATGTGCTAAAGAACAACCTGTGAACTAAATAAAACAAAGACCAACCGTAGTCCTTGGTGCTCTGATTTTTTTCTGCAAATACCTTCTACTTATTTGTCTATGTATCATTTTACAATTGTCCAGTTTCTATGCTCTCTCTTATATTTCTGTTTTTATACCTGTCATATCCTTTTCCTGTATGTTTTCCTTACTTGAAATCTATTATCTCTTCTCTTTCTCATCCTTTAATAAAAATGGACACTATTCTCTTTCTTTTATAATACTCATATTTCCACAACGTCTCTCCCAACCACCTTTCATCACTAAATTGATTCCTTTTTCAATAGAAATTTCTGTTCACATTAAGTACATAAAATATATGAAGTACACACTTTACACTTAAAGTATATAATTCCAGATGGGGGTTCTGGGTTTAGATTTTTTTCACACTAATTGGTAATATTTCCAATAGAAGAACTTCTGTTAAGATTTAATAGATCTTTGTTCCATAGCAGTTGAATGCTAATATTTATTTGTTATTTGATTTCACTGGTATCTTCAAACAATTCCAGTTTCTACCTCTAGGAGACTGGGGAAAGGATGATCACCTCGAAGTGTTTGTGGAATGATACTTGTTGAGTGAATAAACCTGCTAGATTGAAGAGTACTATAATATGAAGAGAAGTGAGGCTGCTATGGCATAAGGATATGGTGTGATTATAAAATCATGACAATGATTTTAATTTGTGGTTTATGAAATCAATTTCATGACTTTATAATCACCCTGCAGATGTGCAGAAGGGCACAGCTTTCCTGGATGGAAATTGATGAAGAGTAAAGGAGTTTCTGGCAAATGGCGAAAAGGCAGCATCTGGCGGGAAAACCATCTATCTAAGTTTAATGACAAGCTGCTCCAGGGGCTGTGTCAATGTGATCACTTATTTGTTTGTATAAATGAACTGACCTGCCATCTTGCCTCCAGGACAGTGCCATCCTTCATATTCCTTCAACCCAAACAAGCACAATGCATGGAAGAAGGGCATTTGGCCCCCGCTGTCCCCGGGGTCTTCCTCACCCACTACTTCTGGTTCCTTTCATCTGGAAAGAAGACCTTTTCCATCTTCCAAGCGGCTAGCAGTCACCAGGGGAGACACCATGCGGGGCTTTGATTCTACAGATCTTTATGGAATAAAGCTTAGGATGCGAGGGAATGGCAAAACAGTAAGGATGGGGTCCTTCGGGAATTTGGTGTGTGAAATACACATTAAAAGAATCAAAAGATATTAACCAGTATTCTGAAACACTGAAGAAGCTGTTTGGATTCTCATAGTGAGTGGGGGCCATGGTTCCTTACACAATTATGCAGTGCCTTTTGTATATAAATATCATAATGCTGTCCTACTTCATTAATTGTACTAATTGAAGTGATACATATACTGACTCATCTGTTGATTTCTATTTTGGTTGCTTTTGTGATGGAGACAGGGGATGACCAGTGACCCTGGAATAGAATGAGACTAAGCAGTTACTTGGGGGTGGCAATCATGGCTTTGACCTTATTAGCATAGTGCTCTAACCCGGAACGCAATCTTGTGTGTGCGTGCATGTTTTCTTGGACCTCTGGGCATCATAGATATACCAACAAAATAAGGATATCTTTTCTCTTTAACTGGGGCTATGAATCAACATTGATAAGTTGTGATTAGGTCTAGTGATTTTTAAAATTCCAATGAATAGAGCATGAAAAATCTTGAGAAACATGTTCAAAAATTTTCAGACATCAACAAGATCTTACTAAAAGGATTTTACCCTGTTGCTAATTATCATTAAGCCAATTTTGCTTATATTTTGTTCTCTGTTGATTTCAGGTTCATCCATCCTCTGTTTATAGAAATGAAACAGATATCATCTATAATGTAAGCACAGTCTGAGAGATTTGCTAAATTTCTTGTATTTATAGGTACAAAATATTTAGTGAATTTTTTAATGCCTTTTATCAATTTCTCTTAAAATTCTGTTTTGAAATTTGTTTTAGAGGCTTGGATAGTCAGAAAAAAAACAATTTTGCTTTTATCAAATTTTTGAATTGCTCATTTTTGCAACAAATGTTTTGTTTGCTATCTTGATGTTTGCTTTTTTCTTTATTGTTGTTTATTGATTTCCTCAGTATCATGGAATGGTTTCCCTGCAACTGGAGGATGACAGGACCCCAACTCACAAAAGGAAGACCAAAATATCCATTATTAGTCAGCCACGAAAGACAATCAAAGTAGCAGAACTGCCTCACGCAGATAAGGCAGAATCCACAACTGACTCACACTTCCCCAGACAGGTATGAAGATCTTTTTACTTCCTATGCACCTTACAACAAGCTGTTTGCTGGGCCTTCAAGCTTGGGGAGAGTTTACTCAACACAAACGCTACTCAACAAACAAAGACCTAAAGGAGGTAAGTATGAGATCAACATACATTGTCAATTCTCAATTGCCTTTCCTTCCCACAGAACCATTGGCCTTCATTTCCAAAGAACTGCACAATGGAATTGAAGGGACTCTTCCACTTTGAAGAAAGACTCCAAAAGCTATATAAGTGCAATGGGGTTGCCTGGAAAGCTTGGAGCCCCCAAACCAAGGTGAGACACAGGATGAGCAGCCAGATACCTTTACTTGCAGTATACCCTGTGATAAGGTAGCAGAGAGGCTTCTCTTCATCGGCCTGCCTTTATTACACTTTGAAAGAGAAGAGGGAAAAAAAATGGCCCCAGTAATGTTTTAAATATCACAAAATACATTAGTTATATCAATACATTTTAAAAAGAATTTGTTTAGCAATGAGAAAGTCACAGGTATAAAATTGAAACATTGCTAACTTTAGTATTGTTTCTGTAAGAAGCCATTGCATTTCTTAAGGTGGAGAATTGGGATTAGCGCTGACCTCCTTTCTGGTGAAAAAACTGCTCTATTCAATTTAGGGGACTCCTAGGACTCTTTATGCTGAGACTTTAGATTGTAAAGACCATTATGATATAAACACGGACAACTGTTTTTCAGGAGGTGGAAGACAAATCCTGCCCAGCTGGGTGGCACCATCATTCAGGCTACTGCCACTTCTTGATCACAGAGCAGAAAGGCACCTGGAACACAGCTGCCCGAGCTTGCAGGGAACAGTAAGGAAATTTGTTTCACATTTGACTATTTTTCTACTGTTTCTCTATTATCTCATGGAACTATAGAATTGCTTCCTTCATTCAAGTGTTGAGTGTCTAATATCTACCTGACATTGCTTTAGGAGCCCAAGGAGAGTCTGAAGTTCAGATCTTTGATGTAGCTCTTTTATGTTAAAACTATATCATTGCCACAATATTATTTTTTAGCCTCTCTATCTCAGTCTTTTGGGGAAAGAAGAAACTTTTCTGAGTCAGCAGCATTGCAGGTTATATCAATTTTTTAAAATATCAAATAGGAATTCCTGCTTATTGATTTGGAAACATAACAGTGAAAGATCACATAGCATCAGACCTATGGCAATGTAAGAGGCATTGATGCTTATGAAACCAGACAAGTTGGACAAAAGGCCATTGGGTAATGGAACACTCGATGAAGGATGACTTGTGGTCCAATTATGACAATAAAATTTACCTAGTTCAAAAAGACTTTAAAAATGCATAAGTAACTATCCTTGACCGCACCCCCCCCCTTTTTGCCCACCTGGATATTATCCAAAATAATGCAATTAGACTAATATGCCACATGGCTGGAAATTGACTGGTGGATATTGATCAGACCTTGTACTTTATCAAATTTAAAAAGTTATAATCATCTAAAAACACTAGTAAGAAAATGAAAGAACAAACCACATTTGAGAAAAGCTAATCTCAAATCATATATCTGATAAAGTTCTCGAATCTTGAAAATTCAAACAACTCCTACAAATCAATCACAAAAAGACAACCTAATTTAAAAAAAATAATAAATGACTTGGAGGGATCACAAGAAAAGATGTACACTTGGTCATTAGGTACAAGAAAAGATGTTCAGCACCATTAGACATCAGGGAAATGCAGATTAAAATCACAATGAACTACCACTTCACATCCACTGGAATAGTTAAAATCACAAAGACTGACAATACTGACTGTTGTAGAGCAAATAGAATTCTAATGTATTGTTGGTGGAAGTGTAAAATGATACAACCACTTTGTAGAACTGTCTGGCAGTTTCATAAAGAGACGTGCATCTACCCTATAACCTACCAATTCTACTACTAGGTATTTACCCAAGAGAAATAAAAATATATGTTAAAATAAAAAGAAATAAAATAAATTATAAAACGTATAAAATAAATTTCATAAAAATTTAATAGCAAACTTTTTTTATAATAATAGTTTGGGTCATTTGTCTTTTTTGTTTTTGAGTTATAGGAGTTCTTTGTATTTTCTCCATCAAAGGAGAATACTGTAGATATTTTTCTGATAAGTTGTTTTATAAACCATAAAATGGATTGAACTACTGAAACCTCTAATAATGTGGATACATCTCAAAAACATTATGTAGAGAGGAAGCAGCCCAACATAAAAGAATATATATTGTATGATTTTATTAATATGATAGGAAAAGCTAGCATATTAGATGGTGTTAGAAATTGAAAAACAAATAAACAATCATCTCTGGCAGGAATTGTGGGGTGACTAGAAAATAGGTGAGGTTCTAGAGGGATGAAACTGTTTTATGCCTTCCTCTAGGTGGTTGTTACAGGAGATATACCACTGTCAAAATTCACTCAATTGAATACTTTAAGATTTATGCATTTTATTGTAGGTAAATTATACTTAGATTTTTAAAAAGCTAATAGAATATTTCAAAAGTGTATTTAAAAACTGGCCAAATCTTTTTCACTGAAGTATTTCTTGCCCTAAGTATAAGGAAAGATACCATAGAGATTAATCAGTGGCTTCAGGTTTTTGTTGATGAGTTAGTGGTATAAAATAAGTTAAAATGTTTTTTTTAAAATTTTATAAATAATCATTGCTTAAATACATGTATTCTCATAATGCCATATGTTAAAGAACAATTAAGACATTTTTCCACCAAAATAACCAGATGTCTTTGTTGTTGTTATGGGCCGTTGAGTCAGTTCCGGCTCCTGGCAGCTCTATGAATGAGTGACATCCACAGCGTCTTGTCCTCAACAGCCTTGCTCAGCTCCTGCAGACTCATTCCTACATGGCTTCTTTTACGGAGTCAATCTATCTCATATTTGGTATTCTTTTCTTGCTGCCTGCTATTTTCCCAAAATTGTTGTCTTGTCCAAAGAACCCTGCCTTCTCATGATGTGCCTGAAGTAAGACAGCTTCGGTTTGGTCATTTTTGCCTCCAGCGATGTTTCAGGCTCAATGTGTTCTAGGACTCACTTGTTTGTCTTTCTGGTGGTCCAGGGTTGAGATGTCCTACTTTTATTTAAAGTTCGTCTTAGAAATAGTGGGATAGGTCTTTTTTCCTCTTATGGAAAGAGCTTCGATGTAGAACCTAAGCTCTCTGAAGTAGTAAGGAGATTACAATATACTTCAAATGAGAAGATCTGATTTCTCTACTGACAAAGATGAGGGCAAGTGCAGAAGGACAGTAATACTCTAACCAAGGTT
>NW_006441071.1:4944831-4970980 GCF_000325575.1 Pteropus alecto
CTCCCGAAGTTCAAGTTTGGAAGCAGCCTTATTGTTCATCATCCAGTGGTTCTAAAATGGCAGTGCAAGGAATACTGGTGGCCTAGAATGAAGCTTTATCTGGTCTTAATGTAATGAGAATAATAAGGACAACATGTTTGAGTAATGTCTTCCTATTCATTTATCTATGTAGGTGTAAAGTCACCAAGTGACTTTTCTTAGAAGGAGTTTCTTTATTCTGAGATTATAATATTCTTGCTTTTTTGATGTCAAAAATCATTTCGTATGAAATAATGGCAACTTAGAGTAATATTGTTCATGTTTTCATGTTGACAACCCTTTATTAGTTCCTCAATGTCTCTTTATTTTTTTGATCCATCTAATTGCATATGGGTTTTAATGGTGTGTAAGACTAGTTATAAAGGGGTTCTTCATATATCTATTAACATTGTGTGATTCATTTATTCTAGTAATAAACTTAAGGCCCAAATTAATTTAAAAGCCTAGCTACTTCCTCATGCATTTGACCTATGATTTTATCTGCAACCTGGTTTGAAGCACCTTTACACCACGACCCTTTTATACTAGCCTGACCTAATTCTACATGCCTCTTTGCCAATAACACTTTTTATATTACACTTTACAGTTTACATAATTCTTTCATATGTATTAGCTTATTTGATCCTTCATGACCTCAGTGAAGAAAACAGGTATTATAATTTACATTTTACAGATAAAACAGAGATTCTGGGAAGCAGAATCATACAAGCAAGGAAATGGAAGAGAGAGGACTTAATTCTATTATACTCTCCAAAATCAGCCCCTGAGTATAGAGAATATCGCATCCTAGGCGAATTGACAAGGACACCTATTTTAACTTTGTGTTGGGCTAACCTACAGTAGATTTTCAAAACTGTGTTAATTTTGTATCTTTCACAGCAAAGACATATTAAGATTTTTATTAAGTTATGGATCTTAAGTTTCCTTTGGATTACAATCGAAGTAACCTTTCAGGGCAAAGCTAAGGTACAATCAGTTTTTGAGTTTATAGATTCATTCATTCAACAAATATTTATTTGGATACATTGTAAACCAGACCACACTTTTAAGTGTTATTCTCCATGTCCCATAGTATTCCAAGGTATGTAAGAGAGGCAAAGAAAACATCCATGGCATGAGGTTTTACAAATATCATAAAAAAGCTTCTAATTTTAAAATTTTAATTGAAAGAATGAGTACGTTTACTCCTCTTAACCCATTACTTTGCAGGTTCATTCTATTCTCTTCTTCTCTAAACTCTTTGGCCTGAAAAACGAGTATTCCTCTGGGAACTATCAATTCCTTCTGTGATATAAAATGTATAATTTCAATATTTTGTAACCTGGATATTTACTTTCTCATATTTTTAGGAGATCATTTTAGATTCTATAATTAGAATTAATATGCATCTGGAATGTCTTTAATTTGGTCTCACCCACCATAATTAACTCTGGGCTATGTTTCCCTAGGCTCCCTCGCTACCTGTAGATCCTTTACAGATGGTCATTTACAGCACCCACGTTTCAAGAAGAACAGCAAATTTTACTTGTGTCCCTTGCCCTTAATCAGATTGCTTACTCAAGTCAATCTTTATCTCCAATTTCCTTTCTTTCCCATTGGTGTTTTATTATTTTTCTAACCCAGAGGAGCCAGACTCCTAGATTAGGTATTTCTTGAATTTACATATTGTAATCTCATCTGCTCATTTCCTTAGGCAGTCATTGTACATTTGGTAATTCTATTATTATAGATCATTATCTATGAAACCATTTTGTTTTTCCACAGGAGAGTCTGGAACCCCTGCTGACCTATTCTTAAAAAGTTACTCCGAAATATATCTATACTTAATCAAAAAGTTTCAAAGAAGTAAATCTTTATTTCCGTAACTAGAAAAATTAAGATTTCTGTTTTTAATACTACGCTTTGAATGCCTTCAAGTTTCAAAACTGTCAAAAGAGTTTTATTTGTATGTATGTCTCATTTTATTTTTATATCTATATATATAAATCTACCTATCTAATATCCACCACACTTTATATGTATGTGAGCATAAAAGGAATAATATTTTTATAAAATAAACAACATACAAATGCCTAATTACTTTTTTCTTTTTTTTATAAACAACTGTGGTCTCACATTTTACCTATTCTAAACAAAGCTATTTTTTTTTTTATCTTGCTTTTTTGGGACTTTTTGCTTCTTGGAGAGTTAAAAAGAAAATCAAACTTGTACTTGACCAGCTAAAATGAACTTTACAGTCTCTTTTAAAGATGGTTTCATGAATCGTAAAGCTAAGTAAAAGCTATTACTTCCTGACCATGAAGATGAGGCCGAAGTTACATCCATAAGGGAATCAGGAGAAGAGCAGGAATTGGAACCCAGCTCTCCCACACTCTGTCTAGTATGCCATATCAACTGAGGCGTCCCCTCAGGCTTTCCTTCAGTCTCTATTTAAAACACATTTGATATTCTGTGTTCTAAACTCTCAGCATGTTAGAATTACCATATTGGTTATGAGGGGTAGGGGAAAAGATGTGGCATCAATTCGCTGACCTGTCAGACAGGAGCTGACAGTACATAATGAAGTCAGAGACAAGTCACAAAACTCAAATCCAGCAGCCTAAGGCCATTCAGCAAGGAGCGAAAAGGCTTACATTCTTAGAAGGCTTAGACGTCACTACTATGTTAGAAAATAGTAAAGTACTGGTACTGGTGGAGGAAAAAATCATTAAGTAATGGCTAAATTATGTTCACTCTATGTGATCTGGAAAAGCCAGGATATGGATCTGAAGTTCAAGAAGACAAAGCCCTTTTGGATAGGCACTTATCAGTGCTGCACTGTGGAGGGAGGCAAGATCATGAAGAGAATGTCTCTCTTCCATGGGCCAATGAATAAAGTTCAATTCAACACTTGTCCACACTCATATACGTGTTACTAATTTTGTTTTCTACTTTTTAAAATATCAGTGGTTGCTAACCAGGTGAGGAGATCATGGTGACTTGGTTTATTGTTTGAAACTTTCTGTATTAAAAAAAAGGGGAAGAAAGAGATAATAATTATCTATTGGCTTTTTACTTAAAGCATATTTAAAAAGCTTTTAATGAATACTGCTGGAGAATTAGACACAATCAAATATTCCTTATAGGAATAATTCAGCTAGCTGTAAAAATAATTCATAAAGAATTATGCTTGTTAGAATGTCTTTCATCAATAAGATAAGTGATAGCAAATGCTGGCAAAGATGTGTAGAAAAGGAAACCCTTGTGCACTTTTAGTGGGATTGTAAATTAGTGAAGCCACTATGGAGAACAGAACGGAAGCTCCTCAAAAAATTAAAAAATAGAAAGACCATATGATTCAGCAATTTCACTTCTGAGAATGTATCCAAAGGAAACAAAAACACTATGTCGAAGAGATATCTCACCCTCTTGTTCACAGCAGCATTATTTACAATACCTAAGACATGGAAACAAACTAAGTGTTCACTGATGGATAAATGGATAAAGAAGTTGTGATACACACACACACACACACACACACACACACACACACATATACACAGTGGAATATTATTCATCCATTAAGAAGGAAATCTTGCCATTTGTAACAACATGGATGAACCTTGAGAGCATTAAGTCAAAAATCATAGAAAAAAAAGATCAGATGTGTGGTGACCAGAGGTAGAGGATGTAAGGTGGGAGAATTGGATGAAAGTGGCCAAAAGGTATAAACTTGCAGTTATAACATAAAAGTGCTAGGGATGTGATGTACACATGATGACTACAGTTAATGCTGCTGTATGGTGTAGGTGAAAATAGTTAAAAGAGTAAATCCTGAGTTCTTAATTACAAGGAAAAAAACATTTTTTTCTTCCTTTTTTGGTACCTATATAAAACAATGGATGTTAACTAATAGTGGTAATTATTTCACAATATATGTAAGTCAATTCATTATACTGTACACCTTAAACTTATTTAAAAGGATTATATTTTGGGGAAAATATTTATATATGTTTATAAGAACAAATGCTTTAACTTTTTCTATACAACATATGAAGTTTTGACAGTGAAGCCATGCTCATTTCATGGAGTACATTGAAAGAATCACAATTATTGGAGTATTTGACTAAACATATCAAGATCAAAATCTAGGCCTCAAGGAATTTTATCTGAATTGTTTGGGTTACCTTAGTGATCAAATTAACTGGATAACTGCCAAATTTATGCCATTTAGAGATGAACTTCCCATAAGAGGAATAATATTTTGGCATTAAGTAGGTAATCTTTATAAGTGAACAGTTTCTGATTTTCTAAGAAAAATATTTAAAATCCACTGAATTTATGGTTTAAAGCCCAGATATTAAAAATATATACATTACTTTCTTTGCTGGTTACTTACCCTAGCTTGCAGATACTCATTAAATAAAAAACAAAAACAAAACCAAAACAAAAACGAAAAATCCCAGAGGATTAAAATCTTGAAAAGTTCTTTCTACATATGAACTTTTTTTTCTATTTTAAACTGATTTTGATTTCTGTTATGCATGTCATATCATCAGAAATGTTGAACTCCTTGTCACCGATGCTCTCATCTTCATTTGCTTGTAGTCACCTGAGCAGCCTTGTAACTGTCCTCTCCAGGCAGCATATGCGATGGCTCTGGGACTTCGGTGGAAGAAAGCCCTTTTGGATAGGCAAGTATCTGTGCTGTACTGAGGGAGGCAAGAACACAGAGAGAATGTTTCTCCTTCACGGGCCAATGATTGTGGCTTACAATAACGAGCAACATTAGATTGTTGGACAGTCTATCTTTTAAAACTCGTCCTAATTATACAACACTTTCATTTTTGGACATCTAGTTCAAAGAAATAATGATGGATGTAGTTGTATTTATTGGTAAGAGAACTCAAAAAATGGTATTTCTAAAAGTAAAAAAATTAGAATTAGCTATAAATAGGGGATGGTTAAATGAATTATTGTATAGCCATTTGAAGAAATAGTAAATATTTAATGCTTTCATAAGATATTAAATATTAGACATGACAAAAGCCTATGTTTATTAATTTATTCAATAAATATATGTTGGCTGTATACTATATATAAAATATGTAATGTATTTATGGCGAGGTACTAAGTAAAAAACCAGAGTTCATAGCCATATGAAGCATGAAATAATTTAGAATTAAAAAGAAATTTATATACATGGGATGTATGTATATATACATATAACATATGTAAATACATATATAAAAAATATGCCAAAGAATTAGAAATATTTTACCTCCAGTTGAGAATTATAGGTGATCTTAATTTTATTCCTTATGTTCTAAAGTTTTACTATTTTTTACAATTTTAACAATAATACAAATCCTTTCAAGTCACTTAGAAATAGAATTCTCTGGGTACATCTAAGTCAGTCAGTTTCTTGCCATCTCTTCTTAAAAGTGTTGTATTTCAGGGAACTCTAATAATCCCATTCTTGGATTCTCAAAGTCTCTTTAATAATCAATGAGTCTCTAAATTCTGAAATTATCTGAGAGTATTAAGTTAAAGTTGAAGGATAAGATTTCCCTTCATCCAAAACTGTTTTCAAGACTCTACCCCACAAAGTATTTAGGCATAGCATCACCTGATCAATAATTCTAGGAAACAATCCAGAAGGAGATAGGTTATTTCTAACCAAAGTACTTCATTTTATTCTGCCTAAAAATAATTGGCAGAATCAGTTGAGAGAAGGTTATACGCTATGTAACTAAGACTATTTTCACAGTCAAGTTGGGTTTTGGAGATGCCAGATTATGCTATTGCAGGGGATCCTTTTCTCAGTTTATTCTTTTTATTTCACTTAGGAAAGGGAATGAGGAGGAGAAATGCTTTTTAAAAATTACAAAAACTTTACAACATTAGAGTGTAGTTTGCAAAAATTGCCAGTGGTAGTAGAGAGGCAAGTTGAGAAAAGTTGTTTTTTATTGGAATTGTAGCAGATTGAAAAAAATCTTAAGCTCCAGATTAAAAATAATATTTAGTAAGCTACTTTGACTTATGAAAGCCAAGACATTTAAATATTGAGAAATAAGATAAGAGTGTATCTGTGTCCCTGATGTAGAATTTCTGCCTGTAGGATAATATGAATAATAATTGCCATTCATTACACACATATATTGCCGTGTACTTTACATGTATTATCTTATTTAATCCTCAAAACAGCCCTAGAAATCCTATTTTTATTCTAATTTCTTAGATGAGAAAACTAAAACTTAGAATGGTTATGTAACCTGACCAAAGATGCTCAACTAATAAGTGGTGGAGCTAGAATTTGAATTCGGATCTGTCTGACTCCACAACCTTATGTGCTTAGTTCTGTCTTATAGGTCCTATTCCATGTTTTAGAATGTAGGTCCATTTTTTCCATGTGATTACTGAGCTTAGAACAATAGAACGATAGGATATCCAAGTATAAATGTAATTATTTGGCACATTCTTCCGTTCACTTTAGGTTTGAATGACCAAATGCATGCTGGCCACTGGGAGTGGATCAGCAGTGAACCTGTCACCTTCACCAACTGGAGGAGAGAGCCCCCTCAACGTTCAAGGCCTGGCAAGAACTGTGTTTTGGTTCAAAAACAAGGAAAATGGCAAATAAAGGATTGTAGAAAGGGCAAAGCTCACAATTACGTGTGTTCCAGGAAACTCTAATGTAACTGGCCTTATAGGTGCCCCATGGAATTTCTCACCTATTTATTTACAGGATTTGTGCATATTGCTCAATAGAAAACAAGGTGTCATGACTGATTTGGCACTTTTTTTTATTATAGTGTATGAGTGATATCTAGTTTTTTTAAAAAAAGGAACATAAATGAATAGTTCCAGGAAGATTGATAAATGAATATTTCTTACAGGAAAAGATACAATTCTTACATCTCAATCTCTTTCAAAATAAATGCTTGATGTATTATATGGTGCAAGATTTGCTTGTTCCAGGAGACCCCCACCCTGACACCCTCCATATCTCAGTCAGCACCAATTTCATGGTCTTTGGATTTTTTGGTCCCAATATCTCAAATGAGTCCATTCTGAAATCGATATTGCAGGTGCTTCTACCACTTCAGTCTGAGTGAAGCTAACCCTGCCAGTTCATTAAATCAAGGTTGAACTGCAAAGGGTTGCTTTGTCCCTTTGGAGCCCTTTCAAATGTGAAACCTGAAGTAAGAGGCTGTGGATCAAAAGGAGAATTCTCTGTGGTGAAAAAGGAAAGCTTTAGATGGAAGAATCTTGCTGATGGAAGCTCATCTGCAAAGCTCTAGTTCAGGTAAGAATTCAAGGGCTACCTGTATTTCAGAGGTCTACTCATCACTATTCATGAGACAGATCTCCCTTTGTAATAAGAATGTTGGCATTGTACCATTCCAAGGCTACATGATTGGGTTTCTCCAGCCTTACAGAGTCATGAAAAATTTGAAGTAACATGAACCTCTCTCTTCATTCATGTTTATAGCAGTGACTAGCATTTCTCAAGGACATTTGGAATAAAGAGTATATATAAATGATGGTTAATATGTGGAAGAAAAATACTGCTTCCTCAGAAGTATCTCAGTGAATGAGGCTGATGAACAGAGAAAAAGAAAATACTTAAAACAAAGCCCTCAAAAGCCTATATTCTCAGAAAGGATTTTCATGCAATTTTGAGCCCTTAAATCTTTAATAGTTGTAGAAATGCCATGTTAACTTGACTCTCTAATGTAAAGGTAACTTATTAATTTATAATGTCAACTGAGTGAAACATTTTGTAACAGTGAAGTATGTTGCAGCCTTATAAGAACTTCCTTCTGAAATCAAGGTTTAATTACAGGAAATTAGAAATTTATTTCTGAAACATTTACTCAAAATTTTCCTCTTTTCATAATCACTAGAAAGTACGGTTGTGCCAAATGTAACTTGCTATAGGAGCACCAGTGTAACTTCAGAATCAAAAGGAGGTTACTGAGTAGACCAAAGCCTTAGTGCAGGTTTTATTATAATAATACCTTGAGTGAAATTGAAAAAGACTGAAGACATTCAGTCCAGTTTCTGGATATAAAACATGACAACCTTGTTTTATTTCTGCTCAAGACTTTGATTAATAGAAATATTTGCAAAGAGACGCTGGAATCAGGCTTAGACATTCTACTTCTTAATAAAGTTAAACATCATTGTGGAGTCGGAGGCTCCTTACATTAGATATCACAGGGAGACACTGGACTGATATAATATTCGGGTCTCCTGTATGACACAAGCAGTCTTTGGTGCTTAACCAAAAGATGCACAACCCATCCTCTGTACCTGTTCCAATCTCCTCTGATCCTCTGGCCTCTGCAGTGCAGGAAGGTGTGATGCCAGATAAAGAAACAGAGTTGTTCACCGAAAGGGTTACATCTAGGAGGGAAAGTGAAAGTTCAAGAAATAAGAAATTTAAGGGCCACATCTTTCTACTGTAACTTTAGGACTATATTAACTATTTAAAACTGAAACCCAGAACCATGACAATTATGTCATGAATCTGGTCGACATGGTAGGTAGATTTTATCATGCATTTCTGCAATGACAGTGACATTTAAGTGTAATTACAATGTTAGCACAAAAAGAGAACGTTTTGGTTTTTTATAGCAAC
The DNA here is from genome assembly GCF_000325575.1 of Pteropus alecto. NCBI lineage: Eukaryota > Metazoa > Chordata > Mammalia > Chiroptera > Pteropodidae > Pteropus > Pteropus alecto. Next base: position 4,953,497 of record NW_006441071.1, read on the forward strand.
AAGACATACTAGAAGAATGTTTAAAAATATTCCTGATTGCAAAGGCATTAATCAAGCTATAAAAATCCAAGTAAGAGATGGAGACTTAAGGTAGCTAAGAAGAAGAGCATCAGAAAGAAGGACCTGAACACCTCCCAGCCCTTCTTCCCACACTTGAACATTGACTCAGGAAAAGACCCACTTTATCCAAGGGCATCAATCCAGCAAAATAGTGTGCAGCCTTTCAGAATCTTGCAATTTTTGGTCTTTAACAAAAATGTACACTTATGCAGCATATATTTGCAAAACATGAACTTAAAAAAGATAATTATTTTATCTCCTTCCAAGGAGTGGTAAAAATGAACCAGGTGACATTTATTTACATTTCTGTTTTTGTTTATTTTTAATAGAGCCAAAAAGAATATGCACATATTTTCATTAACAGTACAGTTCTGTATAATTTAAACCATAAATCAGTGCTGGTTAATTTCTGCAACAAAGCAGCATATTAAATGTACTGTATCATGCGTTATCTAGTGTTGTATCAAAATTAATGAAATAAACATTTCTAGTTCTGAACCACTGTTCCTTTAGTTTTAACATTTTATATTTATTCTACCTATTGTTAGACGGAATGGAGAAGAAGAATGGAAAAGAAAGATGAATGTGTCTTTTTTATCTTTACTTTTAGATCAGTCTTTAGCTATGTGACTTCTATCCATTCACCCAGCTACACATCCATCCATCTACCATTCATTCGACAAATATTGAATATGGAGTGCCAGTCCTCCACCTGACATTATCCTAGATGCTGGAGATATTGTAGCAAATGAGATAGGAAAATAAAAATATAAAAGCATAGCACATATACGCAAATTTCTAATAAGTTTTTTTTTAAGTGAGAAGCTTTTTATCGAGGAGGATGTCACAGAAAAAAAATTATTGATTATATTATCCTTTTTCAGAATTGAAGGAAAATATACACTAAGAGAAACGGCTCAGGTTGTCTTCTGTTTTGTTCTCTCCTGATTAGGAAACTGGCGTTAACTTTTTGAATTTTTATTCAGCTCAAAGTGTTATTGATAGCAGCTATCCCAAATTTTCTATCTCCAGACCAAGTTAGGAACTAGAATAATTAAATTTATCTGATTGGTTTTGCAATGATATTTTTCCCCCAAAGGATAGCAGGATGTCTTTCTGTGTCTTTGATATTCCTGTAGCAACAGGAATAAAGAAGAGAGAACTTCAATATCATTTTATCTAATATTCATATTGTACAACAGAGGAGACTAAAGTTCTCAGAAGTTAAAGTATAGGAAGAAATCAGCATTAGAACTGGGGTCTTCCAAACCGTAGGCTGAATCTCTTCAAACTATTCCACATGTCTATTACCACTCTGAGCAAATTTGTTTGTTTGTTTGTTTGTTTATAGTCAAGTAAAATGTCTTTGAATGAGTATTATAAAATTCACCATATACTTGAAAACATTATAGCGAAAGAAGATAGACACAAAAGGCCTTGTATTGCATGATTCCATTTATGTAAAATGCCCCGAATAGGCAAATCTATAAAGATAGAAAGTAGATTAGTGGTTGCCAGGAGTTAGAGAAATGGGAAAATGGGACTGATTGCTAATAGATGCAGGGTTTCTTTTTGAGGGAATGAAAATGTTCTGGAATTATCTTGTATTGCATGATTCCATTTATGTGAAATGCCCCGAATAGGCAAATCTATAAAGATGGAAAGTAGATTAGTGGTTGCCAGGGGTTAGAGAAATGGGAAAATGGGACCGATTGCTAATAGATGCAGAGTTTCTTTTTGAGGGAATGAAAATGTTCTGGAATTAGATAGTGGTGATGGTTGCAGAATACAGTGAATATACTAAAAACCACTGAGGTATATACTTCAAAATGGTAAATTTTATGTTATGAGAAATATAGTTCAATAAAAAATGCTATTTAAAATCATCATATAAAATTTTAGAAAGCTATAAATAGGTTGAAATGTTTGATGCTTTTTTCAGTCATTGCCCCATGTCTCACCTAGGTTTTTGTTTGTTTATATAGTTGGTTAAGTGGAAAAGAATGCTGATTCTACATATTTTTTAATTTAGAGTACTGCTTTATTGATTTCCTTCTTTTTCTCTCCATTAATCATGGGAGAACTGTTACTGATGGCAGAGTGAGTCTGGATATCTATAATGTCCAGAATGCTATGATTTTCTCGAAATTAATTTTACAAGTTTTTAGAAGAGGGTCATGCAGGAAATGAATATAATATCCTCATAGCTTAAACATGTAACTGTTCATTTTGAACAGTTTTTATAGGTCTTATATTTTGCTAGGTAATAAAGTTTAATTTGTCTTAAGATGGAAAGGGACAAAAATCAACCAACATTTCCATTAAAGGTCTTATCATAACCTGTAATACTTTTTACAAGCAATGAAATATGAATTTATCTTTTGTTTCTATCCCTCTCTGTATTTGTGCTTCCAAAAGGCAATCAATCACAATTTACCCTACAGAAGAAGAATGAAAAAAAAAAAAAAATACCATCTTAAAACTAGTCAAAAGAAAGCTGGAGTGGCTATATTCATGTCAGAATAGATTTTAAAGCAAAAACTATTACCAAGGATAAAGATAGTTACTTTATAATTTAAAGGGGTCACAGATTAATAATATCAGGAATGAGAGGGGATATCACTATAGATTCTATAACAACTAAAAGACTAAAAAGGAAATATAATAAACAACTTGAGACAATATATAACTTAAATGAAATGGACAAATTCCTTGAAAAACAAACTATCGAAACTCAATCAAGAAAAGACAGATAACTTGAAAAAACCCTATAACTAGTACAGCAATTGAATTTGTAGTTTAAATTTTTTTCACAAAGAAAATTCTAAGGTCAGATAACTTCATTATTGAATTCTACACATATTTAAGAAAGAAATAGTATCAATTCTATAAAACTCATCCAGAAAATGGCAGAGGAAAGAATACTTTCTAACTCATTCTAAAAGGCCAGTATTATTCTGATACCAGACCATACAAAAATAATACAAGAAAAGTAAATCACAGACCAATATCCCTCATGAGTATAGACGGAAAATCTAAACAAAATTTTACCAATTCAAATCTAACAATGTATACAAAAAGATAATACATTTTGACCAAGACATTGTTAAGAGAATGACAAGCCACAGACTGGGAGAAAATATTTATTATGCATATATCGGTAAAGAACTGTATTTTATATTTCTTCAAAAATCAATAATAAGAAATTTTTTAAATGTCAGAAGATTTGAATAGATACTTCACCAAAGAAGATATGTGGATGACAAATAAGTACATGAAAATATGTCAACATATTACTCATTAGGGAATTGTAAATTGAAGCTGCAATGAGATAGTATTACACACCTATTAGAAGACTAGAATGAAAAAGGCTGACAATACCGAGTAAGGATGTGAAAAACTAGAATTCTACAAATTCTACACTGCCAGCGAAAATGCAAAATAGTTCAACCACTTTGAAAAAACAATTTAGTCGTTAAAAAATGGTAAACATACTTACCATATAATCTAGCCATTCCATTCTTATGTGTTTACCTAAGAGAAAATAATGCATATTTTTATTTAAAGACTTAATACATGAATGTTCCTAGCAGCTTTATTTGTGACAACCCAAACTGTAAATAACCAAATGTCCATTATCATGTGAATAGATAAACAAAGTATATCCTTACAAAGAAATACTATTCAGGAATATAAACAACTGAGGTATTGCTACGACAACATGGATGATTCTCAAAATAATTATTCTGAGTGAAATAAGCCTGAAAATAGAATATATAGTCGTATATGTACTCCATTTATAAAAAATTATTTGCAGTGCGAACTAATCTATAGTGACGGAAAGCAGATCAGGTGTTATCTGTGAATGGGAGAGAAGGACAGGAAAGGACAGAGAAAGGGATTGCAAAGGGACACAAGGACACTTTTTGGAGTGATGAATTTGTTCACTATCTTGATTGTAGTAATAGATTTATAGATATGCATAATAAATATCTAAATCTACCAAATTGTACACTTTAAATATGTGTTTCTTGCAAGTCAATTTCATACTTCAATAAAATTGTTTAAAGAGAAACAATTTCTACAATGTGGTGGGAAATTTTCAAAAGAAAATTTGCATAAAGATGTTTATATGCATAAAGATGTTTTTATTTCAGGGCAATAAAAAAATTGGAGCAAAATTATATGATAAAAATGTCCAATGACTCAAGAATGCTTAATGGAATATTAAATGGCCTCCATTAAAGTAATAATTCTATCACATAAAAATTTAAAATAGCAGAATATAAAATAGTATATGTACCATTTTAATAGCTACACTGCAATAGACAGACAGATAGAGAAGAAAAGCGAGAAGTGGGTTTATATCTCAATTCTACCACTTACTAGCTTTGCATCCTAAATTCTCTAAACTTTAGTTTTCTCATTTATAAAATGGGAATAACAATAACTTCCTGGAAAAATTGTTGTAAAAACTAAGTGTGAAACTATAAAGAATATACCTAAGATATAATAGGCACTCAATAAAAAATATCTTTTTAAAAGCTGTAAAGTATATGTGAGAGAGAGATGCAAAGGAAGAGGGTGACAACTTCAAACAGTGCTTGTCCTCACCAGTAAGCAGGGAAGGAGAGTTGGGGTGGGAGTGTTTGGACTTTACGTTCCCTATTACAAGTGAGAACTTTCTCACATGTTAAGATATTTGTGTTGAATGTGGAAATGTTTCTAGGTTTTGGAGAAATCCATATGACCAAGGAAGCTCTTTTTAAAACCCCGATATGCCTTACTTTCACACATGATCTATGATACACAAATCTCATTGTAAAGAAAGACAAATTAGGGGATAGTTTTTGATATAACAGAAAGGATTGTTTGCTTTGCTAAAGGAGAGTTTGCTGCTAAGGATCTGGGGAATATTTTCTGAGAACAGCTTCTCCATGGAGTTACATTTTCAATTTTTTTTTTTTTTTTGCAATCAGCATGTAAGGAACATACTTGTGACATATATCGAGCATTCATTATGCCCCCAAATGAACATGCAAAGACTTAAATGCTGCTAAGTGGAGAGAAAGGTGGTTCAAGGTCTATGGAAGTCGGGAAGGATTCAGATTAGAAGCTAAAGCACAGAAAAGACCAGCAGAGACTGGCTCCCAGTAAATCGTTGTCTCGAATACAGATTTCCTACCCATCAGAAATCTTGGGTCCTTTTGGTGACTAGCCACAAATAACAGGCTTCTTAAGAGTTTCAGGTTTGAATCAAGAGTTGAACTTTTGCAAATGTGACTAAGACCAGCCCAGCTTTATGGAAATCTTGGGCCCAGGGTCAGGTACACAACAGAAGGCAAGCCTTACGGGAAAATTCTGCTTTGCTTTTGCATTTTATGGTCATGATTTTTCAGTTCATCTCATGCCACCTCGTTACTTAATTCCCACACCTCAGAGGGGAAAATGTGTAATATTTTAATATTTATGTTACAGATACTTAAAATTATGTTTCTGAATAGGTATTGCCAAGACAGTTAAGCCAAACTTTATAGTGGGTAGAAAATATAAATTTGTCTAAAATCTTTCATGAAATGAAGGTCTTAATATTTATTTCCAGAGTTGATTTTGGTGCCCGCTCTTGGAGAGCCTTAGAGAAGGGTTGTCAATACAAGGTGTCATTGTTTTAGCTTTCCTATCCACAACTTGCTTTTCTTCTCCCCAACTTCCCTCTCCTTTGGCAACTTTTCCTCACATTCTGTCCTACATTTGGCCCCGAGTCAGTTGAAAGCTCTGCGAGTTGATTTTCCATTCCCATCTGAATTTTAGCTTAGCCGTGGAACTGTTTTCCATGTGTTTTTCATCATTTGTTCATGTGTTATGAGCTTATAGGAACAATATGGTTCCCCCAAGCTGCCTGCATTGTATAAGCAGAAACTGGCAAGGTGGCCAGTGGAGAAATGGTTTTCAGGCAGATGCCCCCTACACTCATTTCTGTTGGTGGTGATACACCGCCCCCTTCTTCCAACTGGAGAAAAACAATTTACAAGCTGCCTAAAGTTAACTAACACACATAGAATCAAACCTCTGGCACGAGATACCTTTTCTAGGAGTATACTCCGTCAGGAAAGACTTTCATGGGAACTGTGGCTGGTATGACGAAGTTCCAAGACCTACTCTGAGACCCCGGGAGGCTGGGAAATAAAGGTTTACTCTGAGTCTTCCCAGAGTTAGTGGAAGTTTGATTTTAAAATAGAGTCTGAACTCAGAGAATTAAGGATATGTTCTCCAGGACAAAGAGATATCTTTTAGAAAGTAAAGCACAATAAGAACCTGTGTCAGAAGTTTCTGTCCACGTTTTAATTGGATTTGGTATGATAAAGCAGACATTCACTAACATTCCAAGTGTAGAGTGAGGGGCCAGAAGTGGGAAATAAACAGAAGAATGTATTTAGCAAAATCTGTGTTGCTGACAGTGCAGTCTCCAGCATAGACCTTGCTATTTCTCCCTGGGTAGGAAGACACATGCACCCAAATTAAGCCAAGGCTGAGGGTTCACTAAATGCCAGAGTAAAGAAGGGACTTCCTTTATTGATGCCCCCCCAAAACCCTGTTGTTATGGGTGAGATGGCTCCCTTGTAACCCTCTACTAGCCAGGGAGCTGGCCTGATGACAGGTCTGCTCTTGCTGCTTAAGACTTTGGATTTTCATAGTTCTTTTGCTCACTCTGATCTTTTTTCTCCATTATATTTAGGACCGAATTCACAAGAAATGAGTTAAATGTTGCAGAAAGTTCTAACAGCTGCAAGAAGGTATGGGTGATCCCGGAAAGAAAGATTTAAAGGTGTGCTGGAGTGAAAAGCTAGACTTTGGTGGGTCAATATGTTAGTGGATGTGAGAAAGTGGAGGTGGGGTTTGGACATTTCTTTCCAAAATTTGTGAAGGCAAAAGACTACACTGAAGTTCAAACCTGAAAACTTCTATGAAATCAAGAGATGCTTTTAGAAAGTAAAGATTCAAAGCAGCAAGCATATCAGAGGCAGCCACTGGAATAAAGGGAGTTTGACAATAAGCGGGGAGACTATTCAACAAAAGTAAGTTGGACAGGATGGAATTTCAAGAGCAGAGTAGAAAGGAGAAATTAATTAGTATGGATGGATGGTAAGATAGGAGGGAACTCTCATCTAAAGGCTTCTCTCTTTCTCTGTGAGGTCATTGGCTGAAAATGATGAAAGAGGCAGAATGGTCAAAGGCTTGAGAAAATTTGAGAAGTTTTTAAATATTCTACATGGAAAATAAAGAGTTGACTAGAGTTATATGAAAGATTGGGCAGAATTGAAGGTTCTGTTAAGGTGGGAGATAGTTCATTTATATAGAATTAATTTTTGTCATTTTGTCTTCATCTCTACCAGCCTCCATAGCCTGGGTGTGGCTGAGGGAAGGTGGACAGCTGGGTGTTTCCAGGGTTAAGATTTTACTAAGTGGGTGCAAGAGAAGAAAAAAGGGGTGAGGGAGTTAGGAATATTGCAAAAGTTTGAAGTGATGGGCCATGAATGCAACCTGGATAGGGAACAAAGTGAAGATCAGAAAATTTATAGATATTAACTCACTCATTCATTCCTTATTCAGTTTAAACCAATATTCTGGAGCATCTACTACATGGAAGGAATTGTTCTAGGGCCTGAGAGGGTTACTAAGAAAGACATAGCCTCACTTTCATGGACTTTAAATCTAAATTGGAGACAGACGTTAAACAAATGTTCACACCAATAATTGTTTAACTACACTTATGGTAATACCAGAATGAGGATAAAGCAGAAAACAAATGCTGTCTGAAAAACATGAGAACGTTGTCATGAGAGAGTGGAATGCGGATGTCACAATTTAGAGGCGGAACAATTTCTGATAATAATAGGGATCAGAATGTAATAGGAATGAAGAGAGGCCAGTTGGAGTGGGGATCATCAGATTTTGGCCAGGTGTCGAATGCAACATCATGTGATACTGATGGCATGATATCAATCAGACCCATCCGTGTGCACACTGAAGTCACACAAGGTGATAGTAGGATTAGGGGTGAAAAGCAAGGCAATAAGTCAGAGGACGAGAGAAGAGCAGACAGTATTGCCCCTGGCAAGGTTTAGGGACACACAGTTAAAGTACCTGAGATCATGTAGCTAACAAGCTGTAAGGCAGAGCCAAGAATCAGATAAAGTTTTTCTGGCTTCGAGTTCAGAGTTACTTCCACTTACATTACTCTCTCGGAGAGCAGCTTTCTGCAAAATGAAAAATGATCAAGGTAAATGTTAAGGAAGGGGGAAAAGGAGCACAACAGAGGCTAAGCATCAGTGAAGGCATCCCCAGGACCTATCACAGACAGTGGGCAGTGGGGGATAGAGGGACAGTAAGATGGCGGGGCACATGGTGAAGTCACCTCAGCTGCCTTGGCCTGCTTCTCAGATTTGCAGAAGCCCTCTCTGCAGTCTTAGTAAGTAGCTGATTAGTCAAATTTAGGTATGGTCTATGACTTGTGCATGGTAATAGCTACAGCTCTAGTTATGAAAAATAAAATGCTTGTCCCTTGTATTGGAGTGTTTTAGAGAGCAGTGAGATCACCGAACCTACGAACAGAAGAATGAGATCTTAAAAGGTAATTCAGGGATCAGTGCCTAAAAGTGGAAATGGGGAATTTTTGTGGCATGCTACACCATCCGATATTTGTCCTTTTCTACTGGCTATACATTTTGTTCTCTTAAAGTGATGAAATAATTTGCTAGAGCTGCCATAACAGCCATCACAAAGCACCCCAGACTGAGTGGCTTAAACAACGGAAATTTATTTTTTCACAGTTCTGTAGGGTGGAAGTCCAAAATCAAGGTTTCTGTGAGGTAATTTTCTTCTGAGGGCTCTCTCCTTGGCTTGGAGATAGCCATCTCCTTACATCTTCATGTAGTCTTTCTTCTGTGTGTGTCTTTGTCTTAATCTCCTTTTCTCATGGGAACATCAGATTTATTGGAATAGCGCCCACCCTAATGACCTCATTTTGACTTAAGTACCTCTCTAAAGGCCTTATCTTCAAATATGGTCACATTCTGAGGACTGGGGATTAAGATTTCAACATGAATTTTGGGATACACAATTCAGCCCATAACAGGTGACAATTTAAAAAGATTGCATGCAAATAAGTTGACAATAATAATTGCTTCCATGGCAGGACAAGAAACCTGAAAGGTCAGAGGAGAATTTACTCTTCATTGTATAATTTTTTGTATTGTTTTACTTTTGTTATGTATTTATTACCAAATCAAAAGTTAGAGAAAATCCACGTCTATCGTACCTCTTTGCACTTAACAAATATTTATTGAATAAAATTAGCAGAGACACAGGGTGACAGTCTGCTGTGCCTTAGGGATTCGGATCTGAAGTTCCCCTATCAGTACGGAAATGGTGCCTGCCTGGGAGATCCTTGTGTAACTTTCTCTGAATAAAGTAGACTTTCCCTATGGATGGCAAATTCCACCAGGCCTGGATAAGGACACCCTGACCATTTTATCCCCAGGACCCATCACAGAGTTGGCACTCAGATACATGCTGTATGAATGAATAAATCGCTGAGTTCAGTAAGTGGAGCAGCTTTGGGGAATGAGACCCTTTCTGATGTGTTCTTTCCACAGAAAGTGGCAGTGGGGAGAGTACTACATTTTGAATAATTTACTTAACTAAGTCATGACAAAAGATTTAAGGGGAAACCACTTAGTCTAATGTGCCCTCTTTTTTGTCTTTTGGAAAAGAAGAGATTCTGCCTTCTTTTGGGTTCTTTTTAAATAAATGCCCATGACACTATTGCTATTCTATATTTTGAAAAGTTAGGTAGATATAAGGCAATGGCAAATTTCTTCCCAAATCCATCAACCCATATCCCTTTTCCTGTCTTTCAGTTTTCCAAAATTATAAATTTGCTAGAAATCTCAAATTTTATCATTGGCAACAAAATAATCATCAGTTTTCCTTGAAGCCCACCTTCTACCCCGAACTGCCTCTCGTCTTTTGTTGATTTAGGTCTGGGGTCTTCATAGGAGAATTTAGCTTCTCTCTTTTTCCTCAGAGAGCACTACAGCACTTTTTAGCTCAGTTCTGAGAGTCTGTAATAGGAACAGAAACTGTAACTGTTACTGTTTCCTCTCACCCCAAAGTGCCTTCGAGTTGAAATTAGAGTGTTCGGATCATGCCGTGCATGAGTTGTAAATTGGAATGAATGAATTATGACATTGGCCCTTTTGGTCCTCACACAGGCCTGAGGTTGTCTCAGGGAGTCACCTTAACAGGCTTGGACACATGTAAGCTCAGGCCTGCCTTTCACTGTGGTGTTTGCTACTAAGTACACCAACAATTTGTGGTGTGCTCTCCACTCAACAGCTTCCTGCTGTGTCTGGAGGCCCCCTCCAGACCTACCTCCATTTGGTTTCATCCAAATTGGGAGGTGACTAGATGTCTGTGTCACTGAAGACCCAAGGAGGCAGCATATTTTTGCTAAAAACTACAAAATGTGTGTTTATGTTCTTAAGAATAAGCTGTAATGTATCACATACTCAGCTTTAGAATTGATGAAAGGACACAGTAGTGAAAGGTGACATGTTATCTGCCCTTAGCTGGAAAGATGAGGGTTGAAGACAGACTTATGTACCATAGCTCTCATCATAGAGGTTTTACTTTACTAGATTTACCCTTCAGGATATTTGTACATTTTCTCAAGAGGAATGGCAGAACAGAAATAAATTCTTCATGAGTATTTTTTAAATGACATTATTAAACACCAAAATTAGGATGGGAAGAAGGAGAGTTTAGGACTAAAGAAGGGTTAAAAATGGATAAGTGACATCCGTACAGCTAATAAAGTTACCAAATGTGTGATGCCACTAGACTGTACAAACCGCTCAAGGGCAGGAACCAAGTTTTTATAATTTTTTTATTGTTTTCTAGTATCCAACATGATGCCTACATCTTCTACAAATCTTCTACAAATTTTAATGCAATGGACATTATTTTAATTGTATCCTACGTTCAGAGCTGAGCAACCTGAGACCTCAAGTGGAATCTCTGGGGTAGTCTTCAGTTTGGGGAAATGCTAGATACTGTAATTGATGGCAATGAAACTTCAGGCATTGAAAAGTAAAGTTTAAAAGGAATCAGGGAACATATCATAGCTGGCTTCTATAGCATATTTATCATCAGGTCACAGAGTGGCCAGCTCTGGAGTCTATCGCATTGACTAGGTGAGGGGAATTAAGAAATTCAAATCGATGGCAATTAAAAAAAAACACTTTAAAAGAAGTGGCAAATACTAATGCTCATTTAGGATGGATCAACTGTACCTAAATACTAGCAAAGGTTCTATGGTATTTGGTATAAAGAAAACATAGCTCTTCTGATAGAATTCTGGAAAAAATATGGTCCATTTAAAAATAGTTCATTATTGTAGATAAAGGGTTTACGCGAAGCTTTATCTCACAGAAGTCAAGTATGACTATTAAAAAAACACATGTCTGGAAAATAGATTCCAGTGGGTCACTTCTTAAAAAGAAAACCAGTACTGAAAACTGGGGGAGCATGTTCCAGATTACGTGTGTTACAGGAAACAAAGAATATGGTGATTAAACTGAAAAGGGAGAAATGTAAGCAAGTAATGGGTCAATTATCAATGGAAATACTGTTCAAATGGTGCGGAGGGTAGATTGGACTCAATTCTGGGTTTCAGTTTTGTGGATATGTTTCTTTCTCATACCTGGTCTGATTTACAACATTTTTGAATGATAGTCACCTAACAAATTTTCCTTTGATCCCTGAAGACTCACGTTTGTCTCCGTCTTTATTTATCTTGGCCATCAGTTATTATAGAATAAGGGAGATGATGTCGATTCTATAAGATAAAGAATTGACCAGTCAGCTTCATGCTCACAGCTATCAAACTTGGTTCTTAGAATCCACGTTCTCAAGTCTGGCTCTTTGTTTAGAGACAGAAAAAATCAACAGGATAGCTTGGGAGTAACATTTCCCCATCGTCAGTGAGGAGTGATGAGCTGTCAGTCTATTAGTATCTCATTAGTAAATGTGTGAACAATTGAAAGAGTTTATCTGATGACTGACCAGTTGTGAAATTTAGCACTGAGTATTTGATTCTTAGGATGAAGAGAATAACTTGGGAATTGTGTTTCCTTTTACTCCCTTACCATACAAAACCAGCAACCCCAACCACATCTAGGTAAAAGGGAGAGTCCTCTGCTCAACAAAGCTAACATCCTTCTATTTCTTCCTTTCTCGTCCTTACAATTTTGATATACATCTTTGGCTACTCGTGTGTGTCTGTGTGTGTGTGTGTGTGTGTGTGTGTATGTGTGTATGTGTGTGTGTGTGTAGAGCATAAAGGCCTGGGTTTTTGCTAACTGTATGCCTTTTTTATCTGATATACTTCTCTCATAAAAACATGTTTTGTCTGTTTTATCCCAGCACAAAGCAGATGCACTGCATATGTTAGCTGACTCTGGTCCTTCTCTAATAACAGTGATGGGAAATCCAGGCAAAGAATGTGTTGTTTTCACTAATACTGCTCTTTAAATCTCAGCCGATAAAGTGTCAGCTAATGAACCCCTGGGTCCCAGGCTTTCACTGGGGCCTCCTAAAATACACAAAACCAAAATGAAGGCAGGACACCATTAGCACTACATAATTCAAGCAAACAAATGTGTTTACACTGCCTGGCTACTGACCACCTGCCTTCCCATCCTACAAGGCAGGTATCTATATATGGGATGTCCTGTTCACAGCCCTGCAGGCAGTGAGTCTCTTCTTTAAGCCTCTCCATCTGTGAATCTAAAAGACGCTTGGGACCCTGATAGCATGCATCTCCTCTTACTCTGGCTGCTGGTGCTTCTGCCTCTGGGGAGGGCTGCCTGGCCCCTGGATGGCCGCCAGAGTCAGAATTCCGTTTCTCTGGTGCTCCTAGAAAGGAATCGCAGGGAGCTTCCCATGGGCAACCATGAGGAGGCTGAGGAGAAGCCAGATCTGTTTGTTGCAGTGCCACACCTGATAGGTGCCAGTGCTGCAGGGCAAGGCCACAGACAGAGAGAGAAGATGCTGTTCAGGTTTAGCAGATTCTGGAAGAAATCTGAGAGAGAACTGCACCCAACCCAAGACCCTGTCAATGAGCACTTTCCACTTGGGACTCAGGCTCTCACTCAGTCAAAGGATCGGATGCAAATGAAGAAGTCTCCTCTTCAGGAAGAAGCCAAGAAATTCTGGCACCACTTTATGTTCAGAATGAGTCCGGCTTCTCAGGGAGTCATCTTGCCCATAAAAAGCCATGAAGTGCATCAGGAGACCTGTAGGACAGTGCCTTTCAGCCAGGTATCTGTTCCTGGGGGAAAGAGGGGGCAAGGGTTGGCAGGAAGGGGGTGGACAGCTGGGACAGATGGAGAGGAGGGGAAGAGGCTGTCAGCATCCCGTGTCTTGCCTAACTCCCAGACTTGGTCCTTGGGTGTTCATCATAGGATTTGACAAAGTATGATTATACTCCCTAAATTTCTTTCTAAACTTATCATTCATTGTTTCTTGGTATTCAGGAAATGCTGCGAGAACGGTGTGGCTGTACTGCCAATATTAGTAATCATTCATATTAATGGCACACAGCTTTGTTTAATGTGGTTTTATTTATTTATTTTTATAAGGGCGTTGGTCTATCCAGAGATATAAATAAGACTGTACCTTCAGTTAGGAGACTGGGGATTTAGAGCCATCACCAGAATTCTCTCTAGAGAATTCTGTACTCTGTACTCTATAAGGATGTGTGTGATCAGGTCAACTTTATCTGTAGATAGGTGGGATACACTGGACTCCTCCCCAAACAATCTCATACACATGTATGTTGGTCTTAATCCCTATATTTCACATGTAATTACTTCATAGGTCTATGAAATATGTTAAGGTTGCCAGGCAAAGTTGCCACATCATTCCTAGTATTACCATAGCAAAAATGGTTTAACTTATTTTCTCGTAAGCTTTTAAAAAATACTCTTGATGTGAAATTACATTTCTCCCCTTAGTAATACCTATCTCCTAATTCATGTTGTGTTGGTTGATTTGCGGTTATCGTGATTGATTCCGCACTATTAAAATGAAGAGGTATTCTACTATCTTCTTCCTCCAGTCAGTTCTGGCAAGCCTCATGTTCCAAATGTTAAATTAAAATTGAAAAATTGCATCAGGTCCTTAAACATAAAGATAGCGAACCAAAAGCAATGTAGGGTAGACTAAAATTTTACAGTCCAGTAATGCTACCCAATTAAGCAGGCAGTATTATAAGGTAATTGACTGTGCACGGCAGTAAAGCATTCTGCCTGAAAGGGCAAGGATGTGTAGCAATGACAAGTCAACTATCAAATAATAATGACCGCTTTGTTGGCCACATGAAATTAGAAAATTGCTCCTAAGAATCATGAAATCAAATTTCCTTTGAAACTATTATTTTACATTCTATTGCTAATTAAATAAAAATTAAGGTGCTCAACTAACATATTTTGAAGGGCATATAAAGCTAGGGGCATGGGGCTATGGGAGAGGCAAAGATGATGTCATGCATGATGACTTGCAGGCTTATGTGTTGCAACTTTGCTCCATGCAACTTCATAGATTTGAATGTGCTATACGCCCTGCAGAATAGGATGGAATTAAACTCATGATGTTCCAATTTTATTTTATGAGCAATCGAACAAACTTATGTCGAAAATCTATTATGCACATGCACTGTGAGGAATCAAAAGGTAAGGCACGTTACTTACATAAGAAGTCAGGCATTAGAATGTTTTCAACTGGCAACACCCAATTAGACAAAATTTCTTAAAGTTGGCATTTAAAAATTAGTGTAAAATATTTTCACATTAATGTAGAGATTTCTTAAAGGCTAATTTATTAATTTACTCAATAAAAGAAATATTTAGTTGAGGTGGTTTTTGCCCTTATAGATACCATCACTTGTATTGCAAAATATCCAAAATTGGAAGGTTTTTGAAACTTTAAATTATTCTCAGACTTACAGTGGATAGCTTCTGCATCATATATGTTAGTGAGATTATGCAAAATAATTTAATGGAGATGTGTTTGCCTTTTAGAGTATCACCCATGAAGACTGTGAGGAAATAGTTGTACAGAACAATCTTTGCTTTGGGAAATGTGGGTCTATTCGTTTTCCTGGAGCTGCACAGCACCCCCATACCTTCTGCTCCCACTGCTCGCCTGCCAAGTTCACCACGATGCACTTGTCACTGAATTGCACTGGCCTTGGCCCTGTGGTCAAGGTGGTGATGCTGGTAGAGGAGTGCCAGTGCAAGGTGAAGACAGAGCACCACGAGCATGGACACCTCCTACAGGCAGGCTCCCAGGCAGAATTTCCTGCCCAGGATCCTTTCACCCCAGGATTCTCAACTTAAAAAGCTATCCCACTATTGCTTTGGAAAAGCAAAACCACAATAGCAAAGTTGCTGATTATTCGGTGGAAGTTTTCAGTGGGTACATATTTTAAGGGAAAGGTGATTTAAAAAGCAGTACGATAGAAAAATGTAAAGAAATTGGTACTGATTTGGTATCTAGTTTTGGCTCTACTATTGATCAGCTGTAGAGTGTTAACAGTAGTAGAAGCTTTCTCTGCCTCAAGATTTTCATCTATAAACGGAACTTGAACTAAATGATTACTGAAGTCCTTTCCACTACTGATATTCCATAATCTATTGTCACTGAGTTTTTGTAAAAGCCCTGCACCTGAAGAAGGAAGAGAAACTAGACCACAAAAACCAGCTTCTTTAATAACTTGTCAAAGCACCAGCAAATGTATACATACATAAAATTTGTGGAAAGGCCTCCTCATACTTATAGCTGTCATCGCATCTGAGGCAGTTTTATTTGACTTCTATCAGATGATTAAGTAGTTCCATGTAAGGAGTAACTTGTTTGGTTGCTTCCTTATTTTTGATACTCCCCATATAAAGTTCTTAACGTCAGCTTTCTGGCTTTGAAGAAGGAAGATCGATGTTACTTTTAGTGCTTTACGTAGAGAAAAGGAACAATCAATGATAGCCAAACAAGTACCTATATTATGGAGAAGGAAAAATACATGACCAGTACCAGGTTTAAAGGTCAATCCAGAGACATCAATGAAAGTAACCAAGGAACTCCAGTAGATGCCAAATTAAACGAACTGCAAATGATTTAAAATTGAAACATTTTATAGGTGAAATCCTTTATCCATATATATTTTGGGTTAGGTAGTAAGGTTCTGTGTCTGAATGACTTTTTTTTGCTATTGTATAAAAACTCTGTATTACAAATTTTATTCTACAAATGTCACAATTGCAAGTTCTGAAAATATTCTGACTATCTTAATGTATTAAATTTTAGTGTATGACGCAATCTGGGAACTGTCATGGCATTCAATTGTCTTATATTTTGTCCTTATTTGTTTTGTCTGTCCCATAATTTAAAGGTACTATCTAGAGATTACCTAACTAGATGCATTTGTGAAATGGATTCAGAGGCTAATGACAACGGCCCAAGTGTTTTTTCTGACACTTCAAACAGCTTTCTGTTAAGGTCCTTCAATCACTGTCTTCTGTAATTACATTTCTCCTTCTGTATTTATTTATATGCATGTGTTGTGCAGAACTGGCTTTCCCGAGCCATGTTTCTTTTTCTATAATCATTCTTTAAAAATTAGTCTTAAAAATTATTTTTATTTTAATTCTTTGGATTGCTTAATTTTCAGTATATTCATAAAAAGTATTTCCCAGAATAATGATTATTTTCTAAAAAAAAAAAAAAAAGAAATGAATGTATATTTTAATTCTATCACTCTTTAATCACACTGTCTAACCTGGTGTTCTGAAGAAGCAAATGCATTTATATTTAGTGTATATTTTACAACACATCAATGTAATAAAATATGTGCTACACAGATACGCATGTGGCATTTACATCAATGTGTATTATACTCTTTGGTGGTCAAAGACAACCTAATTGGCCAAGATATGGTCATAAGGATACAACTGTTAAGCATTAATGATATCCCAGCTGGTCAATATATTTTGGTGCCAAAAGCTATTGAGCAGCTGTCTAGTTTGCAATTGCCTAACCCCGATTATGTAAACCTATCTCTGCCAATCCAACTATCCTTCCCCTCCTTACACACTTGCAAATCCCTTTTATCTATTCTTGCAAATACTCCAGCCCAAGCCTCAATCATCAGCTTTATTCAAAGGCTGGTCTGCCCTTCCTCACAGGTGAATTCAAGATGAAGTAGCTGATAGTGGTATCAGAACTTACATTAAGAGTAATAGCATAAGCCTCACGAATTGCCCATATTCAACCATTTTTACTTACAAAAGAGACAATTTCCAACGG
>NW_006441071.1:4970999-4974210 GCF_000325575.1 Pteropus alecto
AAGAAACCAAGTGGGAACACACAAATATTGAATATCTATTGAGTGCTAGATACTGTGCTGGGTCTTTCACATGAATTATACCATTTATGTAATACATAAACATGTAAATTATACATTCCTCACAAAAATCTTAAGAGGTTGGTAAACACCCTACTTTATAGGTAAGGAAAATAAGACTTAAAATGTTTAAGTAACTTGCCTAAGGCCATTTGGAGCATGTTTTCTATTTGTATTAAAATATTTGCTCATTTATAGCTCATCAATTTAGGTTGAACACTTCTAGGTCTTTTGACTATAGACTTTAAAGCTAATTCTTTTTACCTCTTGTCTAGCTCTCATATTTGAAGGACACTGAAGTTATCTCTTGGAAGAGAAATCACTCTTAGGTCAGGTTCCTAGCCAAGCATTTCCCTGACTTAGGAGGTGGTCAGAGTAAGCCTCATGAATCTTGATCTCATTTTTCTCCTGATTAAAATAAGGCTGATAATAATTACTTCAAAATTATTGTGATGACCAAGCATAAGTAACAGCACATCAGAAAGCTTTATTTTAGATCCTGTAAAACTATAAGGAGTTAATTCACTCCTCTCCATTCAGATTTACTTTTTTTAAATTTTGTTTTAAGAAATTCAAGAGAGAAAAGCACAAATAACACAACAAATTATCACCACTAGAATATTTAATATTTTCTCACCTTGTGCTTCTTGTTTATTTTTGTTTTTTAAAAATGAACCATTTCACATATAAGTAAAGTCTCCTCTAACCACTGTGCTGTGTCTCATCCCCAAGCCCCTCCCTGACCCCTCAACACCCCCAACCCAAAGATACCTGTTCATAATTCCAATAACCTTTTATATTTTTACAAAGGTGCATACACATCCATAGTATTATTTTTGTGTATATGTTCCTTTATTCAAAAGGTATTTATTTGTTCACTAGCTATGTGCAAGATACAGCTCTAGGTACTGTGACTATAGCAAGGAAACAAGTTAGACAAGCTTTTGCTCCTAGTGGGGGGAGATAAGCAATTTGAAAATCAATCAATTCATTGATCAATCAGCCAAAAAAGAAAAATATCGGATGGTATGAGTTTTTAATTACATGCATGTTATTCTATATGAATTGTTCTACAGTTATTTTTTTCTCCACACAAGATTCTGGCTTGTTTTTACAACAGTTTTAGAGGTTTTTTTTTAAATATATATATTTTATCTCTATTCTAGAAACTTGGCATCAAGTATTCCCTACAGAGAGTGATTAACTTAGCTTTGATAATTTATTTTTTAATGTATATAGTCTCTTTACCTGTCAATTTAATCCTAATAGGAATGTCTGTATCTTCTGAATTTTTATAGAGACTTTGTTCTACACAAGACACTGTGCTGAGAACTCTGGGATAGTCAAAGGTAAATAAGACATTTTCCATCACGCTGGAGCTTACGATTTGGTAGCAGAGATAATATATACAAATTATAAATCAATAATGATAGTATTAATAACAGCCAATAATTATTGAGCCCTTACTATATGTTCAAGTACTTTATATTTCTCATCTTCTAGAAATTAACATTTTTATAACCATCTTTTTGACAAGGAGTGTGAGTCAGAGAACTTCATCCTTTAAGTCCACAACTATTTATGATTGTAGTGATTCTGGTCACTGTGCTGGGTATAAAGAATATAAATAAAAGAATACATGATTATCTGAATGTAATTCCCAGACTTAAGAAGTTTACCATCCAAGAACAAGTAACTAAAAGTATTTGCCTCTATAATGCTACAATTATGATTCCCCCCATCATAACCCCAAGCCCAAACTCAAACACTGCTTTTCCAGTGAAGCCTTCCTTTTCTCCCAGACAAGGTCAGGTTCACTTCTTATACGATTTCATGGTGCTTTATACCTTCATTTTGTAGCACTCATCTCAGTTTATAATTATACCTTTATTTGTATCATTATTAGTCAAATCATAAACTCCATGAGAGCAGTTCATATTACAGTTCTTTCAACATTGTAATCAATGCCTAGGAAATGTCCAGCACATAGTAGGTACTCAAGAAATATTTTTTGTCTGCATAAAAGAAACAATATCATAAGTATTATGTTGAAGGTATATCATATGTTAGGCATTGTTTCAAGAACTTTATATACATCATTCCATTCAACCCCCATGAAATCCTATGAGGTAGGGAGTACTGTATTAATTTACTGATGAAGATGCTGAAGCTCATATAAATTGAATAACCTTCCCATAGTACCACTTCTGGAGAGTAGCAGAAGCTGAATGACTCCAAAGTCTCAGATCTTTCCTACTATGCAGCACTGCCTCAAGATTTTAAAAATAAGAATATATGAAAGAAATATATATTTATACACACATATGCATACGTACATATGCATGCATACACACACACACACACACACACACACACACAATCAGGGTTCAACACCTGATGCCTTCACTAGTCTATTCCTTCTCTGACTCCCATAAACCATTATCCATTCCTGTCATATGTCACTTATATCAATAAGGATGCTTTCAGCTCAAGTACCAGAAAACACAACTTGGAATATATTAAGTTGTAGGGGAATTTATTATTCTTTAATATTATTATTTTAGTGAAAATATTCTTTTCACTAAAAAGAAGTCTGGGAAGCAGCTAGTTCCTTAGTTGGTCAAGTCAGAAGTTTTACTATTCCATCAAAGACTTGGTTTTTTTTTCATCTTTCTGTTCAGTCACTTTCAATGTGTCCTCCACCAGCTTAAACTCCTCTCAGTCAGAACATGGCTGCTACAGTTCCAGACATCATGTTTTACCTTACGCACATCAATTTCCGAAGTGGAAAAAAATGAATTCTCTCCCACTTACATCCTTATAAAGAGCTGAATAAAATCAATTACACTGAGGATAAATAATGGAACAAATTCTTTGCCTTGACAGCAAGGAATAAAGAGAGAAATAGCTATTGAGTAGGCAAGCATAATGTGTGCCACAACCATTGCCACTTTTTAACTTATGTTATCATTATTTATTTACCTATTTTATATTTCTTTCTAGACTGTAAACTCCTTTAATAGCAAGTCCTGCATATTAAACATTTTTGTTATCCCGTTCCTTTTAATTTAATGTTTTATGTTTAATATAGTATATTATTTTAATATTATTAAATACATAAAATATATTTTATATATTGTATTATATTATTTGT
>NW_006441071.1:4974339-4982949 GCF_000325575.1 Pteropus alecto
TGTAGGGAATTTTGAATAGCAGCTAACTAACAGCTTTTAAGAATGTATTTGGCAGGCAATCAAGAATTTTTGAAGGTTTTTGAGCAGAGTAGGCTAGTATGGGCTTATAACAGTTGCTTCAGAGGGGCTTACGAACTCCTTGAAATGTGAGTAAATGGCTTGAGTATGGGCATGCTTCAGAGGAGAACGTCCAGAATTTTCACGTTCTTCTAAAAGATTTCCATGAGTCAAAAATCCTAATCGTGGGTATGATATATTAGAATGAAGAGAAAGCTTGGAGGCCAGAATTGTTGGAAGAGACCTTGGAAATCATGTGCACAAACCTTTTCTGACTGGGACTCAGGAAAATCAGGTTTCCATTTTAGGGACAAAGGATGAATTTAAAATAGACATCAGTAGATCCTCTTTACCTTGTTTAATCTAATGTTCACATTCAGGATCTGGCAGTGGTGAAACGGGTGAGTAATAACACCCTAAGCAAAGAAACGGACTTTCCTGTCGTACTAGTTCTCCAAAGCCAGGCCCCACTTATCCACCCACACTTCCAGGAGAGAGCTCAGATTTTCATTTCATGGCCTGCTCATTTCTTATTCTGTTTTGTTCTCTCTCCTTTCCTCCAAGAGAAACAATCACCAGTGACCCACCTGTGGGTGGGGACTTGGGTTAATATTTTTCAAAGAAATTATCACAACTTCCTCTTGTCTACTAGCTAAAGGAAACACACCTATTTCTGTCCAATACCCAAAGAACAAGAATTTCCAGTAAGTACTTTTTTATAAGTCATACTTCTATTACTAAAAACAAACAAAAAAACAAAAACCAAAACCCAAAACAAAAACAAACAAACAAAAAACCCCTATATCTAGCCTAAACCTCAGGCAAGAAATAGGTGAAAATATAAATGGATAGATAGATTTGATGATCTTACACCAGCTCAACTAAGACACTAAAAGATTGCCCCCTACAGAACCTGGGATCCAGGGAATCTCCTAGTGTCTTTGAACACGAAACAAACAAACAAACAAACAACAACAACAACAACAAACTAGAGTACTTCAGGGCCCCAAGAACACAATGAGAAC
Source organism: Pteropus alecto (assembly GCF_000325575.1). Taxonomy (NCBI): domain Eukaryota; kingdom Metazoa; phylum Chordata; class Mammalia; order Chiroptera; family Pteropodidae; genus Pteropus; species Pteropus alecto. Next base: position 4,975,422 of record NW_006441071.1, read on the forward strand.
CTATAATTGAAGGAGCTCCCAAATGTGCAGACATTACAAAGAGAGACTATGCCCCCATTTCCCTGCTTGTCTGCTAAGGAAATTATGAGTCCAGGCAGAGCTCTAAAAGAAAATTGAAAGCAGGTGGAATTTTCTTTGGTATCTACTTTTCTTTCTACCTATGATCTTAACCCTGAGCTCCCTTCTCTCTCTCACCTTCATTTCAGGATAATCAAATTATCGACAATTGCCCAGAGCTTCTAATTCCTGTCTCCTGATCTATCGGGTCCATCAATGTATTCATCCAATTAACATCTATTTAGAACTTATTAAGCTTTAGGCATTGTGCTTCGGGCATTTCCTATTGGGGTATCGAGATGGCTGTGACAAATTTTGCCAATGAGGAGACATAATTTGTCTAGCTGAAAAGTTCGGGTTTCATTCTACAGGTGACTGCTTCTTAACCTAAAATTACCTATGACCTTTTATAATATAGAAATTCTGTTCCAATGGGTGGAGTTAGGGGTAGGGGACAGCAGGCAATAATCAGTATACTTTTAAAACTCCACAGGTGATTTTGCCACCAGGCCAGACAGTGAGAAGGTGGGAGTCACTGAAGAATTCTGGTCACAGGAATTCTGAACACTTGCTAAGATTTCATCTAGAAGGAGAAGGTCATGCTGTTCTCTCAGCTCTTCTTAATCCTCCTGTTGTTCTCCACCAAAAGTCTCTTCTAAGTTCTTCAAATTTCATTTTTGTGCAATTCATGAATAACATTACTCTTGCCCAGTTAAAGAAATCGCAAAGGTGGTTTTCTTTTCTTTTCTTTTTTTTTTTTGCCCAGAGGAAATAGAAGTGTTTAATTGAGTTGATTTTTCTTCCCAGATAAGTTGCTTTTTAAATTATATACCTATTACACTTATTTCTCCATTGACATTTAACACTATAATTCAATAACTCTCAAATATTAGTGTTCCTAAAACTTATTTTGGGTGCTCATAGCAATACTTTTTGGTTCCACATCCAGGATATCTGATTTACTGGGTTTGAGATAAGCTCAGGTATCTTCATTTTTCTACTTTTTCATTATGAAGATTTTCAAAAATACAAAAAAAAAAAGTTGAAAAAAAATAGCACCAAGAATACTTCTACAGCTGCCACTTTAATTCAACAATTGTTGACATTTTTCTATATTTTCTTTATTTATGTTTGCATGAATGTATGTATTTGTATTTGCTACATTATTTTATATTGTTGGACCATTTGAAAGTAAATTACAGATGTCATGATGCTTTCCCCTTAATACTCCAGCATGCATCGCCTAAGAATGAGGATAGTCTCCTACATAATAAGGATAATGAGATCATCGTTGCACTTAAGAAAATTAACAGTATTTCCAAAATGTTATTTAGTCATTTGCATTTTAATGAATACCTTCTAGATCTAAGTCTTTTTCTCAAGTTTGAGAGTAGAAGTTTCAGACATTATGGTGGGCTAACAGAGGAGACCTTTGGGGATTAAGCAGGACTCATGGAACAACCCAAATAAGTCTAGAGTTAGCTTGGATAAATTTCACAAATCGAGGCAGACAAATCTTGCCAGAATGTATATTCCGTTTGACGCAGTCTAAGAAAAGCCAGACAGGTCATACAGCTCCTAGGATGCACTCCCCAGCACACTAGTTTTAACTATAGGAAAGCTGAAATGTTCTTTCCTGCCCTGGGAAACTTCAAAGAAAATCCTCCTGCCCTCATTTTTACAGTAGAAAATTGATTGGTGAGTGTACATAAAGGCATCTAAAGCATTAACTACATACCTGGTTTAAAGATAAGATTTGCTTCAGTGGAAGTGATCAGTTGAATGATTCCCTGCTGTGATTAAATAGTTAAAATTGTGGCCTAGAGTCATTTCTTACAGCTTCGGGGAGCTGTAAAAAATGGAGATCATGGGAGTTGTAGTGTGACATTTCTGCACACTCTCTAATACTGTTTCCATAAAATAGCATCAGCTGCTGGTGCACATGGTATACTTTTAACATGCTCTTTTAATATTTATAGTGTGCCTATAAAAGACTTCACAATGACAGTTGGTGATTCCCATGGTATTTAATGCATGACAGCACAACTGTGATCAGATTGCTTCAGAAAAGAGTCTCTGAGAATGCTGTTTTTCAGAAATCCAGGCCCAGGGATGATTCCTGGGGGCAGCATTTTTTAAACCTAAGGTTGACTCCATTTCATTGCCTACATGGTTCGGAAAGGTCCTATCTCCAGGTTCTTCCCACTCAACAAAAATGGAATAGGAAAAGGTCCAGTGAATAAGGAGGTTGCTTGCAAGAACAAGTATGAGCTTGGGAGTGACTTTTTGTGTTTCTAATGCAGTTTCGGTGAAAGTTACTCCTTGACTAAGAGAGCAAAGGACAAAAATATCAGCAGAAATGATGTTTCTCCCTCTCTCTCTCTCTCTCTCTCTCTCTCTCTGTGTGTGTGTGTGTGTGTGTGTGTGTGTGTGTGTGTGTCTGTGTGTGTGTGTGTGTGGTGTATGTGTATCTATGAGTCTGGCTGCTATCCAAAGCAGCACAAGTATTTATTAAACCCAAGACGTGGTCAGCACACTTTAAGAGGTTGGTCAGTCTTTCACCACTGCTTCCACTGAATTCTTTAATTATGTGTTTGCTTGCCTTGTGCTATTCTCTACCATGACACTGAGCTCACGTTGCCTATGGAATTCTCTCAAACATCTCTACTTACTGTTGTAACCCATGTCAACCACATTTTCACCAGCTAAGTCTAAAGCTTCCTGCTGTGGCACTGTGGGGTGTCAAAAGGTAAAATGTTAGATGGCCTAAATGTTTTCATTTACTTAATGTAGATACAATGAACCCAAAGCAAATCTGCTGAGTTTGTACATTTGGAAAACAACGACAGTTAATTCTCCAAAGTGTTTTAGAGTCCTAAGTTACAGCACAAAGTACTATTTTATTACCTCTGGCACAAAGTACTATTTTATTACCTCTGGAACCTGCATTTTCCTTGAAAGATCCAGATTATTTTATTCTCCTAGTCAATATTATCTCAAAATGAGCCATGTGGGCTGTCTCCTTCAACCTCTTCATCTCCTTTCCTGGTGCTGAGCAATTCCCTCTCTCCTTTCCCCTTCTGAGAGTTTAGCACTCCCTGTTCTTATGTCTACACAGAGATAGAAACCATTGAACTTTAAATCTCAGCTTTCCTCCTCTCCTCTTCAAAATCTTCCACTTGGTCACTCTCTGGCTCTTCTTTTGCTTCTGACTTTGAGAATCAACTGTTTCTTTTTCTACCCAAGATAACCCTTCGATTTGCACCCTTGGTTCTACCAGTGCTCCTGCCTCACACTTTGTTTAAGGTCCCAATTTTAACTTGTCTTCTTTTCTCTTTTTATGATCTTGTCTTGGTGACGAACTCTGGTTTTCCCCATTTCTTTTTGCTATTTTCATCATAATAGAATCTCTCAATAAAAATCTCACTCAATCTCCTTCATGCAAAGAGGTTGGCATCATCAAAATTGCCCTAGTTTTAATATGTTCTTTACATTGAACCAGAATGTTTTATCATTTTTCTAGACCCATTTTACTTCTTTCTTGGAACTCTGTTAATCCCACTTATGAAATTAAGCTGTCTTCTAAAAATACTACACACAAAAGTAGTTTTTAAAAGTACTTATTCCTTCTGTCTTCTACCTTGACCCACATTTCTCCAAAGGATGAGTGATCAGGGTAACCTGCCCAAAACATCACTTCTTCCCAAGATTAGTGGCAGGGCTTCTTTTTCTCTTTCCATGTCATTCTTTCCATTCCAAACACATTTTAACTCTTCAGAGTCCTAAACTATAAACTCATCTGATCATTCAGTGGGATACAGTTCTTCACTAGCACTTAACCAACTGTATGAATCTCAGGTTCATCTTGATTTAACTTAATAGAAATCTCTCTAGCAAACATCAGGCAACTCTAAAAAGTTAATGCAAAACCACATGGCTTCACTAACAGGTTCCAATTTAGGATATTAACAACTTTTTCAAATGCTCACCACTGTGACTCTCGATGATGCCCCTGCCCTCACTAATGGTCTTTCCAGATTAGATCACCCCAGTCCAAAAGCTTAATGGCTCCTCATTGGAAAAAACATTTTATTTGAAGTTCATCATGATCTGACTGTTCTATCATTTTGTTGTACTCTGTCAAACTGTTGTACTTTCATGCCTCCTTTGCTTACACTTTCCTTCATCCTGGAAGGATCCTTTGTCCCAATCAAAATTCTATCTTCACTTACCTGATGCAAGAACTTTTTCCATAAAACACCTTGCTGACACGACTAGCTGCTTTGTCAGCACTCTCATTGCATTTTGCTTGTAACTAACTGTCTGGCATTGCTTTTGTTCTGTCTCCTAAGCACACAGTAGTTTTTTTAGAATTATCCTTCATATGTTTTTTAAAAAGTTTATTTTACCTACTCTCTGTGTCCTAAGGCAAGTTCTTAACCTGATGTTCATGACTTCATTGTGGTCCTCTGACCACCTCTGAGGTGTGGGAAGGTGGAGCAGCTTGTGAAACTTTATGTGTAAATATATTTGTACATGTTTATGTAATTGTGTATGCTTGTGCTTTGTTAAGAAGAGGGTCCACAACTTTCATTGGGTGCTAAAAGCTATGTGTAACCCAAAAGAGGTTAAGAACAACCATTAGAATATTAGACTGTTGTGGAATGGGCACTCTGCCATTCAACAGATGGGGGAGATGACTATAAGCAACCAAGAAATCATGAATGTGCATCAAAAGTGGGTGCTTAGGGCATGGTACCCAGCTGGGCAGGTGGAGAATGCCATTCACCCAAAGCTGCCAAGGGCTATTAGCCAGTACTGATTAAACTCTGGACTGCATTTGCACTGACTTTTGGAAATTGCAGGAAAATCCAGTCCTTCCCAGTCACAGCACAGAAGCACAATAGTTGGCTGAGCTTATCCACATAAATGACCTGACTGTGCCTTTGTTGAGAAGCTAAGTTGGCAGTGGCAGCAATGCTACTTGTCCTTGTCTATTTTTTCAATTCCCAGATAAATATTAGTTCGATTAATAATCATATGTCTGTCAGTCACAGGCACCATGAAATAGACTATAATTTTGGAGGGAAAAAATAAGAAAATAGTAAATAGGAAATAGGAAAGCTCCCTAAAATATTACATGATGCCATATCTCTTACTCTCTCACTAAGACACAGGTATCTAGGTATATAGATTACAAGACAACATAGTTATGTCTAGCGTGAGTGACAGGGACTAGATAATTTGACTTTCAGTGTAAGGGATAGAGAGACCCTTGATTATACTTCTTAACTGCTCATGCTAAAAGGGCTCCTGATTTTGAGAATGTTTCTTCTGCTCCCTCTCCTTTTCCATGGCTTTTAAAGAAAATTCTCTGTGGTATTGGTTTGGCTGAAAAGAGACAAATTAACTCACGAAAAAGAGGCATGAAATATATATATATATACTTACAATTGTCATGTACATTATGTGCCCATTCACTAATTCTCATTTAGGTGCTTGTTGAGATCATTTGCCACAAGTTATTCTGTCACAAGGGCATTCTAAGAGAGAGCAACATTCTCCCAAATATAAGAGGTAAAAATCCACATTTCTTCTTCCCCTAAAGAGACTTGTCATCTGATTATTTCTTTTCAAACAAACCAAGTTGCAAAAATCCTTCTACATATAATGCATTATGAAAATCAGATACTTCTTCCAGAAGCAGTTGTTATAGCCTTCCAACTAGCTAGCTACATACACATGAATAGTTAAGCACATTTCTTAGTCTGAAAGGCAATAAAACTTATGTAGAGCCAAATCAATCCCTACCATTGAGTTCCTTTGGGGGCAAGAGAAAATATTCTAGGTCAGTAATTCTAAAACTCAAGTGTGCATTAGAATCACTTGGAAGGCTTGTTAAAACAAGGTTGCTGAATTTCACCCCTAAAGTTTCTAATACAGTAGATCTCAGGTGGAGTTGGAGAATATGAAACTTCTCACAAGTTCCCGTGTGATGTTGATGCTGCTGGTGTGCGGACCATGCTTTGATAAAACTAAGTCTCTAAGGTCCCAAGGTGTTTGTAATCAAGTCAGAAACTAAAACATAACACATTTAAAAATACCCAGCAATACAAGGTAACATTAGGAACCAAAATACACTACAATGTTTATGAGAAAGAACTCTAGGCTGGCAGGATTTGAGCTGACTCCCAAGTTTTAGAATTAAGTTCATGAGAGTGTAAGATGGATAGAATTAAGTTCATGAGAGTGTAAGATGGATGCCATTCCAGATGGATTTATGAACCAAATTAGTAGTTAGAGATAAGACTGGAGTTGTAAGCAGGGACCAGTTTGTGGATGGCTTTCAATGACATCTTATAAGGAGTTCAGATTTTATACAGCAGGTAATATTTCTTCCACCCACACATTATCTCCTCCTGTGACATGCAGGCATAAAGATTCACCTCCAGATTATTGCAAACATTTTAACCTTTCCAAAGTACTATTCAGCTGAGGTGAGGGCAAGAGGGGAGTTTTTAGTTTATCTCTGGTTGTTTGATAAGTTACCAATTTAGAGTGGAAGGTGGATTATTTGCCATGTTGAGTCAACTTACTTACCCAAGGGTTGCAGGATGGGAAAGCCTGCAACTTTTTTATGTCTCCTGAAATACTAAGTAAAACTTGTTTGGGTATGAATTTAGGTTGCTGACAGAAATAGGAAAAACCTTGGATGGCTGGGGCGACTTTGGCTTTCTCTCATAGAGGGTCTAAAGTGGGCAAGACCATGCACTAGAGGTGCTTTTCAATCTTTAAGGTGCACACGTTGGAATCACCTGAAGCTCTTGTTAAAATGCAGATACTGATTCAGCAGGCCTGAGACTGTGCATTTCTAACAAGTTCCCGGAGGATGCTGATGCTGCGGGCTGCACTTTTACGGAAGGCACCAGGAGACATCCAGAACGCCTTTTGGAGAGAGAGGCCGGATGACCATCTCCCCTTGAGAAAAGAGGATAATGCGATCCTTAAAGGAAGGCCCCTCACCTGGACCGTCGGAGAGGGGAAAGATGAATGTGGGGACAGAGACAAGGACAGCGGGCTTGAGCAGAGCTCGCAAGGCCAAGGCACCCAGGTGCGTCAGGCACGAGTGTCCCATTGATGGCGGTCCGGTAGGCACGCGGCCTGAGTCCGCCGCACGTCTCCTCCCGCCCGCGCTGCGGTTTCCGGTATTTTGGCCTTCGGCGGTTCCCATTGTGGCTCCCCGGCGCGAAACGGAGCCGGCGACAGCGGCTGCCAACCACTGCACATTGCGGGCAGGCGAATACACACCCCGCCGGCCCAGCCACTCGGACTCCCGGAAGCGGAAAAGGAGCGCGGCCCGGCCTGGGCGACGGCGGCACTGGAGGAGGCGGAGGAGGAGGAGGGGGAAGAGCCGCTGGCGGCCGCGAGACCAACGGCGGCGAGAGGAGAGCCAGCCAGTGCCGGTGAGTGT
>NW_006441071.1:4983029-5018144 GCF_000325575.1 Pteropus alecto
CTGCCCTCCTCCCGCTTGGGATCCCCCCGCTCTTCTCGGTGCCCGGCTGGTCCCTGGCCTGGCCTAGCCAAGAGCATCTTCAGCCAAAGCTGCAGCCTCCCGCCAGCGGCCCCTCCCGTTAACTGGTGGTGGGTGGGTTCCTGCTCTAGTCGAAACGATTTTGGTAGATTTTCGTGTTTTTTTGTTTGTTTTTTTTTTTAATTTATTAATCTGTGCCCCCAGTTTCTCGTCTGTGAACTACTGTTTCCCTCTCTATACCCCTTGGAGTCTTGCGCAGCGATTTCGGATTTATGCTACCCCAGCCTTTCATTCATTTCCAGATCGCTGGTATGGGGCTGCAGAAAATGAGCAGGAGGAGAAATAGTTTACTTCTTTATTGACCTTCTGCCTTCCTCCTTCAGATCCAAGAGTGATTTTGAGAAAATGGCTTATGGATGGGCAGCAGTTTGCACTTGTTACCATTTACTGTAATAGAATTTTAACTGGAGAGTCCATTTAAAGTTGTGGTCTTTCTCAAGCTGTATTTGGGTCACGTTTTATGATTCCTTGTGAGTCAGTGGAAGATGTCTGTATCTCTAGGGCTGAGAGAACCTGACCGGTTATTACTTGAAAAATACTGCAGTATAGCAGTCCATAAAAGTACAGAGGGGAAACAAAATCAAGGTCATTGTGGGTGGTTCATAAATCATAGTGTAAAGTTACATACAGTCTGAAATAAAGAGGACTGAGGATAGTTAAGGGCAAGTTAAAAAGATGTGTCAAATGGATCCTCAGCCTAGTATGCTAATATGTGTACTTTAAAAAATTAACTACCTACCTCGTGGCGGTAATAATAATAATAACAGTAATAATAACCATAGCGTAGTATGTGCCTTCCCTGGACAAAAATGCATTGGTGTAGTAACTTGTTTAAAGCTTTCCAAATCTTTAGATTTTATTTATTTTAAAGATGAAATCAGATAGGTGTTTTATTTGCATTAGATTGTGCTTTGTGTCTTAATAGCTAAAAGATTTTTGAAGAATAGATGAGGTGAGAAATCAGTCAAAAGAACCAAATGAGATTTGGTGTTGTGGAAAGAGAAACTAGATTTTAGTACCGTTGCTGTCACCGTCTAGCTGTGGGATCATGAGTAGGTCAGTGACCAATGCCTTTTTTTCATCTATACAATTAGGGAGTCAGACTAAATTCTGTAAGGTTTATGCACTTTTCCATGCTTACCTGGCATACGCTATGTTTGTAAATAATTTAAGACCCTTTAACATTTTTAGAATACATTTAAAACATTTACTTGAAGAAGTACCAGTAAAATTATAGCAAAATATAAGTAAAAAAATATACAATTCCATGCTTTTGGAATAGTGTTTGGCATAGTACTATTCTAGAATTCCTCATTTGGGATGTAAAGCAATAAAATTATATTAGGTCCCTTCGAACTGTTGGTATTTCTGTTAAACTTAACATACTTTAGAAACTGTATTTGGAATAAACGAAATAGAGCATATGTTAGATAAAATGATGACTGTGTTGCATTGCTTGTCTCAGGGGTGTTTAATAAGATAAATTTAAGCATTTTAAAATGCATACACATAATCATCAGCTTAACAGGTTGGTTCTAAAACAGCAACTAATCAGTGAATCATAAAAGTTTTACTTATTTCCCCATGGCCTCATTTTTTTTTTAATTCATAGGGACTGATTCAGAACTTGTAGAAAAGGGCATGGATAAAATAATGCCATGTATTAGTGAAGAAATGAATTGAGAAGTCTAGTAATGTGTCCATGGAGGTTTTTTTTTGGAGTTATAATTAAGTGTGAGCCAATCAAATCTTTTTCAGCACAGAAGGCTACATAGTGGTGGTATCATTACTACCAGGAATAACAGGGAATGCAGAGGAAAAGCTATTTTTATTACCAGAAAGTTGTTCCCTAAGCTCAGTTTTACTTTCTATGAAGGAATGAAGGTTTTTTATATTACTTTAGTAAAATAGTAGGATTGAGATTCCACTTTTCAAATGTACTAAATACAAGTGGCAGTTTAGCCTCTAGTAGAATAATCAGTGCATTGATACCTCTTATTAAAATGGAAAATGTTTGAACTGTTTTGAGTTGGTAAAAAAATATAGGTGAAAGACAAGAAAGGAAAAACACCAGTCTTTCTTATTGTCAGGATAGTGATCTTTTGGCTAACAATCATTGGTAAATTGAGTTAGCCTAGTTTAAAAATCACATCTTCATGGACATGAAGTAGCACTGCTCACATTTTCACAAAGTCTTTCTGGAGAACTCAGTGGTTGAATCAGAATTCCCTACTTTAATTATGCGTTATTCATTGACTTATGAAATTAGGTTCTGATTTTCTTCCATGCTTCATTCCATAATTCATCAGTCCTTCTGCTTTTACTTGAAAAAGATTTAATTTACAGGCTTTAGTTCAGTCTCTCTATTTTAGATCGCATTTCTGTTTTTGGTTTACTGCTTAAAAAGATCTTATGCCAACATGTGGAAATACAACCTCCCTACATGCTTGTAGTATGATACTAGTTGAAAAGCTGTCCTATCTGAGGTTTCTCATCTCTGACAAGTAGTTCTCGGACTTCAGTATTAGAGAAAGTTGGTAGCTGGGGTATGGTTAAATTGTATCACCACTTTAATCATGGGGACCCAGATCCTTTTTCATTCTGTAGTTTGTAAGACTAGAAGTAAAACTCCTTCTTAAATTTCCCTTCCTCTCCTCTCTCCCACTCCTCTTTAAAGTTATCATTTTTGGAGGTGCCAGGCAATTTCTCATTTAAGCATGACAGCAACTGAACTAATATTATGATCACCATTTTACAGATAGCTAATATGAAGCTTGAAAGGAAACTGAAGCTTATAGTTAAGAAAATTTGAGATATTCTTTGTTATCCCCAAAATCTTTTGGATTTTTAAGCCTAGTATTGCTTCTATACCATATAGATGAGATTTGATTCAGTGGTGGTAGTGATATTGTTGAACTAGATGAAGTGCTCATCTTGTTTTGGATGCTATGGCTGCAGTGTAGCTCAAATAACTATAAATGTAAAGTAGGATTTTTCTTTGATTTTAAGCCAGTGAGTGACTGGGGTTTGACTCATAGATGATTGACCTGTGCTGTTACCTAATAATATTACTGACAGAAACTGTTACGCTGAAACATTAGGAAGCCACCCTAGAGTCATAGTCTTAGCAGCATTATTGATCTTGCCCATGCTTCAGAACATTTTGTTGTACCAGCTCCTTTACTCTCTCATTCCATATTTTGTCTCTAAGAAACAAAGGTGCAGCTAAGGAAACCACGATAAATTAGCTTAGAAAGTTAGAGTAGAAACAAATTACATTTCACAATCTAACAGTCATAGACCATAGAAAATTGACCCTGGGAGAAAATTATTTTTTTATATATATTATTTTATATGTGTGTGTATAAAAATATAAAAATTTTATGTGTGTGTGTATAAAAATATAAAAATAATTTTATATGTGTGTGGAAATAATTTATATATATATTTTTATACACACACATACATATATGGAATAGAAATGAAATGATAATGATCTTGATGTATTTTTCACATCCTCAGTATATCATAGTTTCTCAGTGCTATGGTAAGCAGTATGCTTAATAAACTCATAACTTATCCTTTATTTCCTGTCTTGGAGAATGGTACTATCCTTCTCCCAGTCCCTAAGTCAAAAGCTTGGGAACCATTCTAGAATGTGAACCATTTGCTTCCAACTGTTCACCAACTCCTGTCACTTTTACTCATTAAGTTCTTAATTGCCTTTTTCCAGTGTGCCTCCTGTTTTAAGTGTTTCTTCCTCATCCCCTGCTCTCCCCCACACCCCTTTTAAGTTACCACTTTTGGGTACTTACCATGTGCTCTCATTTCTCATCTAGGTAACTAGTAAGCCTAGCTTATTTCATGTAGTCAGTCTTGGAGCTTCCAAGTGTTGCTCTTCTTTCCAGAATGCAAATTTCATCATGGCATTCTTCTGCCTAAAATCTTTTGGTGGTTTCCCTCTGTGTTCAGGGTGAAGTCCAAGCTCATTGACATAGTTTAACAGTGTGTTTCACTCTTAGATCATGCTCTGCTTGTGGGTCATGAAATATCAGAGTACATCACATATTGGAAGGGTAAATATCATTTTATTAAACTTTTTTGGTTATATATTTCATACATATGAAATACATACTTATGTATCTCATATATTCCTGTGTGTACTGGTAACATTACAAAATATATTTCTTAAGAGTTGATTGAGGTCAAACGGTTAGATATGTTTTTTACCATTCTTTCATATGCAATGATTCTAGTCATTTCAGTTTAATTGGCTTTTCTGCCTGCTTTTATACCTTTGCTTATTTGCTCCCTCATTCAGAAGAGCTACCTGCCAGTCTTCATATAACTAATTCAAAAATTTCACTCTTTGGATATTTTTTTCCTGATGGCAACTTACCGTAATAAATACATTCGTATTGCAACCTAGTATACACATAAATATTCACATAAGGAAAGTTCCATGAAACAATAACCTTCCTGTATGAGATGCTTTCTTGCCCCCTTGCCTTCTATCTTACTTCATCTTACATGATATTGATCTGTCTTCACTGAGGTTAGGGCTCCTCCCTTTTATATTTATACCCAGTGCCAAGGTGTAGCATACAGTCAATAGATGTCGATTAAATTAATGAAATACTGAATTGGTATGTTATCTAGGACTCTTTACAATATTGTTTAAGCTTGAACTGTAGAAGCTAACTTTTATGGTTGCTTCTCAATGATTTTATTACAGGAGGGTAACTTTTTTCTTTAAAACTTTAAAACTAAAAATTGTTTCTATGTTAAATTCTTTATATTTATCAATTGTGACTGCATAGTTCTAGCCTCACATCATGATAGACATTACATTGCATTTTGTCACATCAGTGATCTCAGAATTGATTATCATTTGTGATTTGTGGTCAGCAAGTTTGATGAAGTCCAAATGCTGGACACATAATGCTAATTTGTTTTTATGGGAACTGAGTGGTTTCAAAGGAGAGAACTTTTATGTATAACGGTAATCAAATGCAGATTTGGGGGGATGGGGTGAGATATGAAAGCACAGAATCAGGTGGAGTTGAATCATCTTATTTCTGAATATTTAAAACTTTGTAAATGACATTTTCACAGGATATTTAGTTACTTACAATTTTCCTTTGTGAAAGATAATTATTTATTAAACCATTAATAGATTCTCATGGAGAACTGTTATTGAAGAGAGAGATCCATTTGTTGGAATGTAATAAAAAAGAATGAATCAAGACAAAACCTCTAAATGCAAGCACCAGAAAAATTACAACATATCACAGTGAATTTGCAAGTGGTAAGTCTGCATTTAATTTTACATGGGAATATGTTTGTGAATTATGTGGCATGATATCTTTAAAGTCTTACGTTTAGATGTGTTTAACAATTGTTCATTTGCAAAATAAAATTATGTTTATTTAAAAGTTTTTTTTTTTATTAAATTTTAACTAGACATTTTCTTAGATAAGGCTTTTTCCATAGAGAAAAATAATCTATAAGTAATACAGTTTTAGAAACATCTTTCTGGATTATGAATCTTATATGGCTTTACAGCTGATGCTCCTACACTGCATTTTAAAAAATATTAATTTTAAAAGCATATAATTTAAGAATAATATGTAGTGATAAGAGAAGCTTCAATTAAACACTTTGTTTGTAAGGTTGTACTGTCTAATCAGACCCCATAGGCTATCTTTATATTTCTGTTGGGTGAAAAGAATTTAGAACTACATGTGTTTATTAATAAACTTAGAAGAACACATAAATACATACATAAAATGTGAAAGCCTTCCTTCTCATTGCTCTTTCTTTCCTCTGCTCAGTGATAACTACTGTGAACAGTTTAATAGATGTGTTCTTTCACACTTTTTTCCTATACATATATAGAAATTACTTATACATATATTTTTTCTATCAAAAAATTACATTATACAAATATTTCTATAACTTACTTTCTCCTCCAACATTTAATTATGAAAAATTTTAACAGGAGAGTAAAAGAATTATTTAGTATAACATCCGACTACCTATTACCTACATTAACAACTAATATTTTACTGAACTTTATCACATACTCATCCATCCCTCTGTTCATCTGTCAATCCATTTTAATTTTTTTGGATCCATTTCAAAGTAAATTGCAGACATCGATACATTTCCTCCCCTTTCTTCCCAATACTTCAGCATACATATCATTAACTAGAGTTCAGTGTTGGTTTACAGGGTTTTTAAAAAGGTAAATTTACATACCATGAAATGCACCAATCTTAAGAGTATGTTTACTGAGCTTTGACAATTCATAACTTCTGTATCTCAAACTCATATCGAGATAGAGATCACTATCAGACACTGCAGAAAGTTCCCTATGCTCTTTCCCAGGCTATCTGTATCCTCCCTCCCTTCAGGAAACCACTGTTAAGATTTTTCCCCTCCACCATAGATTTTGCCTATGTAACTTATTTTTCTTCACTCCAGTACTATGTGTAGGTAGTCATATGAAGATCTAGATCTACCTCTATTTTCCTTTGTTTTTTTTCCTTTTAAAATTGCAGTGGCTCAAAAATAGTCTACCCTATGGATGTGTTATAATTTGATCATTCCCCTGTCTTTACGGGGACATTTAGGTTGTGCCATATTTTTGTGATTGTGAAAAGTGCTTTATAGAACATTCTTATATGTATATATACCTGTCTACTCTAGTGAGTATTTTGTAGGTATTACTAGAAATAAAACTGGGTCAAAGAGTTTAACATTTTAATAGATACCGTCAGATTGCCTCCAAACGATTGTATCAGTGAAAGTGTACGAAAGTGTCCTTTTTCCTCTGCCTCCTCAACATTGGGTTTCATCTATCTTTCTAAAAATTTTTCAATACAAAAGATGAAAAATATGCCTAGTTATTTCACATTTTCCTAATCACTAGTGCTTAGTCATTGGATTTTTTTCTTTTCTGAATTGTCTCTATGTATTTACTTTGTATGTCTCTTATTAGTCATATGTTATATTATTTTTTCCAGAGATGCTTTGTCTTTTAACTTTGTTTTTGATGTGTTTCGGAACTTCAGAGCTTCTTTCTTTATGTGGTCAAATTTGATTTATGGGTCTTATTTGTGAACACCTTCCTCATTACAATATTATAAAACCACATGTTATTTTTCTATTAGTTTTGCTATTTTTAAATTTGGAATTTAGAAGAGAAAGAAAAATCACTGTGAACTGAGGTACCAGGAACATTTTCATATGGAGAGTGAGATTCAAATTGACCTTAAAGTATGAGTTGAATTTAGAGTAAGCAAAATGGTAAGGTCATTTCAGATAGGAGAAATATGAGAGGGAATATATTTTTCATATTCATGGAGCAGTGATAAGACTACTGGCTGAGATGGCTGATAAAACTGTATATTTAAAGATATATATTTGACGACTAGATTTCTTGTCAATTATTTTGGCTAACTTTTACCATTTTCTAAAATCTGTATTGTGATGTTACAGTTTTCTATCACTTTAGTTTTATAGTGACTTGAGAATTCTTCCTCAGAAAAATGTGTAGTGAAATTTAGTTGCCTGAAAAGGCAAAAAAGGAAAGGTGGTTTCCTAGCAGAATAGTTTGAACATTGTAAATATTTACATAGTCCAGTTTATTAGAGTTGAATTATAATTTCTTTTTAAAAAAGTTCGTGCTGTAGTAATTTACATCATTAATGAAGTTAGTCACAGCACTCAAGTATAGTTACCAGATAGCAATCTTAAAAAATGTTGAAGTACCAGTATGTCTACTAGTTACATCAAAGTTTGAGTTATGAGCTCACCATTTAATATACAAATTAATATGTTGGAATCTCTAGCTAATGAAAGTATTTTACAAATGCCACCCTTAAGATGAACTAGCAGCATTGCGTTCAGTTCGGTTGTTGCTCAGGATGTGTAATAGTTTCTGTTCAATCATGAGCCACGCCTGGTAGATATTACCTGAGTGGAGTGATCCTGCAACTCTACCAGTTACCTGTTTCTGTTTGAAATCTGATTTGAAGTTCTTGGGAGACTACTGTTTTCTTCTCTACAATCTACTTGTGAAGATTATGTGGCACTAATTTTCACTGATCAGGTATTTAAAGAAATATTCAACATCTTATTTGTTTACTGTTTTATTTTTCTGTCTTTTGCTCACTTGGCTTGGGGATGCTTGTTCATCTAGACTTTGTTGCCTATATATGTTTACATCCAGGAAAAACACAATTTTTAACTATACTTTTCACTGTCTAATATTTTTCTTTTGTGAAGAATCTTCTAGTGATAAGAAAAATTCCTTTTCTGAGAGGAGAATAGAAATAGGATTTAAAAAATGAATGAGTATTTGATAATTTGCTACTTGTTTTGCTGGGTTATTTGCTTTTCTTTTTCTAATATTAATAAATATTAAATTTAGAAATAAGTAATGAAATTACTCTGTTATGTATAATTCATAGACTGTTGTTTAGTACTGAATGGAACTGAACAGTTAAATGAAAGAAGGTATATGAAGTTAATAATATTGAACATGTTGAGAGACAGTCTTCTGTCTTTTAGCACTTGATGGTTGGCAAGATTGTAAACATAAACATTCTTTTTAATGCTTCTCTTTTTAGCTATGTAGATAGTTTATCATTTGTATTTGACCTCCTTTAGTTTTTAAAATAATACCTAGCAAATTAAATAGCATGCTTTATCCTCTGTAACTTTCTTCATTTAAATGTGATAGGTCTTTTAAATTTCGAATTAAAAGGTAATGAAGTTCAAACTTCTTTTAAAGATCTAGGCATGATTCCTATTTTAGAGTTAATATATAGGTACTAACTTAGACCATATCTGATGTAAACAGTTGGGTGGTGTTGTGTTTGAGTTCTTGTCTTTTTTTCTGCTGCCCCAATATTTGTAGATTCTAGGGATGATAGCAAAGGGATATTCTTTTAAAACTAAGTAACTCTTAATTTTTTTTTTTTTTTTTCTTGAAGCTTTGTAGCTTCAAGAACATTGGCAGGGCCTCCAAGAGATGGTACAGAGAAACTTTTCAACTGATGATAATTCTTAGAATGAAATAGTCTGGGAATTAAACTGAAAATTAGGGAGTCATTACTCAACTTTCTTCTGACCCCTAATATCCAATCAATTAGTAAAACTTACTGGATTGATATTAACTATTTCTTCAGTTGATCTCTTCTCTAAAAGTAATTTTGGCTATTGTCTTCTCTTAGCCGAACTGATCTCTGTCTTTAATTTTATCCTCTACTCCAGAGCTTCAATAATTTATTTAAAGTATAAGTTTCATTATGTTAACCCCCTGCTTCAATAGCTCTTCAGTGCCTAAAAATGAAGTCTTAGCTTTCTAACATGACTTCTGTATGTTCTTCATGATTTAGCCCCTTCTTTCTCAACACTCACTCTCCACTGAAAGCTTTGTAATTTATGATGGCAGTTTGTGATAACCTCCTACTATTTTTACTCATATATACCTCCTGCTTTTCCTTCTGTTGGCAGTATTGTTGTCGCTCTTCTTTGCTTAGGTAAATTTTATTCATCTTTTAAGATTGAATTCAGGTTTTACCCCCTACAGGAAGTCTTCCTCTGATTTAACCAGTCCCCATCTTTTGTGCCACTAGTAACACCTTGTCCACGTTTCTGGAACTTAGCGTATTCTATTAAACCCATTTAACGACTCTTTAGACTGTTAATTCTTTTAAGCAAAGACCATGTTTTAGTCATCACTGTATCTATAATCCCTAGCAAGTGACTGCTATATAATGGAGGCTCAGTGAATGTTTGTTGAACTGAGTTCAACTCATTACTGTAACATTGAAGTCTTATTGAAGCTTCTGGATCAGTAATTCCTAGGTATCATCAGCAGTATCAGATACAGTTTGGGAGCATTTTATAGTTTTTGACTTTACACCATAAAAAGTTATGATTCCATAGACCTAGAATGGAGCCTAGGAATAAGTATTTTAAAGACACGGCTCAGTTGATTTTCGTTTGCTTACAGGTTTGAGAAACACTTTGAATTTATTATTGTATTATTCCATTGTAGTTTATGTAAAAGTTGTCCCCTAGACCTTGTACAGTAGTTTGTTATTTAAGCTTTATGTCTACTAAAGTATGAATATTTTTTAAGTCACCTTTTTGGTACCATGGATATAGAAATATCTTAACTTTAAATGGCTAAGTAGGGGGTCTGTTTGCATTTCGTTAACACTCAACTGAAAAAAGCTCCATTTAAATAGGACTCTTCTTGAGTTGATAGTGATAAGAGTAATTGGTCTTTATTCCGTGAATTTAATTATTTTTGGCAATTAGTAATTGCTTTTCCCTTTCTATTACAGTTTTTCAAAATGATTTTCTAGCTTTTCATTACAGTTTAAAATTAAACTAAATTGCACAAATATTAAGTGTACAGCTCAGTGAATTTTTATATATGTGTATACCTATAAAGCACTACCTAGGTCAATATATAGAATGTTTCTAGCCTCTCAAAGATTCTCTCATGTCTCTTTCCAGTTAATATACCCCCTCCCATCACAAGATTACCACTATTTTGACTTGACTGCCCATCGGTTAGTCTCATGATGAAAGCTACGAAAAAAATTTATATTAATATATATATATGTGCACCTCATTTCTCTCGGGTTTATACATGGTATTCTTGGGCTAAGGATAGACTAGTGTTAACTTCAGAAGGTAGCGTCAATTTATATTTTGTGATAACAGTTCATAATGAAAATTGAAATTAAATTATTTGAAGTTTTTGGTGAAGTTTTTAATATCTTTGAACTTCTTTTTGCTTTCCAAAGTGTTTTATTTTGTCAGAAATATACAAAGAAAACTAAATAAGTGTCATTTTATAGTTGCCAGTAATATAGTTTTGTTTTAGTCAAATAATTTTTTCTATATAAGTAACGTTTTTCTTTTTTTCTCTCCTTAGGATCATCTCTCCTTGTGGGTTGGCAGGCAGTTGTAGGACTGCAAAATGGGTCTCCGGATTCACTTTGTTGTTGACCCACATGGTTGGTGCTGCATGGGTTTGATTGTTTTTGTCTGGTTATACAATATTGTTATAATTCCCAAAATTGTCCTCTTTCCTCACTATGAAGAAGGACATATTCCAGGCATATTAATAATAAGTAAGTTTCTAGGTCTTTATTTCTTTATATAATTAAAGATTTTCCTCATTTCGAATGTTTCTAGAGTATAGTGCTACTATGATCTTCCTTTTAATATTATTAGTACTGTTATTACTAAGTTATTTACTAAATTATGGAAGTTTTAAAAAATAATGGACTTTATATTTTTCAGGGTTAGATAAAAGTGATATTTCCGTATGTAACTCTGCAAAATATATAAAGATCATTTTGTTTAAAAAAATCTGGTAACAATAGTGCTAATTTGCATGTGTCTATATTTTTAATGTTTCTGTTATGTATTTATTGCAAATGTAGAAGGAGTTTTAGGACTGAAGATGATATCCATTACTGAGAAATGAGAGTTTCATGATACAAATAGTGATTATGATGTTGATTATAGCACTGAACTTCTGGATAATTTTTTCCTGCTATAATTCGTTGATAATGGCTTGCTTATGATTAAAAGAATAAGTTTGAAATGACATATTTTGCATGTACACAGCATTTACATGTACATTTGTCATTTTGACCTCACAAGAGCTGTGGGAAATACAATCTCTGTTACACAAATGATAAAACTGACCAATACCATGCAGTCAGTGCTAGTTAGCACTTGAACTAAGTTTCCTGTTAAAGGTGCCTTCTTTTTCCCTAAACAAAATGCCTGTTTCTTATTCATTTTAAAGGTGGAATTATACCGTTATTTTTTCTAGTTTTTCATTTTAAAACTTTAAAAAGAGTTTCTAGATTCTTATTTTCAAATTAAATATATTAAGAGCTATCAAAAGGAACAGTTGAACATTACTAATGCAAAGTAATTTTGAAGATAGCCAGTTAGAGCTAATGAAAAAGTTTAATTGTAGAATGGGTTTAAAGATGCTGCTTTGATTCTTTCCATTATAGTATATGTAGTAATTAAAAGGGAACCCATTTATATTATTATTGCTAGGGAATCTCTGTTAATAATCTGATTTATAACAAGTTTATCAGTTATTATCATGCAGTATTATTTGATGAATGAAATGAATTTATCATTTAATTTTATCTTTTGAAAATTATCTTGATAGATTAAAATATACATTTAAAGTTTAAATATGCTGATTTATAAAATGTTTTGAAAGATAAATGACTAATTTTACTTATTTGTGTATTTCAAAGTCTTCTATGGCATTGCCATATTTTGTCTGGTTGCCTTAGTCAGGGCCTCAGTAACTGATCCGGGAAGACTTCCTGAGAACCCTAAGATTCCACACGGAGGTATGGTACTCTTCAGATTCATCAGTTTATTACGACAGAATTATCTTTATTAATATGTTTTATTACCTTTAGTATATATTAGTTATATATGTCATCTAACACAACTTTCAAGTTTTTTCTCAAATGTTTCCTTTTCAGACTTCTCTATTAATTTAAAATAGCAAATCCCAGCTGACTCCTCATATCCCTACTCCCTGGCTATCCTTTTCGGTTTGCTTGTGTATTGGTTTGTCTCTCCTCCCACTCTAGATCTGTATAATCTCTGTGAGGGTGTAGATTTGTTGTTTTGTTTTCTTTATTTGTTTAGTGCTGTCCTTAGTGCCCAGAACAGACTCTGTCACTTAGTAAATGATGAGTAAATATTTGTTGAATGACATATAATTATCTGAGAAATTATATTTTTATTCAACAAAAAAATTTTTGATGGTGCCATTTACCTCGATATAATATATTTCTTATAATGAATTATGCAGAATTATAATATATGTATTATAATATATTGCCTATATTTCTCCACGTTCTAACAATTCCATGAAAAATTTGAAAGCCTTTTATTCTAGTTTCAGTTGAAGGTAATTTTTAATCACCTTATTACATAGTAACCGTTCACACCACAAAAATGAGGTAGAGTGTATTGCTTGTTTTATTACATGCTGATATAGTAAACCTCATTTACCTTTTTTCTCGAGTTTCACTTTTTGATTATTTGCTCTGTAAGCTTTGAGAACTCTGTACTTTTTTTTTTTCCTGTGAACTGATATTTATTTATTTTTTCTTTTTTAAATTAAATTTATTGGGGTGACATTAGTTAATAAAATTTATAGATTTCAGGTGTACAATTTAATAATACATCATCTTTATATTGCATTCTGTGTTCATCACCCAAAGCCAAGTCTCCTTCTATCACCATGTACTTTCTTCTGTTAAAAAATTTATATGTCTTTGTTGTACATTCTAGAGCCAAAATACTTTTTATAGTAATTCAGTGGTTTCCATACTTGCTGCACATTAGAATCACCTGGGGAGCTTTTAAAAATCTCAATGTCTAGATCACATCGCATTAATTAAATTGCAGTGTGTTGCGGTGGGTGCCAGGTATCAGTATTTTTTGAGTACTGATCCTAGGTGATTCTAGATGATTCAGGGTGTAGCTGTTTGGGAAGCAGTAATCCTTTCCAAAATAATATTAAGCGGCAGGTCACTTAAAGAGCCTTTCTTTGAGTGTCTGATTATTGTTTTTTGAGACCCATCATTTAGGGGCTTGCTTGGCCTTGCAAGTTTAATGATTAAATGGGAATGATATGACACCGATGTTTACGTAGCTGTAGAAGTTTCTGAAAACTATGCTGAATATTTAGTTTTTATTATAGGAACAATATTACTACCACTTTGCAGAGTGTGTGTTTTTGTGGGAGAGTAACACTCTGTGATTTGTATAAAATCCCTCTTCTCAACTAGCCTCAACCAAAGGCTCTAAAATATAGATAACATGTATTGTCTACTTCAACTCTAAAACCCAATGTTCCCAGAAAAATCAAGCAGTCTTTTCCTAACTCTGAAGAAATCTTTATTTTGCAGTGGTCAAACACTCAGTGCCTAATGTGGCAGATAACTGCAAATCAGTGAATGGGGCTAGGGAGGAACTATTTCATATTGAAAAATCTTATAACTTTTCTAATGGAAGTGGCTGCTACTCAGCTACAGTGAAATTGTCATGCAGGCCTAGTCTTAGATCTGACAGTTTTTAAAGAGATAACAGGGAATCTTAATGTTTTTGAGAAATTTCATTATTTTAAAAAAATATTGGCAACTAATTAAAAAATTTAAAAACATTATAGACTAGTTAATGGAGGACACAACCTTGCTTAACTATTTGAATGTCTGTATTATATCTGGTCTCAATTGACATTTGGCCTGTTTTCTTCAGTGAGTCTAGAAGACTACAGATGAATAATTTTAGCTCTTTATTTACTTTTGCTATGATTTGGGGGAAAATTTGAAGTCATGTTTTTAGTGCTGGTTGCTTGATTATTTTGTAAATATGATTTTAACTTGTAAAAAAAGCCCAAAATTTTAACAGTGAAAAATAATATAATGACTAAAAAGTTGGAGCTATAGAATAGTGATATTTATTCAGCATTGTTTTAAGGTTGAGCACATTGATATAATTGAAATTTTTAGAAGAGGAAACTTAAATGCTAATACTTTTGTGATTTTATCCATTTTTTGAATTTAATTACTCTGAAGTAATTTACATGCCTTTTAAAAAAAACAAAACAATAAATTTAATATCTGTGTGACCCACCAAATATTAGGCAATTTGAATATAAGAGAACTTTATTTAAATATAAGAGAATTTCCATTTTCCCATGCAAAGATCCTTCGAGCTTGATTTTATAAACTTTAAGAGATGTAGATGAAAAAGTCAAATGAAATTATTAAATATATTATTTAAATTATTCACATGTATGTTCAAAATATAGAAATACTACATTTTGTCACTTTTAAATTTTATGAAATGATTTTTATTCAATGTCTTAACATTTTTAACAGCTTTTTTGAGTATAATTCACATGCCATGTAATTCACCCACTTAAACTACACGCACTGGTGGTTTTTAGTATACTCACAGAATTGTACAACTATCACCACAATCAGTCTTAGAACATTTTCATCAAACTCTTAATGGTATGTTTGACTTCAGTGTTTCTATCATCACTAGAGCTATTTTTTGACACGCTGTTACAGAGCAAAATCTTTTTCCTAAATTTTAAAAAATATAGCACATTTTAAATTTGTCTGATGCTCTCCTTTAAAATTTTGACCCAAGCTATAGGGATGGATAAATATGCTGTTAATGCTTAGGGTCATGTAATCACTCATAGTTTTGCTTTTTCCTCTCCTTTTATATTGCTTTATAAAAGTGATTTGTAGGATACTTACTGACATTTATTTCCTACAATGGCAACCAGTTCTGTCAGGGAACCTCTGTTAAGACCCAAAACTTGTATTGATTTCGGTAGTTTCAAGTTATATTTTTTCCCCAAAACACTACTCTGTGATTTTCAATGCAGTAATTGAGAAAGGGCCCCCTAATATACAAGTCATTTAAAAGATTCAAATAGAAGATGATTTCTTCCTTTCTGAGGGATAAACAAAACCAAACCTTGCTTTATATTCATTTATAGATTTACAGCATTAATAAGGATCCATGTTAAACAATGTAATACTGTTTACTTACATTAAGCAGCCTCAATCATTTATGGAGTTTTTCTTTTTTTCTTTGATTTATGTTTTGCTTTTTCTTTCCTTTAAAAATGTTAGTTTTTATTTTTTCTATAGCTACCGTAAATAGGCAGTTGGAGTCTCTCTCATAAGGCTTTTATTTTATCTTACTAAATGGCTAGTAACAAAAGTGCTGTAGGAAATGATCAGCCATCAGATTGTATCAGTTACCAAGGACCTCTTTGGACACGAATAAACCCTAAAGAAAGAAATGGAGGAGACTAATATGGTTTATGAGTATGTAGGATAGGTTAAGATGGATGGATTTTTTTCTTGCTATACAAGCACAAACATAGATTACACTTTTAATTAAGTTTCTAGATTTTTACAATAGTGGTTTTTACTTTGTTTTCTAAAAACACAGTTATGTGTGTGTTTGTGCTCATGCACGTGTATGACAATGAGATTTTGTAGGTGTTTCTCATTTGAGAAACTTGTATCTTAAATTTAGCAAAAGGAATGTCTCAAACTCTTTTTTAAAACAAATTTATGGTTCAGACCATAAATCGGCAAACTATTCTTTACTGTAAAGAGTCAGATAGTAAATATTTTCAGCTTTATGGACCATATAGTCTCTATCACAACTTCACAGTTCAGACATTGTGGCATAAAAGCAGCCATAGACAATACGTAAATGAATGAACATAGCTGCATTCAAATAAAACTTTATTTATGGATACTGAAATTTGAATTTCGTGATTTTTACATACCACAAATTATTATTATTCTCAATCATTTAAAATTGTCAAAACCACTCTTAGCTCATGGGTCACACAAAAACAGGTTGTGTCCTGGATTTGCATATGGACTGTCGTTTGCCAAATTGCGATCTAGACTACAGAATTATAGACTTTCTCTGCCTATAGCCAGATACTCTCTTCTCTTCTGAGGATAAATATTTTAAGTATGAATAAAGAATTTTGTTCTCTAGAATATTATATGCTAAAATTGCCAATAATGAATATACCATATTTATGTTTTAAGGGACTAGTTTAAGAACATAAAGTTTTTATGTTGTCTTATAATGAAAATTGGCTCACTGAGGAGAATCTTCTTTATGATTATATTTCTTCAAAGTGTTAACATTGGGATGTTTGGGAGCATCTAGTTAAGTGGGGAAAAAAGTGATATGCTTGTGACATTGTATTTTGCCTCATATGAAACGAGTTTTTATTTCACTTTCAGTAAAATAATACTAGTTTAACTGTATCTAAATTAAGCTTTAAAACTTGCTCTCTCACATGATTTACTTTCATTAAAATAAGAACTGTAAGTAGGAAATTAAAGAGGATTTTATTTTAAAATGAGATTTTAAATGTAAAAGATAAGTTCTCACCTTTCATATTATTGAAACAATTTTGATACAGGTTTTATTTATACTTCATTGATTTCTTCAGAGACATCTATAGCCGAATGTTTTTCCAACACTTTATAAAATTCCAATATATCGATTTTACTTCTGGCCATTAAAATAATAGAATTAAAATAGTAGGTTTTTCTTTAGACTATCGAGCACTACCTACTATGATCTTCTTTCACTTGAGTTTAGACAATTTGATTTAAAAATTGTAAACTTTTCATACTTTAGTAAGCACTTAGTGACTACCTACTGTGTGATAGGTTCACACTTTGCATATACTAATATTCACTCTGAATGGGGAGTTAGATTGATTTTACATACTTTTAATGAGGTCAGGGTATAGTTTAAACATAAGTCATAGAAGATTTAATTTTGTAAAAGTAAAATTTTATTTCAACAAATATTATTAAAATATATTCTGTATAACAAAGCAAGTTGTCTTGCCTTGGTAAATGACTTTCCCATATAGTTTTAATGGATCTGATTAGAATAATTTATAATGAAAGCACAAGACTTTTCTCTTTATTTCTGTAAACTTCATGTTTTTGGTACAAAACTTATTTATGTCCTCTTTCACTACAGGCTAGAGGAAATTGCCCTTGATGGTAGGACAGTTTTGTAAAGAAGTTTCTTTCCATTAAGTAGTAGTCTCGTAATCTTTTCACTTCTGAAACTATTTTAATATATCCTAAACTAATCTGAAATTCTTTTCAAATATCCCTCATAAACATTGCCAAATGAATTCAGCGATATTATTAAATGGCTTTTGGCCGAGAGTGTGAGGAGACAGAATGCCATCTCTGTTTCTCTTGAGTTTATAGGATTGATTTTGACTTATTAATCCATGAAACCAGGGCTCAGCATTATTCCTTCTTTAGAGCCTTAATAAAATTTCTAGACATAAATTTGTTTAAATAAAATTCTGTTTTAATATAATAATTCGATTGTACTTTAGGGTTTTGTCATTAAATTTTACTTATAGCAATGTATCTAAAACCCAGATACATTGTTTTCTATTCCTTAGTTTGACTACTGTCTTATTTTTATGGAGTTTAAACTTAGAAATATACAAAATCAGATATACATAGACTAGAACAGCAACATTTATGGCAAACACATTTATACTGGAGACTTAGAAGAAAAATTTCTTAGACATATATATTGAAGACTTCCTATAAAATCTCCTGTTAAGTTGTTGCTGAATTTAAACACTACTCATTTGCCTTCATTAAATGGATTTTAATTTATTTCTCTAGAAAGGGAGTTCTGGGAATTATGTAACAAGTGTAATTTGATGAGACCAAAGCGTTCCCATCACTGCAGCCGCTGTGGCCATTGTGTTAGGAGAATGGATCATCACTGTCCATGGTAAGAAATGAATAATTCACTTTTAGGGAAATAAACCTAGTAAAAAATAAATCTTAGTGCTTAGCACATTTATACAAAAGACGTATCAAGATTATATAGTTTTAAAAAATCTTTTAATAAGGATACATTTTTGATTGTATGGTCTGTGAACTCCCAAAGTCATTTTTTCATAGAGATCCTATCTTTTCTAACAAGGAGATATATGAGCAGAAAATTAAGAATTAACATGTGCTCAAATATACAAAAGACTTAAGGTGATTATGTTAAATGAGGTAATATATATAAAGCATTTTGTATACTGTCTGACACTTAGAAGGTACTTAAATAGTGGCTGTTATTGTTTCTAAAAGTAGTAAACCATATACATCCCATTGTTTGAATTTCCTTTCCCAGTTATTTAAAGAATAACACTTTTCAGGTACCTTGATTCCTCATTTTAAGCCTGTATTATATATTGGATATAAGTATTAACATTGCACACATGCTGGATATGTATAAGTGGAAATTAGTTGATTCTGCTGAACTGCCAACATTTTTGGTCAATAGAGGGCTCTCTTGTAATATTTAAAAATGTTCAGTTCAGAAATAGAATTTTTTAAAACAAATGCTATGAGAATTCTTCATTGTATCTCATTTCAAAGCTGTCACAAAAATCTGTGAACAAGATATTGTATTTAATTCTGTTTTATTTAGCATGGGATCTCTAAATATTTAAACTGGTATATTGTGTCACTTTATAAATATATCTATACATATATATTTATGTTTGTATACACATGCATGCACGCATACAAAGTTAACTACATAATGGGCTTCTTAAATTTATGACTGCATTTATCTAAAGTTGACTCAAAGGAAGAATTTAGCTTTGCCTAATAATGCTAATCAATTTAGAGTTTCTCTTATTTTCGATAGTTTATTTTAGTAGCATAAGTTGTTATTAGCAAGCTTTTAGTGGAAATTTGAGTTTTACTATAAACTGATTATTTAAATAGAAGGTAATTTTCCGAGATTAGGAAAAAAAGCATTTAGATAAAAGCACTTTGTTTATTATATCAAAAAGTTTAAAATTGTCTAATTCTATCAGCAGGATTATTATAGTGTATAACATACAGTTGGTGTTTTAAAATGTGCCTTGAATTTAAACAGATTAATTCTTTAGTATTTTCTACACCTCAGTGATCTGTTTACAATTAAAATAGTAATAGATTTTAAAAACCTAGGTAAAAAGGTAATAGATTTTAAAAACCTAGTTAAACAAGTAAGTGTAATTATACTGAAAAACTCAATTTTATATACTTTTTAGAGTCATGTTTCTGATTAACTAAAAATATAATAAATGTTCATGGTATCATGGATATTGATACTTCCTTTTATAAGAATTTAATAGTTTAAGCTTAAAAAAATACCAGCTGACTAGGAAATGTTTTGGTGCTATAGAGAATAGTGATATTATTCATTTATTTACTTTTAAGGAGTAAAGACTAACTTGATGACAAAATAAAGTGGTAGTGCCTAAACTCTAATTGAGGTGAGTTCTTTATTTCTAGGCTTCTTGCTTCCAATTTAGTCAACTTCTCAGTATTGATGGGAAGAAGAGTGGAAGTAGAAAGAATTAGAGGATAAGAAAGGAGGGTAGATCAGGGATCTGAATAGATTTAGAGTTTTTCATGATTGAATTCTGTAACAGAGCATTGCTGAGATATTCAGTGTGAAGGAAATGTGCAGTGTGAATTGGAAGCAGGGAGAATTTTTATTATGTTCAGAAACTGCATTGTTCTAACTGCCTTACAGCTTTAGGTTTGGAGGTCAATCCTCGGATCACATTAAGATTTTCTGGCTCTGATCACTCTTTCTGTGTATTTTAATTGTTTCCAAAAGAACTCTTACATATGTATATAGATTGACTACTTTAGTGTTTCTTAAAGCTCTTTGGGTAAAAAGAATGCCATGATCATAGCAGTTATTTCTAAAATTGTGGGGAACAGGAAGGATCTTACAAGAATAAGTCATCTTTCAAGCAGTAGCTGTTGAAGAGTATTTTTGAGTGCATACATAAACACAGTTCTCTGATAGCCTTGCTTGGAAATAACAGAACAGGAACTTTTCTTGTTAAAGCATGAGCTCTTAAGTCTAAGAAATACCTCTGCAAGGTTTTCTGTTCAGCTCTATATCTGATTTTAAAAAATAGTTTAATAACATACCTTTAAAACAACTTAAGTTAGGAATTGAACCTATTATATCGTTTTTTTCCCCCAGACAGTGGCAATGTATAATACTATATTGAAATAAAAAATATTTGTGCAAGGTAATTTATAGTTTTGAACTAGTGTTTTCAGCTGGAATTGTAAAATATTTTGGAAATTTGGGTACAATAAATTTTGAAACAAAATATTCAGATTGCTTTATCCTTGAACTTTTCTGATTATAGCATTAATCTTTTTTCCTAGTTATAGTTCACTATTGTATTGCTGGACGTGTAGCTCTAAGAATTTGTAAATAGTTTTGGATATGTGTTTATTTTCAGCCACCAAGGATAGCTTTTAAAAGTAAGAAAAATTGTGAATGCTTAGCAATTATGTCAGAGTCGCAGATTTAAGTTTTTTTACTTCACATGATTCAAATTGCTCTCCAAACTAGAATGTTGTAATCGATGAGCAATGTATAGAAGACGGTTCTTGTTCTCTTGGCCACAGAGTGTACGTGCTCTGGCACGTGTCTTAACTCCTTTGTTCCTGTTTCCATTTCAATGAGACAAGGAGACTGCCATCTGCTCTTCCTGCCTCACTGGGTAGTTGAGGGGGGATCATATTCATGGAGTACCTCTGTGAAGTAGTAAGTGCTTTACAATTGTGAGGTAGAGTATTTATATCTTTTCATATGCAATATTTGCTTTTAGGTTTGAGTGACTTTAGCATATCTCCATGAAGTTAAGCATATATGAAGTTCTTTGTTTTTATTTTTAGTTTTACCAGTTCTGAAATTAACATTTTTAAAGTTTAAAATAATTTTTCTTTTTTATTTTTTTTCTTCAGGATTAACAATTGTGTTGGTGAAGATAATCATTGGCTTTTTCTGCAGTTGTGTTTCTACACTGAACTTCTTACTTGCTACGCACTGATGTTTTCTTTCTGCCACTATTATTACTTTCTTCCACTAAAAAAGCGTAACTTGGTAAGAAATGTTTATATCCACTAATGTTAGAGCAGCTGTATCATACAGTTATGAACATGTGGTTCTTCTAAGTGCAGAAGATTGAAAATAAAAGCAACAACAATAAACCCCCAAATTAATGAATTTTAAGATGTATTGGAATTGAGAAAGTAGACCCTAATCTGACATTCCTTTTTAACCAAATCCATTTAAGATTGCTTATTAGTATTGAGTGACTTTCTTTAAAAAGCAACATTTTAGATCTTATAATATATATGTTTTGGTCTCAGATATCTACAGTAATGAAAAACAAAGTGAAAAATGTTAACTTCTTGTTTCTGTCCAGGAATAAAAATAGACATCAGAATTTTAAATGTTCTCTAAGGAACATTAGATTCTTGAGAAAAAGGACTCTCCCCCTCCGCTCCCCTATCTTTTCACAGTTAACAATAAGAATTTGCAGGATGCTTTAAAAAATTATATGTACCATTAAAGGCAGTGCTTTTCTTATTTTGTTGAGGAACTACAACAGATGTTAATAAGACTTGCCCCAAAAGGTGATAGTAGTGGTGGTGTTGGTGATAGCAGCAACTAGGAGTTTTAGGTCCTTGACTATATATATCAACCCTATGCTATGGGCATGCCATTTTAATACTCACTTTAATGCTCACAACAATCACATCAAGTGGGTACAGTTTCTTTCCCATTTTTATAGATGAGGAAACAGACTAGTAGGCTTTAAATAAATACTTACTGAAGCGATTATTCAAGTGTTTTCAGTTGTTGAGCTGGAATTTGAACCTAATCTTGTATTTTCTGAATCTACCCTTCTGTGTTTTGTGTGTAGAGCTGGGATTTGAGCCTGATATGGTATGTCATTTAGACTCTAATTATGTTTTTTAAAAAAACCCGTGTGTGTGTGTGTGTGTGTGTATCTGTGTTCATTTGCACCTGTTTGTGACAGAGAAAGAGAATTTGCACAGGGATGCAAATATGCATGTGAGGAAGCAAGTTTGGGGAAGAAAGAGGAAGAAAGAATCCCTGATGAAGGGGGATTTTTTTTCCTATTTGTATACTTTTATATTATTTAAGTCTTTTATATTAAAAACAAGTTCAGTGATGGTACATATAATTAAATTTTGGAATAAGGGCGAGAGTGAAATAAGTCTTTACGTTCTATGTATTTAGATCTTTCTTGTACACATTTTATATAATTAAAGGATATTTGCTATTGTTAACTGGGCTATATATATTAGTAGAGGCTTGTGATTATGCTTTTTAAATATAGATTGAGCAATTAAAATTAGATACTAATAACTGAAAAAGTTCAAAAGAGAACACTTCAAATATAGCTGCCACTTTCACACTGAGTATTTAGTGCTTGCTAGTACTACAGTTTTAGAAATTGTATCTTATGGGTTAATTTCTGATATAATTGGCACTATAGTTAGCATATGTGAAAGATTGTACATATTACCCCAAGTTAACCTGTTTCAAATAATTGAGCCTAATAAGAAAAGCATTAAAATAAAGTTTCCCAATAAGATTAAGGTAATAATTTTGATAGAGAGATAACGTTTAGTGACATTAAATTAGGTTCTCTAGGAAAGAATGCATTGTAGTATGGTGGAGGAATTGACAAACTATGGGCCTTCAGTTAAATTAGAACTGCCACCTGTTTTTATTAATAAAGTTTTACCAAAGCACAGCTACTCTCATTTGTTTACATATTGTCCACAGTTGCTTTTGTGCTACAACAACAGAGTTGAGTAGTTGTGACAGAGACATGTGACCCGATAACCCTAAATATTAACTATATGTGTTTTTATATTGAGTTTGCCAATCCCTGGTCGTTTGCTAACCCCTGGAATGATGTTGGCTTTGTAAACAGATAGACCTAGGATCAAAGCCTGGCTTTTATTATCTGTATAACCTTTGACACTTCATTTAACTTTCCTGAATTGCAATGTCTTCTTGTGAAAAATGTGAATAATAATAAGATTAAATATAGAGATAACACATGTAAAAGTACCTGGTATATTATAGACATTCAATTTATGTTACATTTGATTTTAATGAAAGCTCTCAGGAGGGAACAGTTTTTCTTTGGCCTATTAGATTTTACGAAAATTTTACAGACTGTTTAACAACATTACTGGGAGATAGATAACAGACTAGATACATTCCAATACTCACGAATATAATAATATTCAACTGAAGGATTAAGACATTGAAAATTACAAAAGATAATTTTCTTCTCCACATGTGAAAGATAGAAACCCTGGAAAAATTAGTACAAATTAGAAGAAGAATTTCTTTTTTTAAACAGAAAAACTGACTATAGGTGATAATATTTGAACACTTAGAATTATGTATATATACACACACACATCATACTAGGTGTTGAGAAAAGACTAGCATAGTAAAAGTTTATTATGAGATTAAAAATCTAGGAAGAAAATAGAAAAAGGGAGTTTAAGTTGGGTTTTAAAAATTCAAACCAGATTTTCCTTAGAGCAGTCAATTGTAGAAGCAATACAGATGATTTTTAATTTTATAAAAAATCATAATGTGTTAGTCGGTAGGATTACCAAATGAAAATCAAATAAGCAGCTAGATCATTGTAATAAAGCTACTTTGGTGTAATAAGCAGTAAATTATAAATAGTTCTAGGGACCTAACAGTTATTTTATCTAATAGTGCTAATGTCCCTTTAGCCCAAGTCTTATAGTATCCTTGTTGTTAAGTAGGATGCTTTTATAATTACCTTCATAATAGAGATAATGAAATTGAAACCCAAAGAGGTTATGTTACATTTTCAAGATCATTTAGCATCCTGTTGAGGAATCTAATATGTTTTAACCTTGTTTATGGTATATTTATGGTATATTCTCTGAATAAATGAAGTGATTTGTATATTATAAAGTTAGGTATATGAAGAACTTTAATGTTGCCCTTTTATGAATTTTTATGAATTATCTTTTCTTAATTTAAGAAAAGATAATTCATAAAATTAGAATGTTTGTTATTGGTGTTTCTAACCTACTTATTTTTACTAAAGTTAAATTCTAGGACCAGAACTTTAAACTTGAGGAAAATATTTTATAATTTAAAAAGCCTGAAATATTCCAAGGATCTGAAGCAAACTGAATATTCAGTAGCACTCAATATTCATTGAAATGAATTCTAGTCATTTCATTGGTTTAAATGTTGATAATTTGAAACTCTATTACTAGATGCATACAGTGTAGAATTCTAATGTTTTTATGGGCTGGATGGCTTGACTCTTGTATCATAAATTACACCTCTGTAGTAATGATTCTTGCCTTGAAGTATTTTTCTTTCTGTTATTAATTTGCAATATCTGCTTTCTTCTGGATAGTATTTTCATGGTATATCTTTTTCCTTCTACTTTAAGTCTTTCTCAGTTGTACGTCTTGTCTATGTGTCTTGTAGACACCAGATATTTCATTTTTTTAATCTAGTGTGATAATCTTTGTCTTCTAATTAGAATATTTATTTTTATTTAGTGTAACTGATACTTTTTCATCTTACTATTTATTTTTTATTTTAGCCATCAATTACTTTTGTTTCCATTTTTCTACTTTTTCTTTTACCTGCTTTGGAATTTTCAGTTAAAAAATATCTAATTTATCCCTTCCCATGGCTTTTTTTTTTTTTTTCTCTTCTTTTACTGGTTTTCCAGAGTCGTAAACATTCTTCCTTGATTTTTTGAGGTTGGATCTAAGTTAGTAGTTTGACCACTGCCTAGACAGGTGGCTTTAGAATGCCACCTGTCACCATCATTTTTGCTCTTGTGGGGTATAAAATAAACGTAGAACTAAAACACATGATGAGATGTTGTGTTGTTTGTATTTTATATGTTATAATGTATATGTTATATGAAGTCGGTATTCATTTGGAATTATCCAAATATGAATGCTTTACCTAGTCTTTCACGTCGTCATAGATTTCTCGACTTATTTCTAGGAATATTTTCTGCCTATTAATGCAAGTCAGGCAAAACAAATTCTCCTAGTTTTGTTTCACCTGAGAATATCTTCATTTCTCTTTTATTTTGAAGGATTTATTTGCCTGGCATAGAACTATAGGGTGGAGTTACTTTTACTGTTAAAAGGTGTTATTGCATTGTTTCATGGTTTCTATCATTTCTGTTGTAAAAATCACTTAGTCTTATTGTTACTCCATTGCAATAAAGTGTCTTTCTCTGGCTGCTTTTATGATTTAGTAATGTAGATAATTATTTATTTTATTTCAGCTTTATTGAGGTATAGTTGACATATAAAAATGTAAGATATTTGAGTTGTACATCATCGTGATTTGATGTACGTAAACACTGTGAAAGGATTCCCCCATCTAGTTAATACATCCATCACCTCACATATTTATCCTTTTTTTTCAGTAAAAAAAAAATCTCTTAGCAGATTTCAGTTATACAATACAGTTATTAACTATAGTCACCATATTTTACATTAGATCCTCAGACCTTATTCATATTATAGCTAAAGTTTGTATTATCCTTTTACCAACCTCTCCCTATTTTCCCCAACCCTAGCCCCTGGTATACTTTACTCTATGTTCCTGTGAGTTTGACCTTTAAAAAAATTTTTTTTTAATTGCACATATAAGTAAGTAATACCGTAGAGTATTTGTCTTTCTCTGTTTGGCTTATTTCACTTCATATAATGTCATAAAGGTGCATCTATGTTGTTGCAAATATTCTTTCTCATGGCCAAATAATATTCCATTGTGTGCATACATCACATCTCCCTTATCAGTTCATCTACTGATGGACCACTTAGGTTGCTTCCATATCTTGGCTATTTTGATTAATGCTGCAGTGAACATGGGAGTGTGAATAATCTCTTTGATATCCTGTTTTCATTTCCTTTGCATATATACCCAGAAGTAGAATTGTTGGATTATGTGGCGGTTCCATTCTCAATTTTTTGAGGAGCCTCCATACTGTCTTCTGTAGTGGCTGTACTATTTTCTTTTCCCACCAACAATGCACAAGGGTTCCCTTTTCTCCACATCCTTGCCAACACTCACCTCTTGTCTTTTTGATGATAGTCATTTTAACAAATGTGAGGTGGTATGTTGTGGTTTTGATTTTCATTTTCATTCCCATGATATTAGTGATGTTGAGCACCTTTACATGTACCTCTTGGCCATCTGTCTGACTTGTTTGTAAAAGTGACTATTTGCTGTTCCTCGGCCCATTTTTAATCCAATTGTTTTTTGCTATTGAGTTGCATAAGTTCTTTATTTTGGATATTAACCCATTTTCAGACATAGTATTTGCAAATATTTTTTCCCATTCCATAGGTTGTTTTTCATTTTGTTGATGGTTTCTTTGCTGTGCAGAAAAGTTTTAGTTTGATGTTGTTGCACTGGTTTATTTATATTTATTTGTTGCCTTTGCTTTTGGTGTCAAATTCAAAAATATTATTTCAAGACCAATGTCAAGGAGCTTACCCAATATGTTTTCTTCCCTGAGTTTTATGGTTTTACATTTTATGTTCAAGTCTTTAATCCATTTAGACTTGATTTTTGTGTATGATATAAGAGGTCCAGTTCCATTTTTATTGATCCATGTGTCTGGTTTTCTGCCTGTATCATACTGTTTCGATTACTGTAGCTTTGTAATATAGTTTGAAATCAAGAGGTGTGACACCTCTAGCTTTTTTTTTTTCCCCCCCTGTAGATTGCTTTGGTTATTTAGAGTCTTTTGTGGTTTCATACAAATTTTAGGATTGTTTGTTCTACTTCTGTGAAAAATACCATTGGAATTTTCATAGGGATCGCATTGAATCTGTTGATCATTTGGGTAGTATGGACATGTTAAGAATACTTAATTTGTTAATCCGTGAACATGAACTAACTTCTTTTCATTCATTAATGTCTTCAATTTTTTTCATCATTGTCTTAGTTTTCACTGTACAGATCTTTCACCTTCTTGGTAAATTTATTTCTAGGTATTTTATTCCTTTAGATTCAATTGAAAGCAGTATGTTTTCTTAATAATTCTTTCTGATAGGTTGTTATTAATGTATAGAAATGCAACAGATATTTGTGTATTGATTTTGTATCCTGCAGTCTTACTGAATTTGTTTATTAGTTCTAACAGTTTTTTGTTGAGATCTTTAGCTTTTCTCTGTGTAATATCATGCCATCTACAAATAGAGATACTTCTTCCTAATTTGGAGGCCTTTTATTTCTTTTTCTTCCCTAATTGCTCTGACTTCCAGTACTATGTTGAATAAAAGTCATCCTTGTCTTATTCCTTACCTTAGAGGAAGAACTTTCACTCTTCACTTCATCACTGAGTGTGATGTTTCTGTGAGCTTGTCACAAGTAGCCTTTATTATATTCAAGTATGTTGCTTCTATACTCAGTTTGTTGAGTTTTTTTTTTATGAATGGATGTTGAATTTTATCAAGTGCTTTTTCTGCAGCTATAGAGATGATTTTTACCCTCCATTTTATTAATGTAATTTATCACATCAGTTGATTTGCAGATATCAAAGTGTCTTTGAATCCTGGAATTAAATCACATTTGATCATGGTGTATGATCCTTTTCATATATTGTCGAATTTGGTTTGCTGATATTTTGTAGAATTTTGCATCTATGTTCATCAGGGATATTGGCCTATAATTTTCTTTTCTTCCAGTGTTATCTAAAGTCTGGTATCAGGTTAATGCTGGCCTTGATTATGGAAAGATTCCTCATTCTTCAATTTTTTTGAAAAGTTTGAGAAAGATTGGTGTTACTTTAAATGTTTGGTAGAATTCATCTGGTCCTATACTTTTCTTTGTTTGGAGGTTTTTGGTTAGTGATTCCAATCTCTTAATAATTGGTTTGTTTAGATTTTCGGCTTCTTGATGATTCAGTCTTAATAGGTTATATGTTTATAGGAATTTATTTCTTTAGGTTGTCCAATTTGTTGTTATATAATTTTTCAAAGGAGGTTTTTATGATCCTTTATATTTAAGTGATATCAGTTGTAATGTCTCCTCTTTTATTTCTGATTTTGAGTCCTCTTTTTTTTCTCTAGTGAATATAGCTAAAGATTTGTCTATTTTGTTTATCTATTCAAAAAAAAACCCTCAGCTTTTAGTTTTCTTGATTTTTTTCATCTTTTTTTGTTTCTATTTCATTTATTTCTGCTCTTACCTTATTTAATTTCTTCTGCTAACTTTCAGCTTGGTTTCTTTTTCTAGTTCCTTTATGTGTAAAGTTAGGTTGTTTGAGATTTGCTTTTTCTTAATGTAGGTGTTTATTGCTAAGAACTTCCCTTGGAACTGCTTTTATTACAATTTGTAAGTTGCAATATGTTATATTTCCATTTCATTTTCCTAGAGATTTTTTTCTGATTTCTTCTTTGACCCATTGGCTGTTTCGTAGTATGTTGTTTAATCTCCATGTATTGGTGAATTTTCCAGTTTTCTTATTGTAATTAATTTTCAGTTTCATACCATTATGTTTAGAAAGGATGTTTGATATGGTTTCAGTTTTCTTAAATTTATTAAAACTTGTTTTGTAACCTAACAAGATCTATCCTGGATAATATTACCTGTGTGCTTGAGAAGTATATGTATGCTGCTGCTGTTGAATGGAATGTTTCATCAATGTCTGTTAAGTCTATCTGGTCTAACATGTAGTTTTAAGTCCAATATTGTCTTACTGATTTTCTATCAGGATGATCTCTCCATTTTTGAAACTGAGATGTTGAAGTTCCCTACTATTATTATGTTGCTGTCTGTTTCTCCCTTCAGGTCTGTTAATATTTTCTTCTGTTTTTAGGTGCCTCTATGTCGTGTACTATAACTATTTACAAATGTTATATCCTTTTGTTGGACTTCTTTTGCATTACATATTGACCTTCTTTGTCTCATATCTTTGGCTTCAAATATTTTTTTGTCTGATAAAAGTTTAAATATTCTGCTTTCTTTTGGATTCCATTTGCATGGGATATCTTTTCCACCCCTTCACTTTCAGTCTGTGTAGCCTTAAAGCAGAAATGAATCTCTAGTTGGCAGCATTTAGTTGGGTCTTATTTTTTTTTTTTAATCCATTCAGCCATTCTCTTGTCTTTTGTTTGGAGAATTAAGTCCATTTACATTGAAAGTAATTATTGATTGGTATGAACTTAATGTTACCATTTTGCAAATTATTTTCTAGCTTTTTTCGTAATTCATTTGTTCCTTTCTTTTCTTGCTCTCTTGATTATTTGATGATTTTCTGTAGTGATATGCCTGATGTGTAGAAGTTGCTCACTAGTTTCTGATATCTTTCAAAGGGAATTGCTCCATGTGTAGCAGTAGATTCAGTGTGTCTGGAAAAAGTTGCAATCAGGAGGCTCTTCTTTTGTCATCTTGGACCAAAACGCCTATGTTTTTTTTTTTTTTTGCCTTTGTATTTTAGCAGTTATTCTATGATGTGCTTCATTGTTGTTTTCATTTTTCTGTTTGAGAATTTATATAGCTTCTTGAATCTGGCTTAATGACATTTTAAGTTATGGATTTATTAGTCTGTGTCTCTTCAAATATTACTTCTACCCAACTTTTTCTCTTGCATTTCTGGGAGTACAATTCTAAGTACATGAGATCTAACTGCACTGCATAACTTTTGTGGCCTTTTCTACATTTTCCTTCCCCCCGCCACCCTGTGCTTCAGACTGGGTATTTTCTACTGACCTATTTTTCTAGTTTACTGATCAGCTCTTCTGCTCTGTCTAATCTGTCAAACCATTATGTTGAGTTACTAATTCAGTTATATATTTCACTTCCAGAATTTACATATGATACTTTTTTTTTATAGATCACATTTCTGGTGAAATTCTCTGTTTGTCATCTATATTTTTGAACAGTTCAAAGTTGTTTTAATGTCTATGTTTGATAACTTCAGTGTTGAGATGTACTTGACTTTTTTTTTCCATTTCTTAGTTTCCAGATATTTGGTTCTTTCTTCTGTCATATCAGATAAGTTTTGTTGGATACTAGACATTTTGTATGACTAATGACAAAAGATCTTGTTAAATATTTTCTTTGATAAAATATAGTACTTTTTTCTTTTTTGGACAGTCAATAAAAGACTCATCTTGATCCAATCAAGGGTTTGTATAACAAACATTTCTAAGTCTAAGTTACAGAACACTGATCTTAACAGTGGTTCTTTTGAAGATGACATTATTGCATTTATTGAGATTTTTGTGAAGATTCATGATTATTGAGTTTTTGTCTTTGTGAAGGACTGCTTTCAGTTTGCCTTTTCTCTTATAATGAAGCTCTTCAGGAGTCTCAGGTGAAAAACAGGTGTTTACAATGGATTGTAGCTTTGCTTTATTGTTTTCCCAGCTCTGTGAAATAGCAGAAAGCTCTGATCTGTTACTCCCACTCAATCTGTCATAAGTACTGCTTATGAATTGGCAAGTATCTTAAGGTAAAAAACAGTACAAAATAGAGGAATCACCTTAATGCATTTCTACTCTCTCTGGGATCTTGGCCCTTGAAGTCCTAGCAATTTGGCTACTTTCTAGTGTCTTCACTCAAACTGTTTATTTACTGATTAATTGGATTTTATCTGGCTTTTAGTAGTGTTCTTACTGGAGGGTTTAGTCTCATATAATCTCTTCCTTCATAGGTGTCATTGGCAGTAGCATTTTATTTAAAAATTTCTTCCCAAGTGATTCTAATCAGTGCTGCCTAACTTCACAATTCTGTGAGGCAACACTCAAGAGTCAGTGTAAGCAGAATCCTGTAGAGTTGTGCAGGTGATTCTAATCAGTGCTGCCTAACTTCACAATTCCATGAGGCAACACTCAGAGTCAATGTAAGCAGAATCCTATGGAGTTGTGCAGAACAGCGCTTCTGTAGCAGTGAAGCTTGAGAACCATTGGGCTGTGGGGAATGAGACCTGTGAGGGACTTTATGGTATAGGTAGAGATTAACCAGATGGAGAGTTGAAGGAAATTGTTGCCGGACAAAAGAACAACAAGAGGCTTGAAGCAGTAATTGGAATAATTGGTTTTAAGGTCAAATATGTTCTAAAATAGTAATATACTGTATAGAAAATATTTCTAAGGCTACATAATAGAATAGAACATTGTGCTTATTGTAGCAGTTCTTTTGATGATGACATTTATTGTGTTTTTTATAAAAGTAGAAAAAAATCAATAATTTCACTACAAAAGTCACTATTAACATTTTAAAAAATAAATTTTTGTAATAGAATATTCTTCAAACAGTCCTGTCCCATTAATTTTTTGCTAAGTCTTTGCCCATGTCTCTCATTTTTCTCTAAAACAAACAACTATAATCCAGCTCTTTGTTATATGCGAAAAGCTGGCCAGCTAGTGTCATAAATCTTATTCACCTTGTTACCCTTTTCATGATTTGGGGTATGGAATAAATATCCCCAAAGGCCTCTAATTATCTTTGAAAATTGTATTAATGACTACTGTGCATCTTTCTTATAGAGATAGTAGTACAGTTAAAGTATGCCATGGACTTGGACCCTATATTCTTCTGTAGGCAAGAGGAGGTGAAAGCTTTTGTCTGCATTTTTCTATATACCCTTTCAGGTAGGTAGATGGCAGCATAGTATCTTTACTAGCCTATCTTTAAATTTTAAACTCGAGTGCTTAACCTCTAGGTGGGAAAAGAAAATATAATAATTCTTACGTTATTTTGTTTCATTTTAAGGTGAAAGTGTTTATTCATTAAACAGAAGAAAAAAATGAATTGCCCTTTCAACTTTGTCGTAATGGAACTTAACCTGTAATTGGTAGAAAACTGGTACATTCGGTTAGGCTCATGGGAAAGAAAGAGTTGGAAAAAAGGATGCTGTGCACAGACTCTGGGAGGGAAAGAATTTGGGACTCTGAGTTTTCTCTATGTCTCTTTCTTAGCTTTTTCTTTTCTGGGGAGTTATTTCTGTATTGTTTTTATTGCTTCATAATTGCCCCATTGTTTTTTAGAGTAACTTAACGCTTTTTAGATTCCTTCTTAATCTTTACTTTAAAAATATCCATCTGTCATGGATTTTCAAGGATTTATATGTTTTTATCATGTGAAGTTTTGATATATCCTTTAATGATGGAAGGTGGTAGTAAGAGGTGTAGGAGATAAGAAATTTATTTATCATGAATTAATGCCCAAAATAAGGATTTATTTTTAAGCTGTATATTTTGATTTATATTCTATCTTATACTAAAGAAAGCCTATGGACCTCAGAAGAATAAGTATTGCTATCTTCTTTGTAAATAGTAACTGAAAAAAATCTCAACTCAATGTTAAGGCAAAAATTCATATCTACAAACATTTCAAAAACTTAAGGAATAGGTATCTTTCTAAATAAATTGGGTTAAATTAAATGTTAGAATTACAGAGTCCAAAATTAATAAAGATTATAAGCTTTGAGATATTTGGAGAGGTTTTTCAAATGTGAAGTGTCAGATTAGTTTTACCATTATTTGCATTTGTCATGACAATATAATATTAAAT
Organism: Pteropus alecto; assembly: GCF_000325575.1. NCBI lineage: Eukaryota > Metazoa > Chordata > Mammalia > Chiroptera > Pteropodidae > Pteropus > Pteropus alecto. Next base: position 5,016,222 of record NW_006441071.1, read on the forward strand.
ATTACTTAAAACTTCTCTTGAAACGGATGTCTTGCTTTAGTTACTGGGATGACAGTCATTTTGAAGATTACAAAAACCTGTAATTTGGAGAGTGGGTTAGCATTTTAAATGAATAAAACAGATGGACATTAAAGAAATACATTTTCTTTAACCCAAGTCCATATTTGATTATTTTTCACGCAGTTATTTTAAATGTTTATAAGCAAGTGCCTGGTCATTTGGTATGTTATTAAATTATAATAATTTATTTCATTTTAATGTATGCTAATTATTTACCAAAACCAATATTAGAAAATTATAGCTTTTTAATTAAATATGAAGAAAGGTATCACCATACTTAAAGAGTATACTTTCTAAAATTTATTATTTGTTGTTCCATGAATATTTCATTAGTTATATATTTCATAATTTTTACTTTATATTCTAGATTTGTAAGCATTTGATTAATGAAAGATGTTGACTCATTTGAAATGTCCCTGAGAAGATAAATAGTAGGTTCCCATTGTACAGATAAGGTGACTGAAATTCAGAGATGTTTAATAACTTGTCTAATCACAGAATTGCCAATTGGCAGAGATATGATTTGAGCCCATTATGTCTGTCCCTAAGTCAGTGTTCTTTACATAGTACCAAGCTGCTATTCCACTTTTGCATTTTTTTTCTTGAGGACATTTTTAGCAATATTATTATAGCATTGTTCATTTAAAAAAAAAAAATTTAAAAATGCTCAAGTATCACAAAATTTCTTCAGAGAAAGCTCATTGAATCTCCTGATTGCTAAATTCATACTTTGCTGTTTTCATTTTTTATTGAGGCAACCTGTCTTTAGAAGTTTATCTAATATAAACTGTCAAAATGCATTTTATAAAGGCATTTTAGTAGGTTAAAAATATTTTTAAAAATATGTACCTGATGGCAATCTCATTCTGTAGGCGATACTGTCTCTCTGCATGAGAAAATAAGGGGTTATTTTCTTTTTTAAATAAATAATTTGTGGCTATTAGGGTAGAGATTATGCAACTAATCATTTATGGCATAACACTTTAGTTCTAAAGTTACATCTTTTAAATTGTTTTTAGATGAAGTAGATTCAGATAATTTCTAATAGATTCTTTTATAATCTAATAGATTCTTTTTATGTGAAGGGCAAAAAATAACTGCATTTAAGACTATGGAGAGAGTGACAGAAAGGAAGAGAAATTTCAGTAAAGGACATGCTGCCAATATTTAGAAGAGGAAAATAAATAATGCTTAGCAGTCCAGCCAGTCCTTCAGCTAGGAAGATATATTATTATTATTCCAATTAGCTCATATCTAATAGTGTTACTAGAGATTTGATGTCGGATATAACCATGCCACAGAATTTTTTGCCTAGCTTTATGGCTAACAAAGAATAGAAATAGCCAGAAGACCTGTTTGCAGATATCTTGAATATTAGTAAATCTATCTACCTACCTACCTACCTATCTATTTATTTATTTATATACTTTTTCTATAATCAATCTTAAAGTATCCTGAGTACTTCTGTTATTTATTGCTATTTAAAAAACATTTTAGGCTTTACTCAATAACCTTTATTTATTTATTTATTTATTTATTTATATCTATAAGGTCATTTATTCATCGTGGTGACTAGAATAGATAAAATTGCTGAAATATTTATTTAGCTTCTTGGATTTGGGGCAAGAGTAGTCAAGAATAGCCAAGAATAGTGTGGAATTAAGATAAATATGAAATGAAAATTGTATTAATTATATCATGAAGTTAATTTGGCATTTTTGTTCATGTATCCTGAAATGCTAGTGGAGATATCATCCCTTGGTAAAATCAGTCTATCTTCCTGCCTGCCTGCCTGCCTGCCTTCCTTCCTTCCTTCCTTCCTTCCTTCCTTCCTTCTTTCCTTTCTACTTTCCTTCCTTCCTT
>NW_006441071.1:5018195-5022475 GCF_000325575.1 Pteropus alecto
TAGGGAAAAAAGTTTAAGAATACCCTATTATTCAACAGTTATCAATTCTGTATATCAATATATGCCTGTGTCTTTAGTGATTAATGGAACACCGAAACCTTATCAATTTTGACCTTGCCCTGCAATACCAGGTCTACTGGATATCTGTCCTCATTAAATTTATTTATATAGCTAGTTAGTTAGTAATATTATAGCATTTAGCATAAAAAAATTAGCAGTTTTTATTTTTCTTTAAGAATATTTCAGTCACTTTGAGTTTCAGTGGTGTAACCATGGTAGCAATTTTACTGTCTCACCCAGCTTTTACTAAACACTATAGCACTGTATTAAATGAAAAATGTAGCAAGAAAATACATTATCTTATTTTCTTATTGAATTGTTCCAACTTTTCTAGAGTTTTTTACTGCTAAAATATTGGAAGGCAGGCAGAATGATTTTTTTGAAATATTTTACCCTCAGCCATGAACCTGGCAGTCAGGTGTTTGTTAGTAAAATTTGCTCCCTAAGAAAGCTGCATTTATATCTGTATCAAAATTTAATGTATAGTTCTGAACACTCAATTATAGCCATTAGGTATAAATAGTGATTTGTTTTTTTCATTTAAATTCATTTTTTAAAATTTCCATTAGAATTTAACAAGACTGAAAAAGTGCGTTTTACCTGGGGGCTGGAAGTGAGGATGTACATAATAGTTCTGTAACCTCTTTTCCTGTATTTTAATGTAATGATAAAACTTAAACTAAGGCCCATCCTAAAAAGTGCTGATAACTATATAGGTATAATAGGATTTTATTTTATGCAAGAATAATTGCTATATGAACCTGACCTCAGTATGTGAAATTGGTTATTTAACCATTTTGAAAATGAAAATTTATATACTTCATATATCTCTGTTGTAATCTAAACTATTTCCATTTTTGAAAAACATAGGAAATAAATCTCTTCTAGTAGTACAGTGGGTGGGGTGGGGGAGGAGACTTTGCCCTCCAGGGGACATTGGTAATGTCTGGATACATTTTTGGTTGTCACAACTTGGGGAATGCTGCTGGCATCTAGTGGTAGGGGCCAGGGATGCTGCTAAATAATCTTCAATGCAAAGGACAGTCTCCAAAACAAAGAATGATCCAGTCCAAGATATCAATAGTAGTGAGGGTGAGAAACACCTTCAGTAAGAGGAAGATCCCAAAGTACTTCACATATTGTTTTCAGACTGGTTTCATAAAAACACAAAACTACTTATAAATAGTAGTTAATAAATAAAAATTACTTTCTGCTGATATAAAAACTAAAATTATATGTAAAATTATATTTGTAAAACATAGTCGTTTATTTTTTAATATTATGAAGAGCACTCAGTCATTCAACAAATATTCAAGTGCCTGCTGTGTGCAGTGGTCCCTGTTCTAGGATCCGAGGATGCAGCAGTGAACAAAACATAGTTTCTGAATTAAGGAGCTTACATTCTAATGGGGAGAGATAGGCAATAAACAAATATATGGTTTTTAAGGTAAATATTTGATTTATAATAAAGCCGGGTATATGATAGAAAGGAATAATTGATGATATAGTCAAGGAAGACCTTTTCATAGTGACACTTGATAGAGACCTAGAGCTCAAGCAAGTCACACATATGGAGAAGAGCATTCCAGAGAGAGAAAAGAACCAATGCCAGAACCCTGAGGTGGGAGCATGCTTGACATTTTCAAGGAACAGTAAGGAGGCCTGTGTATCTTGAATGAGTTAGAGAGTAGTAGGAGACTATTTGAGGTAATTGGAGAGGAGACTGTTTTGTTTGGTTATTTTGTGGTCCAGACTTTGGAAGTCACCGGAGGGTTCCAAACTCATTTATATTTTAGAAAGAAAAATGACTGCTAGGAAGATTAAACTGAGAGACAAGGATATCAGCAGTAAGACCAATTACTAGACTATTAAATTATAGTCCAGACATTATGGGAGTTGTAGAAGTGCTGAGGAGTGGCCTATTAAAGTTTGAAGAGCTAATAGGATTTGGATGTGGCGTATGAAATAGAAAGTGACAAGCTGAGGATTATTCCAAGGTTTAATTGTCTGAACAACTGGAAGATCAGAGGTACCATTTGCTAGAATGGAGAAGCCTGGAGGAAAAGTAGGTTTTAGGGAGAAGTTTAAGTTTTGGTTTTATACATGTTTACTTTAAGATACCTATTCAACATCAAAGACATTTAAACTAGACAGATATAGGAATCTGGATTTCAGAGGAGTGGTCTGAAATATGTATACACACATATATTTAGGAGCTTTTTGCTGTGAACAAATCCAACAAAAGGCACTGAAGAGAAAAAGGAGACTTGGTAACAGTTTGCAAACTGAGGAGACGAGCCTCTGGTAGAAACCCAGAGTGTGTTTGGCCAAGACAAATGAGAGGCCCTTTTTTTTATAGAAAACGTCTTAACCATAGTTCCCATATCAGTCCATTTTATGTAAATGAGATTTCCAAATTGTACAGTTTGGATTGGTCGGTGTGAGTGCAAATAAGGGTACATTTTGTACAGTTCCGATTCGTTGGGAGAGTCACAGTCTTTTGATTGGGTGATAGCATGGCAATGACAAAATAAAGAACTTCGCTCTAGTGGTTGACTCAAGCAGCATAAATAGGCAGAGCCTAGTGTGGGAAACTAAGAGTTCATCTTGTGGTTCTTCCATCATACAGAATATGTAAGAGGTTCCTTCAGTAAACCACTACATTTTGAATTTAGGCCCAGTTAACCATAGATTGTCTACGTCCATCTCAATAGATAAATTCTCTTTTGGGGTTTACATTAGATAACTTTTTTCTCAGGGTCTACACAGCATAAAAATGGTATTTGTAGTCATGTGACCTGGTAGGAGATTTTCTAGGAAGTAAGTGTAGATAGAGAAGAAAAGAGGTCTGAAGGCCAAGCCCCTTCAGATTTTAAATTTTAGAAGTCAGAAAGTTGTAGAAGAACCAAAAAAGTGACTAAGAAGGAGCAGCCAGTGAAATGGGGAAAACAATAAGAGAGTCAGGAAAGTCGATAGTATATTGAAAGAGAAATTATAACAATGTACCATGGAATATAAACAAGTAGGGAGTCAAATGAAAGTATTGGGGGAGGCAGTGATGAACAGCGAAACAGTTGGATCAACAGATTGTCAGTCCCATTGAGGTAGAGAATTTGTTAGCGTTTTTGGCCCACCGGGAGTTAGCTTGAAAGACAGGAGATGTGTGCTTGAATTTGCAATTATGTTATGGGTACGGTAATGGGAAATGATAAATGGGAAATGATTATAGGATATAATCATAGAATTTAGATTGAGATTAGGATAGAAAACAAGATTATTAGAAGAAATGAGTTTGAAGTTTTTCACAGACCAATATTAGAAGGATTATTTGCCAGATCATAAGTAACCAAATCTGACTCTTGGTTTGTTTTCATTCAGCTATATCAGGAGGTGATGCCCCCACTACTCCTTAGTTTTGTAACATTTTAAAATTTTAAATGATATAATTCCAAAAGATTATCAGATAGAACTGTTCTTTCATGTAAGTACCCCCTCTTCTGTTAGTTTGAGTGACACATGTCTGCGTGCATGTTGCCTTTGTGTTTCTTTTTCCGTGTTTATCTCTGCTAATACAAGTGTGTAACAGTCTTTGTAGGTAGTAATCTCTGTCTCTTCAGGTGTTGGGGGAGGAGACTCTGCTCTTTTGTCTAGCTTTCTTCCTTAATTTTCATTCACTCGATAAACACTTACTGTGGCACCTGCTGTGTGATAGAGATAGCGCACTCTAGGTTCCAGGGACAAAACAGGTAAAAGTCTCCATCTTTAAGAAACTTATATACTGCTGAAAGACAGTACGTAAAGAGAGAAAGAGAGAGAGAAAGTGTGTGTGTGTGTGTGTGTGTGTGTGTGTGTGTATGTGTGTGTGTATGGTACTATGGAAAAATAAAATAGGCCAAGAAGCTATGGAATGCTGGGATTTTCTGTAGTTTGGAAAAATGACTAAATGGGCCCTGGTAAAAATAAGCAAATGGGTCTCTGATAAGGTGATATTGAAGCATAGACATGAAGAAGTGTGTGTGTGTGTGTGTGTGTGTGTGTGTGTGTGTATGTGTGTGTGTATGGTACTATGGAAAAATAAAATAGGCCAAGAAGCTATGGAATGCTGGGATTTTCTGTAGTTTGGAAAAATGACTAAATGGGCCCTGGTAAAAATAAGCAAATGGGTCTCTGATAAGGTGATATTGAAGCATAGACATGAAGAAAGTGAGGCTAAACATGTG
>NW_006441071.1:5022527-5033279 GCF_000325575.1 Pteropus alecto
GAGTTTGCTTGATATGTTTGACAAACAGGAAGGAGATCAGTGTTGTTGGATAAGAGTTGGCCAGGAAGAAAGTGGTAATGAGATTAGAGAGCCAGTCTGACTCTTCTTTTCTCCTTTTTCTCCTCTCTTATATCCTTTTCTGTAACGCATTTGACATTTTTTATCTCCCGTCACAGGCCATATGTCACTAAATTTTATTTTACATTTTGTTGTATGAGTTTTAAAGGAATTGTGTTTCTATTTCTAAAATTAAGATTTTTAATTTTTATGATCACAACTTTCTTTTTACTATAATTTTATTTTTTTTACCTTTTGTATTGTAAAGTATAATACACATACAGAGGAGTGCACAAACATCAAAACATACGGCTCAGTGAATTATTGCAAAAACATTTTTGAGCAATATAAAGTTTATTCTTTTTGTTACGTTAAGTATAGTTAATTTTCATAGCTATGAATATCACTATAAATATTCATAGAATTTCGTTTAGTATAAAACAATTTATCCATTCTATTGATGGACATTTACATCATTTGCAGTTTTTGTCTTAAAAATAATGCTAATAGACACAACCTTGTTCATGTTTCTTGCTGTACATGTACGTGTGTCTCACTTGGATGTATAGCTAGAGAAGGCAGTGTTCAAAGATTATATGTATATCCCTTTACAGACTATTAAAACAGTTTTCCAAAGTGGCCTACCACGTTAACCCCCCAACTAGTAGAGTATATGAGGTCAGGTTACTTCACAGCCTTAACTAATACTTGTTAATGCCTTCCTAAAGTTAGTTATTTTGTTGGAGATAAAAAGAACTTAATTGTGTTTTAATTTGCATTTCTCCAATGACTAATAGTATTAAGCCTCTGTTTGTATGTTTATTGAGCGTACGAATAGCCTGTTTGGTGCAATGTGCCTGTTTAAGTAATTTGCCCATTTGGTAGGGGAGTTATTTGACTTTTTTTTAGTTATGGTAGGATGTTTTAAATTTGAGCCCCTTTTTGCATATGTGTATTATAAATATCTTTTACTCTGTGTCTTACCTGTTCATGCTGTTAATGGTAGTTTTTTGATAAACAAGTTTAAATATATTCCAACTTATCAATCTTTTCCTTTTTGGTTAGTACTTTTTAGGCTTAATAATTTAATAAGCCTTTTTCGATTCACAAATGATCAATATAATTCTCCTATATTGTCTACCAAGTATTATATTTTTTTCATATTTCCACCTGGAATTGATTTTTTTTTTTGATTCTTATGAAGTAGGAGTTGGGTTTCACTTTTTCATGGGTGGATAGCCAAATGATTTAGCTCAGCTTATTGAGAAGATAGTTCTTTCCACTCTGCAATGTTATCTTTGTCATAAACCAAGAACCATATATGTGTGTATCTGTTTCTGGTCTATTGGTGTATTTATCTACCCTTATGGTTATAGGACACTGTCATAACTGTAGTTTTATGATAAATCTTATCCAGTAGAGGAGCATTTCTCAATTTTTTTTTTTCATTACCATTGCTCCACTAAGGAGCCTTTTTAAACATTTTCTCCCCTTCTATGAAGTTAAATACTAAGGAATAAGAGTTTATCAGGTACGATTGATTTATGTACAGCCACAAACCAGTGTAATAGCTACAATTTTTATTCTCCCCCCTGGAGGCAATCTGACCCCTATTGAGAATGCGCACAGTAAGTAAAACAAACCCTCCTACCCTGTTCTTTTTATATAGGAGTAGTATGCTATTATTTTTGTATTTGTTTGTTCCTATGAAATTTAGAAACAGCTTACTTAGCAATTTCTGCAAATCAAAACGAAGTAAAATAAAAAACTCCTACCAGTAGACTGTATACTCCAGTGATGAGGGATTTTTATTGTGATTGTGTTAGTTCTATACATCAGTTTGGATAGTTCACATCTTTGCATTATTGAGTTTCTTGATCATAAACATAGTATAGCTTTAAGAAGAAAATTGTTTCAAGAAGAAATTGGAAACATGGGTAATTCTGTAATCATGAGTGAGTTGTTAAAATATTTCATGCAAAGAATGTTAATATTTATAGATTTACCAGTGAATTCTAGCTCTAGCTAATATGAAAGTAAACAATAATTCTAGTCTTACATAAACTTTTTAAAAGAATAGAATAAGGAGGAACTTGCCCCAACTCATTTTATGTGTATAGCATATATTTGATACATAATCTATCAAAGATAATAAGAAAAAGAAAAAAAATTATAGACTAATCTGATTATGAACATAGATAACAACTCCTAAACAAAATATTACCAAACTGAATCTGGTTATATATAACCAGCCTGACGAAGCTGAGTTTATCTTAGGAATGAAAGGTGGTTTTTACATTAGAAAGCCAGTCAGTATATTTTATCACATTAACAGATAAGGGAGGAAAATCATATCTATAAAGACTATATCAATATATAAAGACAAAACTAAAAATCAGCATGTGTTCATGTTATAAATTCCTAGTAAACTAGAACTAGAAATATTTAATGAGATAAAAGGTTTCCCCCTGCCAGAACCCCCAGCCCCACCCCCACAAAACAACACAACATCTATAGCATATTTAATGATGAAATGTTGACCTCTTTCCAAGCTGGGGGACAAGGCATTGATGCCCGCTGTGCCCTCATCACCATTGTTAAAAATGTAGTGATCAGAGTTCTCTTCAGTGCAGTGAGGCAAGAGAAAGAAAGAAATGGTATAACTGCTCAAAGAAATAAAACTGTCATCACTCTTAGATGATATGATTTTGTAAATGATTTGTCCATAGATTCTTTTTGATTTTAAGTTTAGGAAGTATGACTACAAAACAATATTTTAAAAATCAATTCTATTTTCTATATGCTAACAAACATCCTTTAGACAGTGAAACTAATAGCAGAGTTATTTATAATAGAATCAAGAAACAGAGTTCCTGAAATAAATCTGACAAAAAAATACAAGACCTCTAGCGGGAAATTGTGAAGCTTAATAGAATATCTTATATGTTTGTGCATGCCTGAGTGTGTGTTGTAAGTTGAAAATCTAATTAAAATTTTTTTTATGCCAGTACAAATTATCTGGAATAATCAAGATAGTCTTGAAAAAGAATAAGAGGGGATGACTTAGCCTACTAGATATGGAGAGTTATTACGAAGCTATAGTAACTAAGACGTGTGTCATTGGTACAGGGATAAACAGATAAACCAGGAGAAGAGAAGAGAGAGCCTACATCATACTCATGCATGCATGGACACTTGAACTCTGATCATTGAAGAAAGGACAGTTTTTTAAATAATCCATTCTGGAGCAATTGGATATCCATATAGGAAAAGTAAATTCAGACTGCTATATTTTACTGTGCTCAAAAGAGTAAATACCAATTTCGAGTGGATTAGTGACCTAAAAATGAAAGGCAAAACTCTAAAGCTTTTAAAGGCTTTAGAGAATGTCATTATTACCTTAGGGTTGGGTAAGATTTCTTAAATAGGAAATAAAAAACGCTAAAGGAAAAGATTGATAAGTTGGACTACATTAAAACTAAGAACTTCGAGTTATCAAAAGATGCCATTAAGACCAGAAAAAAGTACACTCAGAGTAGGTGAAGATATTTGCAATAATGCGACTGAAACATAGTAGTACCCAAAATGTCTGAAGAATGAATTGGCAACCTTTACCTTTTGAGTAGGAATGAGGGAAATAATGTGATGGGGAAGGGATGCACAGGGGAAAGCCTCTGCATGGTTTCAAAAGTTCCCATTCTTGAGAGGGTAGTGTCACTTTTCTCTAAACTGAACTTGTATTTTTTGCATTTATCTATATATCAGTACATTTCTTAACCACAAATGGGAAGAAATACATTTATTAGCTTGCTTGGGCTGTCATAAGAAAATACCAGAGACTGGGAGTCTTAAACAACAGAAATTCATTTTCTCACAGTTCTGCAGACTAGAAGTCCAAGATCAAGATGTCAGGCAGGTTTGGTTTCTCTAGAGGCCTCTTTCCTTGATGTGCGGATGACCTTTTGCCTTGTCCTCACATAGTCTTTCCTCTGTGCTTGAGCAACACTGATGTCTCTTTGTTTCTATATTTCCTCTTATAAGGATGCCAGATTTGATTAGTGCCCACTTTAAGGGCTTCATTTTAAATTAGTCACCTCTTTAAAGGCCATATCTCCAAATACAATCACATTCTGGGGAGGGTTTTGGGGAGACACAATTCAGCCACAATATTGATTTTGTAGTCAAGATTTTAAATAACAAATGAGTTTTTGTGATTTTGGATATAATTCCCCAAGCCAATTTTTTGATTTAAAAAGTGCTATATTTAAAGAAGAAATCTAAGAAGTAAAGATGTTATGCTCTGGAGGACTGTGTGAAATGACTCAAACTATGGTTATGTATGTGTAAACTTAGAATACAACTTTTTAAAAAAATGTAAGTAATAAAAAACCATTTCTAAAATATTTTTACAATTCTTAAAGGTATAACCAAATGAATAAATGTAATATTGTCAGTAGATCTTTTAGTCTCATCTTCATTTTTAACATTTATAAATTCTTGTTGGCAAAAAAAATTTTTTTTAAGTCATTGGGAGAAGAGAAGATGCATTTTATTTGGTCATATATTGTATTTTTATTGCAGTTAGCTCTAGTATAACAGTATGTGCATTCCTGTGTTATTCACCCAACTATGCAAAATCATGCATTGAAAACCTCAGGACTTATGGGAGAATGGAGGTACAACACTGAAAAATTTTTGTCAGTGACACTTAAATGAGTAGGAACCTAATAAAAACAGCAGCACAGTTTTACACACATTAAATAGTTAAGAAATGCATAAATACTATAATGAACATGGCACTTTAAAAGAGATCTGAAGTTTTCTTGTGGAAGTGGCATCAGAGGATTACAGTGTGTGAGTTATGGTGAAGTGACAGAAGTAGGGTCATCTGAATTTGAAGGGTAAGTTGTAATATCAGAGGTAGATGAGTATGGCTCATAACACATTAAGATAAATGGAATAGCTGGTAGATGTTTGAAGGGCGTCCGTGTATTTTGTGTATTCCTATATGCCTTGGTTTAGTGACTGCAGTTTTTTGTGTTCATCTAGGGTTTCTCACAGATAAAATGCACAAGTGAACACAAAATGCTTGCTATGCTCGAGTTACTGCTTAATGTATCAACCATGTTGGAACAAATTTGTTTTTTCAAACAGCGTTATAGCAGAACTTACTGTGCTGAATTTTTTTTTATACCATTCATAGCCCCATCTTTTCATCTTTAAGTGTTTTGTAAGGATTCGTCATTAGGCTCTTTTACTGAAGTTTTGAAATGACTGCCTAATATTTGCCTGCTACATAACACCTGAGTGTCCTGGTGAATGTTAAGTTCTTCCAGGCTAATGAGTTGAGTGATTTGGGTATGGAATCTGATTTTTGTTTGAGTCTGGTAGATGATCACTGTGATACACAGAAAAGCATCAGTTCTTTTGTTTTAAGCACGCTCATTATGTTAAATGACCTTTCTGTTTTCGGTATCGCTGCCAGGATACCTTTAAGCCTTACCCTGAATCGGTATTAAGAAAGCGTGTCGGTGGTTATGTTTTGGGGGTCCTTCCCATTCTTTTGTTGCTTTTATCCACTGTGGCCATTTCATACCAAAGCCTAGCAATAACAGGTTTCCAGGAGAAGTCGTTCTTTCATTCTCTCTCCTCTGTTCTGTATAGTTGGTAACAGGGACTGCAAATAAAATGCTTCCCCTAGTTTTACTCTCCTTCCACTACAGTTTCTTTGGTTAACTTTTAAGACCCTCATTTTTATGCCTTGAACCAGAAAATCAGCTTTCCGTTACATCATTTCCATTTCTCCTTCTCATCTAGGCATTCCTTCATGTTTCTGCAGTCCTCCATGTGTGCATCTCTAGTATAGCATATATCACATTGTTTCGGAGTTTTGTGAAGCTGGATTTTCTAAGTAAACTGCAGTATTTCTTAAGGGCACAGACCACATTTTTATATTACACTTTTACTATATAGCATAGTGCTTGGCAGTGGTGGTTGGTGAGTGGGTAGATGAATGAATAAAGTGAACTTGAAGGATCCATATGGTCCTATTATTATTATCCCCCTCACTTTAAGTAAATTACATAATCTCTAAATATCATGGTCACTTGAACTTTAATACTACGGTTTAGCTTATTCATTCAAGCTTTTTAGCCATGCAAAAATAAAATTTCCTTTTGTGGAGCCAAAGATTCTACACCATCTGTTTTGTTTTTTTAGAGGTTTTTTTTTTTTTTTTTTTGCTACAAATAGTAAACAAATGTGGCTAATTTGCAACCTTAGGATTGAGGTTTTTCTTGACACAGTAGAGTAGTAAATCCTATTTTCCAGCTTCTATGAAACATTTGGTGATGGAAGGAAATTTAGCTTTGGATGGTAAACACACAGTGCACTATACATATGATGTTTTATTGAATTGTACACTTGAAACCTATTAGATTTTATTAACCAATTCACCCCAATAATTTTGATAAAAAATTATTTTCAAAATTTTAAAATATTTGTATATCAATTAAGTGAAATAAACTCCAAAAGGGGGAGAGTATTTTTTCTTAAGATAATAAGGAGAAATGTTATGGCTCAATTCTTGATTATTATTGCAACTATAAAAAACGTCTTGAATTGTTTTTAAAACTTTCTTTTTCTTATAGGACCTCTTTCTTGTTAGACATGAATTGGCCATAATGAGACTAGCTGCCTTTATGGGCATTACTATGTTAGTTGGAATAACTGGACTTTTTTATACTCAACTAATTGGCATCATCACAGTAAGTATATTTTTAATGTAAAGTAATCCGTTTATCAACATATTCTCTAATTATGACTTGAATTCTAAAAAGTTATAGAAAGTTTAAAAATTAAGAGAAAATTACCCATAATCATTTATATATTCCCATTTCTATATGCCTGTGCAATTTTAAAGTAGTTCTAATCAGTGTACAGAATGTACATACAATTTTTTATCCTGCTTTTAAACATGAAGATAAAGGATTTTTATATAGCTATAGACTACACATTTATAATTTTTAATAGTTGGATATACTCTGTTTAGTAAATATATCATATTTTAATTAAGTGTCTTCTTGTTGATCAGGTCTTAGTGTGCAGTTATTTTTTTCTATATTACAAATGACACTACTTTGAACATTTATTTTTTTCCTTTTAAACTATTATATCAGGTAAATTCTGAAAAATGCAGTTGCTGATAGAAACATTTTATTAGTAATAAATCATTTTTTTAATGTACTTGTTAGTTAAATGGGATTTAGCACAACAGAAAAGATTAAAAAGTGAGAAAAATTATATAGAGTAAGGATTTAAAAGTTTGACAATACATTGCTTGCAGAATATATAGGGTAAACAGACTTTCTCATATGTTATTGGTAGGGACGTAAATTGATATAATCTTTTCGAAAGGCAAATTGTCAATGTCTATCAAAATTTAAAATACATAGTCCTTTTGCCCAATCTATAAATTTATTTTGTAGAGAGTATTTATTCATTTGTGTGTAAATAAACGTGTATGTTAAAGATCTCCATTATTATGTTATATATAGCATGTATTATAAATGAAAATTTGTGTTTAGCAGAATATATTCAGTGAAAGAAAAGTATAGTAAGAAAAAAATGCATCAAAACTTATTATAGAGCAATAGTAATCAAAAAGGTGTAGTACGGCCATAAGGATAGTCATATTGATAAATGAAATAGAATTGAGAATCCAAAAATACACACAGATTCTGTGGGCAGTTATTTTCAGTGAGAGTGCCAAGACAATTCAGTGGGGAAAGGAAAAGTCTTTTCAACAAATGCTACTGGAATAACTAGATATCCACATGCAAAGAATGAAATTGGACCCTTATCTCACACCTTGTACATATATTAACTCAAAACAGATTATAGACCTAAATGTAAGATCTAAAATGATAAAACTCTTAGAAAAAAACATAGGAGTAAATCTTGGATTAGACAGTATCTTAGATCCAACACCAAAAGTGCAAATAACCAAAGAAAAAAATTGACAAATTGGACTTAATCAAAACTATAAACTTTTGTGATTCAAAAGACACTATTAAAAAAGTGAAAAGACAGCTCACGAAATGGGAGAAGATATTTGCAAATTATAAGGCAGGGCTCCCTAATCCCCAGGCTGTGGACCAGTACCAGTCCATGGCCTGTTAGAAACCAGGCCTCACAGCAGGAGGTGATCGGCAGGCTACCTAGGAAAGCTTCCTCTGTCTTTGCAGCTGCTTCCCAGCGCTAGCATCACCACCTCAGATCCACCTCAGATCCACCTCAGATCCACCTCAGATCATCAGGCATTAGATTCTCATAGTAGCAATTGTCTCTGGTTCCAAAAAGGTTGGGGAACTTTGTAAGGGACTTGTGTATAGAATATATAAAGACCTTATAACTCAATAATAAAAAGATAAAACATGAGCAAAGGATCTGAATGACCATTTCTTCAAAGAAGATTCAAATGAATAATAAATGCATGAAAAGATGCTCAACATCATTAGTCATCACAGAAATGAAAATCAAAACCGTAATGAGGTTTTGACTTCACACACACTAAGATGGCTATAATAAACGACGACAGTAACAAAGGTTGGTGATTCATTATAAATTAATTATAAAGTAGTGATTCAATGATAAAGTAATTCATAATTACTTTATAGTCTGTTCATAAGTCTTGTCAAAATTGCCAGATTATGCTTGAATTTTTTGAATTTACGCATTTGATTTTACCAGAATCATTAGTATATTTTTATAACCCCTCAAATGGATTTTCTCAGATTTCCCCAATTTCATCTGATTAATGACTGGAAATGACATTTGGGAACATTGCTGCTAACAGTACAAGTTACTTATGAGGGCCATTTTTCTTACAAGTTATTTATGAGGGGTTTATAGCTGAGGGTAACAATTTCCTTTTTACCTAGCAGTGCTAGTAGCTTCAGAGAGTGTGGGTTTGATAGCAAAGGCTTCAAGATCTTTTAAGAATCAAAAACAGGCTCACAAATACAGAGAGCAAAGAGAGATTGGGGGCTGGGAGAAGGGAGTAAAGGGTTAAAGAAGTCCAAATTAGTAGTTGATAGATGGTTACAGGGATGGGGAGCACAGCATAGGGATTACAATCAGCAGTAATGTAATGGCTATTTGTAGAGCCAGAGGGGTGATAGAGTAATTGGGGGAAATCTTTTCATAAACTATATACATGTCTAACCAATGTACTGTATACTTGAAACTAATAATAAAAATAAAATACTAAAAAATTCCTACTTTAAAATGTTAGCATTCACTCTGCGTTGGACATAAATTTTTTTTTATCGTATTTGTTGGTTTTTAAAGGATTTATAGTAGTCCCCCCTTATCTGAGGTTTTGCTTTCTGTGGTTTCAGTTACTGGTGGTCAACCGCCATCTGAAAATACTGTACTGAATGGAAAAATTCAAGAAATAAACAATTCTTAAGTTTTAAATTGCATGCCATCTGCATAGTGTGATAAAATCTCTCACCCTCCTGCTCTGCTCTGTTCCATTTGAGATGTGAATTATCCCTTTGTCCAGTGTTTCTATGCTGTGTACTCTACCCACCCGTTAATCACTTAGTAGCCATCTCTGATCATATCAGATTCACTGTTATGGGATCACAGTGCTTGTATGCAAGTAACCCTTATTTTATGTAATAATGGCCCCAAAATGCAAGAGTAGTGATGCTGGCAATTCAGATATGCCAAAAAGTAGCTGTAAAGTGTATGTATGTATTGGAAAAATCATTGTATGTGTAGGTTCGGTACTATCCGAAGTTTTAGGCATCCAGTGGGGGGGTCTTGGAGTATATACTATTTGCATAAGGGGGGACTACTGTATATCAGATTCTGTTCTTACTGTTCATACTACCAACATGTTAATATTTTTTAAATTGTACAATTTTCTCTCTTGCTACAATATTGAACATTTCATTGTTTTAGTATAGGGAGATTGGTTCTGATGTGCTGTTTCTAAAACTGAGTAGAAATCACATTTGTTAAATAATGCTCTCTCCAAAAGTTTCATTTCTTTCTGTATACATATATTACCCTCTCAGAATATTCTGTACTAGACAGGTCTGATGTCTGTAGAAATTACACATTTGTGAAGCATTCAAAAAAGAATGGAAGTTTTAAGAGAAAGAAGGAGAAAGAATATATTTTGTTTGTTAGTCCAACCTTTAGTCATTGTACTTCCTCTTGAATCCAATTACTCTGAAAAATTACTTAAATTTTATTTCCATTTACTTGGACTTTCCTAGTGAATTTCAAACATCACTCTTTTTAGATTAAAAAACTTTTTTTAAAGGTTTCCAGAATGCATTTCTCCCAACATTGATTTAATGTTCTTTAAAGTTTAATTAAAATAGTTATGCATTCGGTATTTAACATTAAATCTAATGAATTATTAACATTTAAATAAAATGGTATTTAATATTTTAATTAAAGTAGAAAATATAGATTTGCTTACTTTCTTTATAAAACATACTTGTTATTTTATTTTATGAAAACATTAAGACTACCTACAGGAAATTTCCCACCTAGATATGTTTTTATCATAATCTAAATCCATGGATCTCTCTTTACAGTGTGAAAGAGTGATAAATTTGTCAGGTCGCATGAGAAAGAAAAGGAGAGAACAAAACAATAAATTTAATGTTTCCA
>NW_006441071.1:5033348-5038155 GCF_000325575.1 Pteropus alecto
GGCATTTTGGGAGAACACTGGTAGGAATATCATCTTATTATATAAACTATGTGATTACATAGTTTGAATTTAAGCCTGTTAGACAACATAAACAACAAATGCTAGCTTTTTTTAGGTTTAGATAGAGGTTTTGAGGAAGCAGCATATCATTTTCAGCAATTTTTTTCCACTGTTTTTACTTGGGATTAATCAATCATTTATCTCCTGTGTAAGAGGAAAAGTCCTATCTTCTTATTGATAGTAGAAGGTAACAGGATAATCAGAGTAATGATAATCAGATAAAATAATTAGAAATCACTTAAATTTAAAATAGTGGATTTCCAATCTCATTTCCAAGGTTAACAGTCAACAAGGCCAGATGTTTCTGTGGAATAAACTAATCTTAAACCTAATTTTAAAGGATTACCTTTGATTATTTTTAGATTTAATTTTATAAATGATTTAAATATGTTTGCATTTTTACTAAAATTAATATTGAAGTTAAAGTATTTTCAAAGAAGTTGGTTTTAAAGTGTCCTTTATTTAGAGAACAGATTATTCTAATTATTCCTTACATAGACTGTTTAGCCTTTTTTGTTTGTTTCTGAATGAAATAGATAGTGATGTTATTAATATAATTGATGTCAGAATTTCTTACTGAGCGGTGGTTCACACACAGCCAAGAATAATGTCCATTCTGACAACCACCAATACTAATAGTGCGGGATGATTGTATTAGTCATGTTTTCAGTCACTGGGCTTGGAGAGAGTTAATGAAGAAGCGCTGTAACAGCTGGTACAGCGCCTTCTGGTGAGATTCTGACAGTGAGCTATTGTATACCATGACACTGCTCTGACAGTTTATCTGGATTTTGTATACAAGCATTTTTGTTTTCTGGGCACCGTGGAGTTTATATAATAGCTGAAGCTTTTGATAGCGTCTCTGGAGCTTAGTGTTTTTCTCAGTTGTGAGGTTGAAGGTGGGGTGGGAAAGATATATTTACTTGCAATTTTGTAAAAGGCCTTAAATTCTCAAAAAATTGAGCTTTTGCCTTTGGTCTCATGATTACTCAAATAAATACAAAGTTATAAATGCAGGGATGACTGAATTTTAACTTGTTTATCTTATGCAGTGAAAAGTGTCTTGTATTTAAAATGTTAAATTAGTTAAAATGAGATTATTAAATAGCATTCTCATTATCAATTAGTGGACATACCTGCCTTTTAATATATATCCAGAAATGTAGTCCCAAGATTATTAATCCTTATAATTAAATTTTGCCAAGTATCTCACGGAATCAGTACTGTGAATTAGCAACATTCAGTACAATCTCTGTACGGATTATGTTGTGTTTGCTCAACTCCAAATCAACATTGCACATATGGAAATCATTGTTAATTATGCTGAACCCAGTTCACTTATATTTTTGTAAAAGGAATTATGTACACCATTTTGATTTCATTTCTGAATTATATTTTTGTTTAATAAAAGCAAAATGTATTTCTAATATTTTTGTTCAAATTATCATATTAAATGACATATCTTCTCAGTAGCTTTTAAAAACCTAGAAAAATCATTAAAGTTTAAAATGTCACTTTTATATGCTTTTTAAAAGCATTTTACTTTATTTTATCATTAGTTTCAAGTACATTGGTTAGACATTTATATAGTTTATAAAGTGATCCACCCGATTACTCTATCACCCCTCTGGCTCTACATTTTTTATATGCTTTTAATGTTTTATACTAATGTTAGCTATGATATTTCTTTGAGTTTTAGATACAGTAGAAAACTTTATAGAAACTAGATTCCCCCTCACCAAGGAATTAATTTAAAACATACTAAGTTACATTGCCTACTAATTTAAAAGCACTCTATTAAAAAATGCCTATTTTGATCAAAATTATTATATGTGGAATTGGATTACTCTTTAGCATAAACATGTTCCTATGTGAAAATGTATATTGTCTCATCTCTCCTTGCTCAATTTAATAAGTATTGGAAGTATTTCTGATAAGATTAAAAGTAATTAAAAACAATTTATCTGTTTTTATAATGCATGAGAATAGTGCACTTAAATTTTTTTAAAGCATTACTAATTGCTTGAGTGATTAAATAGATGCTTTTTTTGGGTTAGCAAGCTAAACATTTACATTTTCCTTTTATTTGCAATTTTCCTTAGACATTCATATATTCTTTCATGTTCTGAATGTACATCATTTTTAATCTTACTTTAAAACATAAAAAATAAAATAGTGAATCTTACATAGTTAACTTGTAGATCTTTTTCCACAGCAATTCATAGTTTCTCTCTCACATTCTATCAATATATTAGTTGCTACCAATATCTTAGCCGAAGGGATACATTAGCTCATCTTCTACTGATAACCAAAATCTTACTGAGAGGATAATTTTGTATTAAAAATATAAGAGTAGTTGACCTTGAATGTTAATCACAACCATAATTTTTCAGCTGTTTCAAATATTTAGTATGTCTTATTTATAGAATATGTTACTATACATAGTCATCCTCTAGCATCCTCTATATTTCTGTATAGTTATTTTGTATATTCGACTACTTTCACTAGACTGCAAGCTCCTTGATGCTAAGGACTATCATAATAGATGCTTAGTAAATTTTGATGGATGGATAAATGAATAAATGAATCATGGTTTATGTACTTACTACTTGGTTTCTCAGCTAGGTTATAAGCCTCTTGTGGACATTGAATTTTATCTGTGTCATCTCCCAGAGCACCAGTCATTTTATCTTTTATTGTAAAAACCACATTTTTTGTTTAAACGTATTTTTTTAAAGTTCTATTCTGATATAATTGGGATATTATATCTCCAAGCCCTCTCAGAAAGTGTTTAGTAGACAATATCAGTAAAAACAAGGACTGCCATTGGTTGAGGAGTTAAGGGCTCTAACATTATTAATTCATTTAAACCATACAAGAACCTATGAGATAAGTATTATTATTTGAAAATTGAGATACGGAGTTTTAGTATCTTTCCTAAGGTTTTATACAGCCAGAAAGTTGCTTGATAAAGAGGAGTATGGGGAATATTTTGAAAGGAGATTTTCAATGACTATATAAATGTAAGATCTCCTGCCCTCTCACTTTGGTTCCGTGATTAAATGTTTATGTGAACTTCAAATCTCTAATCAGAGATTTAGCTGGTCCTCTGTTGGAGATAGATGCTTAAAGGACCACTTATTTCAAATGAGGAATAAAGTGAGTTCTGTCTTCAAAGGAGGAGAGAGAACTAATATTAACAAGAACATTTTTCTCTTTGGATTTCAGGAAAAGATTAAAAAATTAAGGAATCATGCTTTTTCTGTTGATGTTCTCTTCATTTAGTGCTGCAAACATATATTTAGTATCCACTTTGAACAATATATGCTGCTAGGTGCTATGAAAGGTACAAAGTTAAATGAGCTGCTGTATATATGTTGATCAGAGGTGCTAGGAAGTCAAAAAAAGTCTAAGAATTAGTAGAAATTAGTAATAAATAAAACAGTAATAAATAAAACAGTAATAAATAAATCTCTAGTTGTGAAAAACTTTCCTGAATAGTTTTTTTTACCTCCAGATTAAATCAACAGTCATTGAATTAGATATGTACAACAGAGCTAAAAGTATTGACAAGACCTATAGCAAGAACAAAAAGTACAGGTGATCATTGAGGTTAGATTGAATTATCTTTAAGGAGTCTTAATGATGGAATGTTTTTATTTTCATCAGGTTTTCATTTTAGCAGGTCTAGAAACTCCATTTTTAAAATCTTTCCAGAGTTAATCAGACCCAAAAAGCAATGGCTCTTACTTCCAGACTTAAAAGTGATAGCCATAGAAGTCATATAAAGCAGACTGAATGTTTATTCCTTACACATGATTGTCAGGTATGCCAGAGGACTCTTTGTATTCTTTCTCCCCTATAACAACATAAATGGCAAAGTGTTGGTTGGTGAGAATGAACTCAAAGCAGGATGAGTTAGTTGGATAGGTTGTACTATCAAGCTGTCTATTCCAAGAGGACTGCTAGATTCTTGGATCTGTTAACCAGGAAAAGTGGTGGTAAATTCTGATTCTTTGCCCTTCACTCCTCTCAGTTTTTCTAGCAGGCAATAAATACTCCCTCTCCTTTTCTGCTAGGAACTTCTTTTTTCCATTTTAGATATAATCTTATAAGTTGGGATATAGCTTTACTTTATAATCAAATATATATTTCTAGATTGAATCTGAAAGATCGTTTCTTAGGGTAACATCAGCCAGCCATTAGAAGTAGATAAAGTATTTGTCGATAAAATAGTTAAGGCCTATATTTCTGTAAATCTTGCTTTTTCTAGTTTATTCTTTTTTTAGAAAATAAACTTTCAGTTTTTAAAATAGGAAAGCAATCTCCTATATCTCTTAGTTAAGTAGACTGAAGAAATTCAGATATTTCGATCATTATACCAGAATCAAGACATAAATATTTCTCTGGAAATAAGATATCCTAATTGTAGATAACATTAAATATAAAACTTCTTATCATTCCTTGAAGAATCCGTTTTTCTGAATAGCTGAATTTTATATTTAAGAATTTATGAATTATACTTATACTCCTTAAAGATAGCAGTTATCTTACTGGTCGTTTTCTGATGGTCACTAAAGGTATTGAGTCTTTTATATCGAATGAAATTGTCTGTACCAAAGTCGATTTCAATTATTTTTAGTTTGTTTTTCTAAAATATGGCACATTTCTGTGCTTTATAAAACAAAACACAAAGTATATTAAATCTGTTTAGGCACTTGGAAATAATTTAGAGTTTCAATGTTCC
>NW_006441071.1:5038204-5077823 GCF_000325575.1 Pteropus alecto
TGATAACTTGTGTTGCTCTGAGTATGTTACATAAATGCCAGTGCAAAAACATTGTGACATATTCAAATACAAATTGTTCTTTTTTTCTGGATAGCTGAGTTTCAGAGAGATAAGTATTTGTTATTTCTAGAGGGAAAACATAGCCATTTTTGGCTATTCTGACTAATCATGTTCATAGCGTCTTGGTAAACATTACATCCTCTGATAGAATAACCATATGTTTATCATTATTTAAAAGGTAGTATTCTACTTTTTTCTTGAACCAGATTCTAGAAGAATGTCAACAGCTTTAAAAAAAATTAAAGCTTTTCCCGTACGAGGTCTAAATCCAAAGCCTTTAAACTTGATTCTTTTATTGCTACATATAAGTTCCTCAAAGTTATAATCAAGTTGTAAATTCTGCATAGTAAAAATTGCCTGTAATATTAGCTAGCTATAGTAAGCTGACTTTGTAATTGCTTCTTCATCCTGAAATAGTTTCCAATTTTTAAGTATTATCCACAGCTACAATTTTAGGTCATTTATATATACCTTTGCTAATAGCACTTCTTGACTTCTGTCCTCTCTTTCCCATTGTATCTTTGCACAAGCTATCTTAATTGTTTAGAACTGCCTATGACCAACCCATCAGTTCTAAGAAATCATTAAAATTACTTCATTTACTTTCTTTACCGATGTGAAACCAGAGGCCTAGCTTTCTTCTTAAGTTCCTAATCAATATTGTCACAAAGTAAAATATTATGTTGAGGAAATTATGCAACAGAACCCCCAAAAGTTAATTATAAATAGAATTGTCATTGGATACCATGAATATCAAAGCATGATAGGAAAACTAATAAATATAGAATAGATAGCTAATCTACAGTCTTGTCCCAAATTCCTGGGTAATTCGGAAATGAAACTCTGTTATTGGTGACTAGTCATCTAAAAAAAATTTATTTTCCTATATAGTGAGCTAACTGTAGTTATTCGACTTCATACATAACAATTTAATATTATGAGCTATTCATGTAACTTCTATAAAAGTCTTTTAAAGTAAAGGTACTTTTTCTTAGTGTCATTGGAGAAAAGTTCTACAATCAAAGAAGTTCTTGAGATTGGAGTCGAAGCCACAAATATTTGCATGAATAGTACTGCTTAATAACAATACAGTCCACCTGCCATGTATGAGCAAGCTAGTAAAGGATAAGAGGAGAAAAATTTCTCTAACTTTTTGGTATATTTAAAAGAATATATTTTTGTACTACTTTGAAGTACATTTAAAAAGCAGAATAAGTAATTTGTGTTTTAATTATTTAGATGTTACTTATCGTCACAGTTTCTCAACCTAATTATAGATCTTCTGTTAACATGAATTAAACTAGCATGTCTGGAAACTACCTTTTGTTTGTTGAATTGTTTTCCTTATTTATTTCTTACAGCCTTATAAAAAACACATAATAAAGAATTGTATTATTATCAAAGAGACTGATTTTTTCTGTTGAAAAAAAGGGAATAATTTTTAACCAAAGAACACTAATGAGATCACTTTACTTTTCAGAATACTAGATGTCGTAGTATGGCAAATGCGTAGATTGCCTTGTTGAATTCGTGTTTGTTAACAGAAATCCAGAATCAGTAGCACTCTTTGGCTGTTGGCGTTTTCTGTTTATTGGTGTCTTTGTCATTTTGGTATTTATTTTTTTAATGCATCTTCACTGACAGTTGAATTAGAAATAGGTAATAGAATTTTAAAAGAATTTTCAAGGAATAAAGTATAATAAAAGGTTAAAATTTAAAGAAGTGAGACTCCTACAATTTTTGTGAGGTTTTGTAATTGAATAATTTTTTTTTGACACAGTGTAGTATTGAGTCTGTTTGTTTCACAAGAACTTCAACCAAGATATGTAGATAATTTAGAATTCTTAGTACCTATATATAAACTGTTTAAATCTTCGCATATTCTCTGAATATGATTAAAAACATTATAAAAATAATATAGGATAAAGCCTTGATAACTTTGTTACATCTGAGTATAATTTTTTAAATTTTTAATAGGATACAACATCTATTGAAAAGATGTCAAACTGTTGTGAAGATATGTAAGTATAAAAGTGAAGTCTGTAGTGTTCTTGTTAAAAATGGAAACAACTGGCCAGATTTGAAAAATGTGTGCATGTAGTGGAAAGCTAATATAATGACAGCTTTTTTTTGGTGCCTTGTCTAAGGCCTGAGCTAGACAGGCATAACCCAGTCTTACAGTAGGGGTCTTCTAGCCATGATAGTTTTTAAACAAAATAAGTGCTGATCATTCTTGTTCCTTGTCGAAGTAAAGTAAGTTAAATTATTTGTCCTGAAAGTACATCAAAAGAGGTTTGCTACTGTGTTGTTGACACGCGTTCTGTTAATCCTGAGATTCTCCTCTGCTTCAAAAGTTGCCCTAGGTTGATTGACGACACAGATACAATATATGCTATCCAGAGTTAAAACTCAGCTGCATGCCACAATGAAAGAAAAGCTGTATTTGTGATGCTGGGACACAATTCATCAGAGTCCAGTAATGGATCCCCAGCCAACCTGTATTGTTTTAGCTGACTGAAGTGCACCATGGGAGTGCTGTCTTTCACTAATAATGCTGTCTTCTGTAGATCGAGGCCCCGAAAGCCATGGCAGCAGACCTTCTCAGAAGTTTTTGGCACTCGTTGGAAGATCCTGTGGTTTATTCCTTTCAGGCAGAGGCAACCACTGCGAGTTCCCTACCACTTTGCCAATCACGTCTAAACAGATGGATGGTGGGCACAGATGGGTCCTCCATGCTGGAAATGCGTTACAGGTTTTCTGATAATAGAACGATGACAGTCTTCAAGTCAATTAAAATCCACCCACCAATCTTAGGAATCATAATGTGCCCCAGGCTTAATTTTAATAGTGATCTTGATCCTATTGTGGGACTAATACAGGATCTATATTTAAGTTTTAAAGCATGTTTACTTTCAAATTAGCTTTCCACAGGGATTTCTTTAAATGCTTTTGTTATTAAACCGTAAAGGCAGTGATTGGGATGAAATAATAGTACCTAATTTCCTTTAGTACTGACAATGTTACAGATTTTAATTTATGAGAAATTTCAGATGTTTATTTAAATTTTTCACTCTTGAGCAGTACTAACCAAAACTGAATTTAATTCTTCAGGTTTTAGAAAAGGTTTTACACCTTATATGCAAATTTTCTTTTTCAAATACAATTTAAAATACATTAATACTTTTATATGTGCTGCAAGATTTTTTAAAATGCAGCATAGAATCGAACAACAAAAAAAGGGCAGTGTTTTCTTAGAAGTAGCTTTGTAATGTCTTCTCTTTTTCTCTTCACCAGAAGTAAAATAAAAACACCACTAAAGTAGAGCACCAACTACCTACCTTATTTTAAAGGAAAGATTAAACTTTTCTTCCATGTTAACTTTCCCATTTTCCCTGTACTGTCGTAACTATTGGTTGTTAATATACTTGCTCCAAGGAGAAAATTTAAACTAAGTGGGCATGTATTCCTATTTTATCCTAAAATATTGATGAGTAAAAAGCAGAGAGAATTTGTAGTAACTCCACAGGTACCTTTTCTAGTGCAGTTATGCGAGAATGCTTGTGTTTTAAAATGCTAGTATAACTAGATAATATATAATGTACAGTATAAAGAGAAATATTGTGCTTTTGAAAAAAATATTTCTTTTTACTAGTAGATCTAAAATTACACATTGAAGGTTTATATATAATAAATTTTGGCCAACTAATACTGAAATTTTATCTATAGGAAATTACTAAAGTAAGTAACTTTGGTGTACCTCTAATCATCCAAATTGAAATTAAATTTTAATTGGCCCACTATAATTTGGATTGAGAGACCTTTTTAGTAGCTAGTGTTAGGACATGACCTTAAAATAAGAAAATATAATGATCTGCATTTATCATTAGCCTTACACAAATTTAAACTGCTAACAGTGATGGTCTCTTGGAAAGCATAGAACTTTTGTGTGAAAAGACATATAGCATGCTTTGAAAAAATTCAGCTTTAAAAATTTTTTCCATTAGAATACTGCAAAATTCATATATCTTTTAAAAAAATGTATGTACTCAGTCTTTCCCTTGAAAAGAAGATTGAAGGGATCTACTGTTCTTGGAGCATATCAATAGTTTCCTTTTAGTTAGTTTTGATAGAAGGGAATCATACCTGAGAAATCATGAAAAAGGTTACTATTGTCAGCCAATTAACTATACTGTGGTTGGTTCTTTCAAAAATTGTAAATATCTTCTAAAATAATAGAATAGGCTGTTCTCAGAGATATAAGTACCATGTCTTCCATGTTCTGATTACAGTGCTTTATTATTTAAAGTAGAAGTGGCAGATGAAAATATGTATTGGTGCTGATAAGATGCATAGTAAATTTAATATGAGAAATATTTATAGAGTTTAATGAACCACAAAATTAGTATATTCATGTCAGGCAAATGAGTTGGCTTTTGTGCAAGCTAACATATTGACCAAATTTGGCCTGGTGACAGAACTATTATAAGGAAGTGATATATAGATAATGCATATAGATATCAGTCGATACCCTAGCTGTAATACAATACATGCCTTTCAAATGAGGACCTTGAAAACAGCAAAGTGAAGATCCCCTAAACTGCTTTATGGGCATGATTAAACTTCGTATAGTAGCGGTAGCTACCTTGAAAGTTACCTGAGAGGTACTCAGTGCCAACTTCTGCCTCAGTAATGAGAACCAGAGGTGGTCACCTTCCCCATTCTGGGAATTTTTGTTTTCTTAGTTTTACCACTAGTAGGGCACATTCTCTTCCCTCTTTTCTCTGTATCCTTTCTGGTCCTGATCCCTCTGTATCTGATTCCTGTGGTACTGGAATACAAACTAATACACTAGCCAAGGCATACGTTTATTTTGTTTGAATGGCAGAAATGCTGCCGAGCAATATATTTATATAAGAATCTATATTAAAGTCTATATATAAATATATATTTATACTGTAACTTTCAGTATTCCCAAATTAGCACACCTAACTATAGGTTTTTTGAATTCTTGTTAGACAGCTTGAGAAAAAACTGACTACAGTTTCCTAGGGAGTGCATGAACTCTAGTGTTCTCTCTGCGCCCTCTTTTGGCTAATTGGTGTAATTATACTGGCTCTAGAGATTTACTGCCCCACAAGTAAATTGTATAGCCATATTCTGAACATGTCAGAGGTCCAAATGTAGGAGTATATGTACAAAAGTGTAATATTTAATGAAAATGAATATGTTCCTGTTCATGATGTCACATCTGGTTTATACAAAACTATGACTACTTTGCTTCATTTTTGTATATTCTTATATTTTTTACTATCAATTACAAATTTATATGAGATCAGGATAAACAAATGTAAACTATTTAATTAATTTTATTTTAAATCTTATTTTGGCAAATTAAGTCATTAGAATTAGAAAAGTCATAATCTATTGTAGTTATAGTGGCAAGCAAGTATCTAATGTCTTTTACTGGATACCTAAAAAATATGTTTAGTTTTTTTTAATCTCAGTTTTGGAATGATTTTTTTTTACTGATTCTGTTGCATTAAAATAATAGATTAATAATTCTGTACATTTCTTCATTTTTTTAAAACTTTCCTACTTAGAGTTATAGCTGTAGCTTTAGTAGCCAATTTATTATGTCTTCTGGTTAACCATGAAAATAATTATGTTGAACTTTAGAAAATAATTGTGAGCTGTGAGGTAACTGATGTAATCTATAGATTTGATGAAGTAGTTCCTTATAAACATTCCACTTTGTTCTAAGCAAAATGTATTTTAAACGATGTTTCACATCAGCAAAGTCATTAATTGGGTTTCTGGAAATCAAAGAGTTTTACCTAGATATTATAAGTTACACCTCCTGAAGAATTATATCTGTTGTTATTCTTTTTGTTAAAAATCTTTATGGGCTCAAGATTGTTGACAAAAATTGACTGGTCACTTTACAGTCCAGTCCCCCAAACAGCAGGTATTCAGTAAAAGAGCTTCTGGTACTTTGTATCCAAGACTTATAGTTTAAAAATATTAAGTTAACTGATATTCCATTATAAGCAAAATACTATTTTGCTTAAGAGTTGTATTAAAAATATTTGTGGTTAACATAAGCAATAGCTGTATTTAAATTTTTAGTTAATATATTAATCTCTTTTAACAGAAGAAAGCATAGTTTACTTTTAATAGTAATAGAAGTAGAGAGCATAAACGTACATAAAGTTCAATATAACAACACGGTTAGTTAAAACTTCTGTCAGAGTGAACATCCATTTTTGCTAATATTTCGAGGTATTTTTCTCTAAGAATGGTGGCTA
This sequence comes from Pteropus alecto, assembly GCF_000325575.1. Classification (NCBI taxonomy): domain Eukaryota; kingdom Metazoa; phylum Chordata; class Mammalia; order Chiroptera; family Pteropodidae; genus Pteropus; species Pteropus alecto. The sequence goes on from NW_006441071.1 coordinate 5,044,570, forward strand.
ATTATAGCTATTCTTTTCAGGCTTTTTCAGGTCATTTCTATATAAGTAAGTAGTTGAAGATATGTTTCACCCAAAAGGGTATATTAATTCTGAATGCTAATCATGGAGACTTAAGTTAGGACAACACTTCCAGTCAGGAAGTGCGAATAATTTAGATTATGGCCACACAACTCTCTGTGAGTTAGGCCATGGGGCAGTTCGGGTGTTCTCATGTGTATTGCTGTAAAATCACAGTGTGTCCAGCAGTGGTTTACAATGGCATTAATATTAAGAAAGCTGCTAGTCTCTCCTCTTAGTCTCTAACTACTTCCCTTCTGCTTCATGGAGAAATATATCACCTAGCTCAGATTTACTAAACTATTGCTGCTTCATTAAATAAGCTTTTGACATGACCTCTAATATACTTAGGTATATCTAGAATTTATATGGTAAAGTTTATACTTACAAACGTTAAATAATTTACTAATAGATACAAGTGTTAGATTTTTTTACCCAGTTCTAGTATTGCTTTCAAAAACATATGTGTTGACAAATGTATTATGTCATGTACATTTAGTATTTTCTCCTTGCTAGTAGTATTAACCACATAATTAACAAATGAATATGTTATTTAATGTCCACAGTGTTACCTTCTATTCTAAGAATCATCCTCTGAATTAACTATAAATTACAAATTTCATTATATTCTGAATTTAGTCATTCTCAGTTGAATTCTAGAATATTCTACAGTAGAATGTGAGAAAGTAATAGAACCAGCTTGCTTAAAGTATTTTGAACCAACGTTGTTATTCTACGTATCACTATTTAGAATTTCCGCTGCCTTTGGGATGATGGTTTCACTTCAGGAAAGTGACTGTTTTCTCAGAAATCTCCTTTCATTTTCATTGTACAGTTTTTAACAGTCTACTGCATTTTTGTCTGTTTTTCAGATATTGTAATGCCTGCTAGTGCTAATTTGAAGCAGAAATAACAATGGTATTTAAAGTTCTTATTTAAAGTTTAATGGTATTTAAAGTCATAAGTATTGCTGCTATTTTCCATTATCATATTTTTTTACTATTATATTTTCTTTCTCTAGTCCACCATAGAGGACATAGAGTATAAATGAGTAGTAAGTAGCCAAAATCGGAGAAAGAGGATAGGGGAACTTATTAAGATGGAGAGAAGGCTAGACCAGTAATGGATAATCAGCAAGCATTCTCAGCAACAGGATAAACTCGATACCGTTTCTGTGACATCACAAAATCCCCCTGGTATAATCATTTAGCCTTATCTGTTCTTGATACCATTCTACTTTGAGTCGTTGATGCTTGCAAGCATTTAGTTTGAGCTATTTATCTAAAGAATTTATATTGCTAATTCTCTTTAGCTAGTCAGATGCCTCTGAGAAATATCTTAAATTTTAAATGTTATGATAGTGTAGTGTATGCTAGTATGCAGGGTTAAGAATGTGAAGGTGCAGCTTTTTAATGCTGAGAAGAAATAAATAAGTTGTCCAAAGTTCGATTGAAAAAACTGGGACCTTTTTCACAAGTCTCCTGTTGGAAAGAAAAGATACTAAGTATTATAGTAAATTTTGTTACCAGATTAAAAACCAACAATTTATATACAAAGAGTCATTTTCACTTTAAAATTTGGGCTATTTTGGAGTTCTTGATACCTTGAAGGTCTCTATATCTATTAGTACTGTGAATACCTGTAACATGTAGTGGAGTGTTTGCCACAGTTGTTCAATACTCTCCGATCGTTTTGGTATTGATAGCTTTATATATAAACAATAATGTAGACAAAAGGCAACAAGAAAATGTGTTTCTCTTTATGGTTTTGCTTGCCTGTTTGACTAAATACAGGGTTTAATTGCATAGGCTGTTAATTACAGGGAAAGATTGCATATTACAAGCTTTGTGTTCTTGCCGGTGTACGTTGGGTGATATTTTAACCTACTAGTGCCTGAAGTTAGTGTTTTACAACCTCTACAAAAGATCCTGGTGCTACTCACTTTAGCATTGAGTGACATTTTTATTTTCTGTACCAAAGAGTTAATTTTTCTTTTTGGTTGAATGAGAATTTTCTTCTCACATCCTTGTGTTTATGAAGTAGAATTTAATGTTACTAAGAACAATATTGATTAACTGACCTGAGTTTTTGCACACTGCTGCCTCAGTTTGAGTTTAGATATTTCTCATTTGAACTTTTTTTTTTAGTTAGGCGGATTCGTATGTTTTTTCATTTTGTATTTTAATATAGATTGGCTGCTTTAAAAGGTAGTTTAATAGGTTGAAGTTACAAAAGATAATTGCAGCGCTCTCCACAAGATATTTTGGTTTTGCTTTATTTCTGCAGGAATACATGAGAAATAATAAATCTACTTTTATTTCTGTAAATGAACTGTATAGATTATTGGGCCCATTTAATGAATGCTGAAAAAAAATGCGAAAATGAAAAGGTAAGGGCCCTCTGTAATTACAAATGAAGAATTCTGCATCTGTGTGTGTGTGTGTGTGTGGTCCTTAGTGGCATTAAAAACTGATATTACCATTTGTCTATTTTGCAAATAAGGATAAAATTAAAGAACACTTTAAAAAATATATATATATATATATAGACATTTCTCAAGAGGAAATGCAAATGTACTTGATTTAAGCAAAACTGTAATAGAAAATTGAACTTAACAACAACAAAAAAGATCTGTATGATGTTATTCACTTTACATAAAAAGTTAGAGTTATTTTAAAAACTAATTCTGCTTAGTGATTTATTTTACAAAAGATAGGAGAAAATACCCTTTAGAAGTACTTATAATTGTCCAAATGTAATACTGCTATGTATACTATTCTGGTTCCCTATGTTTTTCCACAAATTTTCAAAATACTCATATATGGCATCCTTAAAACTGGAGCCGAAATGGTTAAAAAATTGGGCAAGAAGATAACAGTGTGTATGTATTGGAAAAGTAGACAATCACATTTGAGAATGTTTTGCATTATTTTCAGTGAAAAAATTTTCTCATTTACTGTAGATACAATATATGGTTTTGCAGTGAATCCTGAATGGAAAAAAAGAATCAAGTCCGACACTTACATGAAAGGTGTCTTAGGATCATTTGAATGATATGTAGAAATACAGCTATAGATGTCAATTACAGGTAAAAGTAGCATTCAAAAGAAAAATGAGAAGAAGCAACATTATGTCTCTCTCTAATTGTCAACAATATATTTCCTAGATTTTGTTGCCACAATGTCAGTTCTGAGTTATTCAGCTTATTTATTATATTATACATTATTTAAATTAATGTGGCCAAATGTGGTTATTTGTTCAAGCTATTAGATAGTAGAGAATTCATCACTGTCTGCTGTCATCCAGAGATGAATATTAAAAAGAAATTTCTACTTTAGCATAGGTAGAACAAAGCAACTAAATGATATGATAGGAAGAATTTCTTCTACGATCAGAGATATTCGGACAAGTGAGTTGCAGTTTGAAGGAGGGCTGAGCACAGATTATCATGGTCGTATGAGCTTTTTGTCTCTGCAGTTAGTCATTTTTGAAAACTTGACCAGCAAGTTTAATGAATAGGCAAAATCTATGATGTTTTGAGGCTTCTAAAATTTTGTGTCGACCCCTAATATTGTAGCCCTAAAATAAAGGACTTTTGTTTTAATAGTGGGGTGTTTCAAGTGCCATATAAAGATCTTGTTTTTAAATTGGTCGGACATTTTTTCATTCAGTACGTATGTTTATGTGTGATTGCTGTTTTGCTGCACTGCCTGTTTTACCCTGTCTGTTCCCCTAAGAGCATTTGAGGAAAACCTTCACTGTTTCTAGTGCTAATGATAATAAGGAAAATAATAGTTGAGAGATAAAAGACTAGATTGAGAAGAGTGAGGAAAATGACAGGTACAAACCATGTATCTGAGATATACTTGTTTCAATGAAGTCTACACTGGTTCTTAAAGTGGAAAACTATGTATCTACCTTAAGAAAAATGTTGTTTTTAAATTTTATTTTAATGATTTAATTTTATTCATGTAATATTTCTATTTTTCTTTGTAGATTGTTTTTAATTTAAATTGTGGAATTTTTACTTCTCTTGAAATGTATTATGTACTGTATTTTTAGAAATCTTATTTTTAAATAAATACTTTTCAAAAACATAGGACTGTCTCACCCACTTCATTATTTAATAAAACCAACCCGAATTCTAGATTTTAGCACTACCAGTGGTTTTTTTTTAGTTTTATGCAGTTTGGATGCTTATAATTAGTAGCCTGAGGATATTGTTCTACCATAATCTCAAAATTCATTATGTATTCAAGAACTATGTACGTATATATACGTACTAGGATTGAAATTGACACAGTATTTCAAATTAGACATGTGTCTTAGAGATGACCTGATGGCTAGATTCAGTCATGCTATTTAACATTTATTGTGCCCGATACTTACTTATGGAAATATTTTTTTGAGGAATAATTTACATAAAATGCATAGAACTTTATACATCTAGGCATTATTTTAGATCTAGGGATATTGAATTACTTAAAGCCTTTCTCTTATGGAGTTACATTCTAAGAGTTTCTGGATAGCTTTTTATTGACAAATTTCCTGAGTCTTAACTAATTGCTTTACTTGTACATGGGAAAAATCACAAAGGAGAAGTGTATATTAGTATAAATTGGTCAAAACATAATTTGAAAAGACAAATTAGTATGTCTTAGAAACAGTGAAGGAGTAAAAACTGCCCCGAGACTGAAAAATAGGGGCTAGGCTCTATTTTTTTAATTATTTCTTAAATTTTTATTGCCAGAAAACTAATGTTGATAAATATCATGGATCAATGCATAAATTAAATGACTTGGTAGAGTCACATATAAAACTACAAACTTTGTTGCATTGGTAAATAAAAGCAAATTGTTGCATTCTGATAAACTTTCAGGGATTATAAAACTTTAATCTTGTTTCTCTTTGCTCTGAATCTAAGCAGCATTTACAATAATTATGCTTTCTTAGTGATGATAAGTTACAATTCTCAATCCTTTTGATCGCAGGACTCCTGTACACATAAAAATTATTTCAGGTCCCAAAGAGTTTTTGCTTATGTAAGTTGTCTTTATTGATATTGACTGTATTATAAATTTTAAAAATGCTTATTAATTCACTTGAACATTATAATAAACCCATTACTTGTTAACAATGTATTTTTATCGAGAGACCCATGGTTTTACATTGTTTGCAAAGCTTTAATATCTGCCTTCTTAAAGAAATTTGGATTCTCATATTGCTTCTGCATTTAATCCATTGCATTGTTATTTTGGTTGAACTACCTAGAGAAACCTGGTTTCATGCAAATAATATACAGATGCTCCTTGACTTAACAATGGGATTATGTCCCAATAAACCCATTGTATGTTGAAGATATTGTAAATTGAAAGTGCATTTAATATACCTACATTACCAGACGTCATAACTTAGCCTAGCTGGTTTCTACTGAATGTATATTGCTTTCACACCATTGTAAAGTTGAAAAAATCATAAGTTGAACCATCATCATAAGTTTGGGGGACATCTGTAGGTGGAAAAAGAGGAATATTTTAATAGTCTTTTCAAGTGACTGGACTTCTTTGATACAACAAAAACTCAACAAGTGATGGTTTCTTAAAGTTTAGTTGCAATTTTAGACCAGAAACAATACCAAGAAACTTTTTATACTCTGTTACATTAAAATCTATTGGTCTCTTTTTCACTTTGGAAAGTTCTGTTAACTCATAAGTAATTTTGTGACATTCAGTGGTCATTTGGAAACTATTGGAATAATGCAGCTCTTCCAAGTGTTAACACATTTCATTCTATAAAGTAAATTAATTTTGAAAAATATTACCACTGATCTTGTTAGAAAAGTAAGTAGTGGAAAGCTGTTGAACTTGTAATGACACGTTACATTTTTCAAAATTCTAATTTTCACTTGAAAGCTTGAATTTTATCATTGGTAACTACATACTGTCAATGGTTTTTCTTAAAGTGACAAGTTCACTTGACTTATTTTGGATAAAATGTTTGCCATGTACCCACATCTGAAAAACCATAGTTTGTCAGTTAATCTTTCAAATTAAAAAAAAAAAAAAAAGATGGAGTTCCATGATAAATGTGGCTAGTTCAACTTGCAACTCAAGCAGTTGCACCAGTGCTTTTCTTCAAGAATAAACAAACATTTTAGTGAAACAGTAATATGCAGATGAAATGCTTCATGTGTACTTCTCATATTGTCAAACAATAATAAAAATAAAAATAAATCAAGACAATAAAGTTAATCATTTTTACTGATTAAAGGGCATTATTAACTGAAACTGGCTTATCTTTCTCTTTTTTAAGCTAAAGTTTGAATCTAATTAATTTGTCTTTTTTAGGAAGGAAAGCAATGAGAGAAGGTAGGGCCAAATCTTATGCATTTGAGACTTAAGTTCATTTACTCGATATTTGATAAGTGAAAAGGAACATCGGCTGTTTAAAATAATTTGTATTTGTATATTCCTGCTTTTGAAGCCCTTAAAGCATCCTTGAAGGTTCACATCTACTTAGCCTTGTTATAAAGAGACAAAACTTAAAAATACCTGATAGTATTATAATACTGCAAAATCATTTGAGAAGCTGCCAGTACTGCAGATGAGCAAATGCACACAAATGCTGCTCTATGCTGACCAATTACCCACATGAGCAACAATTATATTAGCGTGCAAGGCAATTGGAGAGAAAATTGGACCCTGTGGACATCCAGCTGAGCAAACAGGACTGAGGAAGGATAGAGAATGTGTGTTACTTTGAAAAAAAAAAATACATCTAAGCTTACTTAAAAAAATATTTGTATCAGTCACAGCACATTCTTTATTACATGTCCTCTGGTTGCCTAGTATTTTTCAAATTAGCCCTCTTCTCCAAACAAAAGAGCGCCGCTGCTTAAAGATCAAACACCCAAATAGCAATGTGTTTTGCACATAAGAAAGCCAGAATAATTCAGGGAATAGAGAACTTGAAATATACAAATCCAAATAATTGTATATTACTGTACATATGCACTTAAGTGTGTCATTAGTTATAGTTTAATTGTGGCATAGTCTGGATGATATTTATCCTTTTTCAATACTGAAATTTACTATTATAACTAGAAGTGTTCCCTAGCTCTAATTTGTGGCGATTCTTGACAAAAACAACGATCGAGGATCTAATGTGATGTGGAGGTCTTGTAGTTCCACAATGAACTATGGATGAGTAGACCTTGATGAATAAGTAATGACCATCAAGTTAATGAAATTTGTTCTGTAAATTGTATGAGTTGTGTAGTTGTAGGCCAAATACCCTCATTCCATTAAACAGATTCATGTTTTAATGGCAACTAGAAGTAACCGATACCAAAGTTTTGATGGTCTACACTTCTTATGACATGATGTCTAATTTAGAGAGTTCTTGAGTGTTTGAAAGCATTTCACATATTCTCAACATGGAAAAGTTCCCACAGTATGGAAAATACCAATCCATCAAAAGTGCTTCATCCATTTAAAACAAATTTTTCACATTTTTATTCCCCATTTCCACTTACATTTTATGCATATAATTTAGAATTTTGTTATTTTATATTCTCCCTTTAAAAATCAACTTTATTGGGGTATAGTTTATATACAACAAAATATACCACGTTCAGTGTGTATTTCAATTAATTCTTACAAATAGATATAACTATGTAGCTAGCAACACAAGATACGGAACATTCGGTCGGTCACCCCAAAAACTTCCCTGGAGCAGCTCACTCCCTACTCTAGGAAACACTGATTAGCTTTCTCTCACTATAGATTAGATTTGCCTTTTCCAGAACTTAATTCAAGTGGGATTATACAGTATGTCCTCTTTTTCTGACAGGCTTCAGCTCATTTGAGATTTGTTCATGTAAGTATCAATTTCTCTCTCAGTGGTATTCTGTTATATGACTTATCTTGATTTTTTATCTATTTTACTTCCTGAAATAGTTATTAAAGATTGGTATTATTTCTTTAAATATTTACTAGATTTCACCAGTGAAGCTAACTGGACCTGGGTTTTTCTTTCCTAGAAGATTTTTAATTACTTATTTAATTTATTGCTGTAGGTCCATTTAGGTTTTCTATTTCTTCTTACATCTGTTTTGGGAATTTATGTCTTTGTAGAAATTTGTTTTATTCAATTTGTCTAAATTGTTGGGACAAAGTTGTTCATAGTATTCCCTTAGAAGCCTATCAATTTCTATAGTGTCAGTAGTGAAATTTCTTCTTTCATTGCTAACTTTGGTAACTTGCCTTTTTTGTTTTGTTTTGTTATAGGTTCGTCAATTTTGTGATTACAAGACCTTTTGTTTTCATTGTTTTTCTCTATTTTTGTTTAATGTGTCATTGATTTGTACTATAGTTTATTTTCACTCTATTTCTTTTCTTCCACTTTGAATTTAGTTTGCTTTTCTTTTTCTAATTTCTTACTGTGCAAGTTTAAACGACTGATTTGGAACCTTTACTCTTTTCTAACAGATTTTCAAAGCTATAAATTGCCTTCTTAGTACTGCTTTAGCTGTACTCCACAATTTTGATATGTTGTTTTTGTTTTGATTCAATCCACATTATTTTAATTTCCCTCGAGATTTATTTTGTGACCATAGATTATTTAGAAAGGTAGTGTTTGATTTGCAAGAATTTAGAAATTTCTCAAATTTATTTCTATTGCTGATTTCTAATTTAATTTCATTGTGATTGGAAAGCATACTTAGTATAACTTCAAACCTTTTACTTTATGGAAATTTATTTTATGGTCTAGCATCTTTTGTCTCTTGAAGAATGTTTCAGGTGTTCTTGAAAGGAATGTATATCCTGCTGATTTTGGATATAGTTTTCTATAAATATGTCAGTTATGGCAAGTTGGTTGATAGGTTTGCTCAAGCCTTCTATTCCCTTAATGTTTTTTTTGTTTTTCTATCAATTATTGAGATGAGGGTATTGAAATCTCAAATATTATTATCGAATTGTATATTTCTTCTTTTAATCATTTTAGTTTTTGCTTCATTTATTTTAGGGCTCTGTTGTTAGATGAATATTACAATTGCTGTATCTTTCTGATTGTATGTCATACTGTTTGGTTTATAACATTTTATATGTAAATATATGTAAAGCAAGTAAATACATATATTTTATATATATATAAAACAATAACAGAGTAGTGGAAATAGACATATTAGAACAAAGTATTTTAAGTTAGCATTAATTCATAGTAGGTTGTGATGAGTTGCAATGTTTATCATAATCATTGAGAAAAGTAATTCAGTAAAATATCGTTTAAATCTGTAGAAGAATTAAAATGTACACTAAAATATATATTTAAGACAAAAGAAGGCAGTAAAGGAACAGAAGGGAAAAAAGATATGACATAGAAAACAAATAGTAAAATGGTACATGTAAATCAACCCTATCAGTATTACCTTAATGTAAACGGAGTAACAGCTCCAACTAAAAGTATAGACAGTCCGACTGGATAAAAAAGCAAGATCCAACTATATGCTGTCTGTAGTAGACAAAATTTATGTTCAAAATGTAAATTGAAAATAAAAAGATTACAAAACATGTACCATGTAAACAGTGATCATAAGAGAGCTAGAATAGCTATAATGATATCAGAGAAAATAGACTATGCCAAGAAATATTACCAGAGTGATATACAAAGAGGGGTATTTTATAAAAGAGGTGTACCAAAGGGTTGTAATTTAATAATAATGGTATTTTTTGCTGCTTCATGAAGGATCTTGAGACTGTTTTTCCCACAAATTTAATGATTACGAATAATACAACAATGCTAGTACAGTTTGATGTTCTGTGTTGATTTGACCACAGTTTTAGAACTGCTGATTTGGGACATTTATACATAATGTAATTATCATTATGGTTGTGTTTAAATCTGTCATCTTATTATAATACTCCGCTTTGTCCCCCCTGTTGGTTTATTAACTGTACCTCTTAATTTTTTAATGGCTTCTCTCAGAATTATGATATGCCTGTTTATCAGTTTACTTTTAATTATTATTCTACTTCACATATAATATAAATATCATGAAACATTTTGCTTCTATTTTCCTCTTCTTTCCTTTTGGAGATTATTGTATATTTTACTGGTACATGTTAGAAACCTCACACTACATTGTTATTCCTTTTACTGGTCAATTATCTTTTAAAGAAATTTGAAAGTAGAAAAATTTATTTAATTTACCCATTTGTTTACCATTTCTGGTGATTTTCATTCCTTTTGTAGGTCTTGGTTTCCTGTATATTTTTTTTTCATTCTGGCTGAGAATTTTCTTTTACATTTCTTGTGATTCAGGCCTACTGGTAATGAATTCAGTCAAATTTTGTCTGCAAAAGTTTTATTTCACCTTAATTTTTGAAGAATACATTGAATGTAGAATTCTAGTTTGGTGGGGTTTCTTTCTTCCACATTCAACACCTCCCATCCTATTATTTCTGGCATGCATATTTTCTGGTGAGAAGTCTGTTGTTATTTTTTTTCACTCTCAATGTGTCAATTTTTTTCCTATTTTTTTTTAAAATGGTCCCTTTATCTGTGGTTTTTAGCAGTTTAATTATAACGTGTCTTGGTGTGGTTTTCTCTGTGTTTAGTCTGCTTGGTTTTATTGAACACTTTAAATCGATGGGTTTATTCATTTCATCGATTTTGGAAATTTGGGCTGTTATGTCTTCAAATATTTGGTTCAGCTCATCACTTTTAAACATATGCTATAGTGCTTAGCATATATTGTTCCATAGGTTACTGAGGCTCTTATTTTTTTTCAGTCTTTTTTCTCTCCCTCTCTCCTTCTGTTCGAATAGTTTCTATTTTGATGTTTCAAGTTCACTACCTTTTCTTTTGCAGTGTTTCTACTGTTATTATCAGTAATCCACTGTTAATCCCATACAGTGAATTTTTCATTTTAGATACTACATTTTTTTCTACAAGTAATATTTATTTTATATCATTCATTTCTCTTCCTGTTATGTACATGTTTTCCTTTAGATACTTACACATGATTATAACAGCTGTGTTTTAAGCCTCTTATCTGTTAATTTCATTATTTCTGTCATTTTTACAACTATTGTTATTGACTAATTTTCTCATAGTTATGAGGTTACTTCCTCCTATGTCTGGTAGTGTTTGATTGAATGCTAGACTTTTCGAATTTGACATTTTCGAGTGATGGATATTCTCTTTAAGAGTATCAGATTTTGTTATGGCAGTTGGTTAAATTACTTGCAGATCAGCTTGATCCTCTCAAGGCTTGTTTTTAACCTTTGTTAAAAAGGCTAGTTTGATCCTAGTACTAAGGCATACATCTCTAACTTGAACATCTCCAGTCCTGTATGAATTCTGGAAATTGTTCAGCTCACAGTTTCCCAGTCACTTTTTGCTTAACCTTGTGGACTCTTACCATACACAAGTGTGGCTCGGTATTCAGCAACCGTCTCAGAGAGCCCCGTGAATCTGCCCTGTAAATTCCAGCCTCCTCTGTCTTCCTGAATTCCAATCTCTTGTCTCCTCAATTAGGTGAGACAACTGTGCTCTGCTTGGGATTGCCCTCCTTATATAGTGGTCTATGAAGTGACTGCAAGCAGAAATATAAGGAGATTTTTAGGACTTAGACCATGTGTTTTTCTTTTTTGAGGTTGTAGTCCTGTACTGCCTGTCAGCCAGTGCCTGAGAACTGTTATTTCACACATTTCTGTCCACCTACATCACTTTTTAAGCATTAAAAATATTTAAAATCTTTACCATCAAGACTATGGACATATCCACCATTTCTCAAAGTTTTTTCCCACCTCCTTTATTATTGTGTGTATCTGTATTTGTGGTGAAAGCACTTAACATAGATATACCCTCTTAGCAAATTTTAAATATGCAATATAGTACTGTTAGATATAGGTACTTATTTATCTTGCATATCTGAAACTTTGTCCCATTTGACTATTACCTCCTCATTTTTCCCTACCCTCAATCTCTGATGACCACCATTCTACTCTGCTTTTATGAGTTCGACTATTTTAGATTCCACATATAAGTGAGATCATACAATATTTGTCTTTCTGTATCTGGCTTATTTCACTTAGCATAATATCTTCCAGATTCATCCATGTTATCACAAATCACAAATGGTAAGATTTCTTTCTTGTTTATAGCCTTGGTGGTGATAGTGTTTCACAGGTATATACTTATCCTCAAACTTATTGCATTGTCGACATTAAATATCATTAAATATGTACCTCTTTTTACATGTCAATCATACCTCAATAAAGTAGTTTTAAAAACATTTAAAACCTATTTTAATATAATTCATCGTGTAGATATATCTGTTTCAACTGGTCACAGGCCTCACTTGACTCGCTGACTTGATCTTTCTTTAGCTAGAAGACAAATCAGTACATATTGTTTCCATTCCACTTCATTTCCAGGAGACTTCGACTGAATGAACCTCTGCTCTCAGCAATTGCTTCTTCTTTTCTCAAGTGTTTCTCCAGTGTTCTGAGCCAAGAGAAGGCATGGAGAAGTACAGTGACTAGAGTACATTCCTGTCAAGGCTCTTTCCATTTACTCTCATTCAGATTTCAGATAGCACTACAGTTTGCCTTCTAGTTTCTGAGCCAGGCTTTTGTTTTTTCTTATTGCCTTCTTGGTTGCAAGAAGATGCTGGTCAGGGCTGCAGGAAAAATTGTTTTCATAGAGCACTTCCTACTGGGTGGAGAGGGATAGTAGCCCAGTTTCCTGATTTGTACAGGCTTGATCATTGGAGTCAGTGGACTCATAGTTGGAAGATGTGGAACTCTTTTCTCAGGCTATTTATGTTTCATAAAATAAAGCCAGAGTTGATCATGTATTGAAGCCTCTATATATGGTTCTCTTTTAAAATCTTGCTCCATTGGCTTTATAACTGCTAATAATAATAACATGATTTATTGAAGAATCTCAACACATGGAAGCAAAAAAAAAACAAACAAACTTTTTTTCTAGATAATTGTCCTCTGTTAACTGCCATTTCCACCACTGAGTGTTAGTTCCCTTAATGACATTTTGCCCTTTCTTTCTAGCCCCATCCCTATAGAAAATCCAGCTAGAGTTGGGACTCCGGAGCTGCTTCCTATCCAGGAATTCTAGTGGGAAAGAAGGACAGGTAAAAGGACAGAAACAGGTTCTTTCACTCTTGGTGGTTCGTGTTTGGCTGGGACTAGATGGCTGTCGACACTTCTGTGTGGCCAGTTTCCCTTTGCTGTGGTTCTCCTGTGGTCTCTTCAGAGGACCTGGGAGAGACGAAAGACACTCTTCTCCACAAAGCCCTTGATCGGAGGGATCAGGCTTCGCCTAGACTTCTTTCCTCTCTTGATTTCAGTAAAAGACAGTACTAGCAGTCTCTTGTAGCTGGAATGCTTCTGCATGGTAGGCGGGACTTGTCATTAAGATATAGATGAAATGAAAACAAGTCCGGCACCCAGAGTTGGTGCATTCCCAACCAAGGCTTGACTATGAAAACGATGGAAATGTAAGCAGCTTTTCAGCTGCTCCATCCCTCAGCTCCAACGTGTCTTTCCCACTCATTTCTCTAAGGCCAAGGAACACATTAGGTACTCAACTGGCCATGAATCTCTTGGTTAATAAGAAGTGGGGTGTTGGAATCCCCCAAACTTAGCTAGAATTTCTTTTAGGTTCTCCCTCAGCTTTAGGGAGAAGGAACACGAGGTATCCTCCCCTATAGGGAGGGGAAGGGAAGGTTTTTATAGCCTCCTTCTGTGATAATTTACCCAGAGGCCACACTCTGCCATTTCTTCCTTTATATTAGGGGCCTGGGGCTGAAGGTGGGGAAGACTGAAACAAACTCCTCTCAGTAAACCTAGGACATTTTGTGCTGTTACTTTACTCATTTGCTATAATTCTAGGACAATGGGGAGAAACCTTGTTTTACAATGACAACAATAATAACTATGAACCTTTGCTAATAACTAACATGCACCGAGTACTTGCTTTGTGCACCCATGGTGCTGAGATCTTTACAGGCATTATCTTCTTTAATCTTCAGAACAAGCCTATGAAATTGTCCTAATTATCCCCATTTTATAGGTGAGGATTTAAGGTTACTCAGCTATTAAATGGTGGAGCCAAAATTCAGACCTAAAATCTGCATCTTTAACAGCTAGAGCTGTTTTTTCCCAGATCATGCATTTGGCTGTCAGTTTTAGTGATGCTGGCTTTGAGTTTCCATCATCGGGTATATCTGCATGGATACCAATTGGAGAAACTGCAGGGGAAGCACTGGTGCTGTTAGAAGTCTTTCTCAAACAGGAGTTTTGTTTTCCCCTTGGGGTCTTTTTAATTTTAAGATTCTGTGATTCATACATAAATAATAAATATGGTCTAGTAGAGGTTAATAAAATACTCACTGACGTACTGCCAACTTTACTCTAGGTCTTGGTTTCTTTGGTTCTCTCAGGGAATAACTACCTCTTTGGGAATTAATTTCCCCATGTGGATTTGAATTCATTCCCTCAGGCCACAGAATTGTAATCTGGAAGAGTTCATTTAGCAAATGGCACCCAGCTTTTCTCACCCTGATTTGCCAAAGACACTGTGAGGCTTTGTTTGAACACAGGCAACGGTACTGGACGACAGATGTTTGCAAATACCATTTGTTTAATTGCTCAAGCACTTCGTAATATATTTTTCTCCTAAGCTGTGGGAAACACATTCTTTATCAGCTTTAAAACAGAGTGCAACTTTGGAGGGCCTTTCTGTTTGTCTTTTTTCCTTGTGCATTGGTCCAGACAGATCGAGTGAACAAAAAGAAGAGAAAAGGGAAGCTGTTGGCAGTTACCCGCAACTCTGCCTCTTTGTAGCAACAACAGCAATATAGAAATGAGTACCTTTTCCCATCCTGCTCCCCATCCCCTAAAAAATAAACCCAACCAATAGAAAAGCACTCACAACTATCAAGCTGAAAAGACAGCCAAGGATAAGGAAGGTCACATGCCAGCAGCCCTCCTTAGCAGCATATCTCATAGCATCTGCAGTTGCCAGGGTCTCAATTCTGGGAATTTCACAGGGACCTGGCATCGCCTTATGTCTGGCGCAAGCACTCATGGGAGGTTCACGTGGGCACAATGAGCATACCCAGCATGGCTTTTTACTCTGCACGCAGTCACTTCAGTCTCTTACACATGCTGCAGAGCCCCTGACGGTTGTACCTTAGAGGACATGGTATGTGGTAATTGGTCTAGGTTTCAATATATTGCCAGCCCTAGGTGAGGCTCTCCAGAGCCACCTAGAGTCAGATTCTTCTTGCCCCAGAGTCAGCATGCTAAGCTGTGGTACCATTCTGCTCTACCTTTAAAGAATTTCCAGTAGTGCCTCCAAATCTACACACAGCCAGAGAGTTTGATTCAGTAGCACTTGGTGGAGGCTTGGGAATCTGCATCCCTGTATCAATCCAAAAGATTCAGATATGCAGCTGGGGTTAGAACTACTGTCTTAGTGCTTTCTAAAATGAGACACTAAATATATTCTTTACATCTAACAGTTACAAGAAAAGTCTCTAAAGTGAAGATTCTAGTCCTGGTTCTGCCACTTATTAGCTATGTGATCTTGGACATGTAAGCTCTCTGTGCCTTATTTTCATCGTCTCTGATGTGGAAATGATCATAGTATGATCATGCAGTGGTTTGAGGATTAGGTGAAATAGCACATGAAAAACACTTAGAATATAGCATTCCCTCAATAGATTGTTATAAGTTTAAACTTATTTAGAAAAAAGAAAAAGTGACCATATGTTTGCTTTTGACTTTTGTTTGAATCCCGTAGAACAGGAAATTGCCTTGTTCTTCATCTGTCTAGGGATAGAAAGATCCTGTGGAGGTACCCCTCAGTGCCAGATTTTTCTTTTAATTCTTGCTTTAACTTATATCTGTCTTAAAAACTTTCCTATACAACCCAGTTTTAATAAAGAGTTCATTTTATTTTTTAAAAAGTTCTATAGAGATTACTTCTGGCTTCTCTGGGAGTCAGGCTGTTAGCCAGACAAGGCACCAGTCTCCCTGTGACAAATACACACATTCTAGACATGTGCTCTTAGTATTTTTTAAGTTTAATTTAGCTTCAACAAATATTCAGTAAGTTTATACTAGTTTTGGAAAAGGAAGGCAATAAGAGAAAGGAATCTGACATTTATTGAGCAGCTACTGTATGCCAAATACTGAAATAAAAACTTTATAATACCTTATTTAATGTCTGTGATTGATACAGTTAGCTGTATTTGCAGATAATGAAGCGGAGACTCCTAGATTTCATTGTCTTAGTATTTTATAAAATCCAGGGCTATACTCTTTTCCAACTTAGAAGGTTCAAAGATGAAGATGGATCTGATCTGATTTATATAGCCTATTATGATTTATAATTACATGCACATCTACATCCTACATAGGGACTTAGATTCCAGTGTTGTTCTTTGTCTAGTAGTCCACATGACTTTTATGAAATTTATAATAACCTGTGTTTGTAGGGGCCTTGATGCTAAGGGAGTCTTATCTCACATGATTATTACAACCACCTTATGAAGGAATAACAGTCTTATAGGCAATGTTTAGTGCTTACTAAAAATATCATGTGCCAGGCATTACACTAAGAAGTTTAAACGTTGTCTCATTTAATCCTTAAAATAGCTGGTAGGCCCTTTTCATATTTGTGTTTTGCAAATAAGGCCACTGTAACCTATATAGCAATGCTAGGGTCAAAACTCACATCTAGGTCTGCCTATCTCTAGAGCCTACAGTCTTAATCAGTGTTATACTGTATTATTACCTGCATTTTATGAATGAGGACACCAAGGTTCAAAGGGGTTGTGGACTTGCCCTTGGTATCACAGCTAGACTGAAAATCAAGCCTTTATTTGCCAATGACATGTTTCTGACTGGTCTAGTAAACAAGCATATAAACAACAGTACTAAAAGGCAGAATAGGAAAGGAAATAGAAATGGAGAGGCTTATGAAGGAAGTGAACTAGGCCTAATAGGATGAATAAGATTTCCAGAAATGGAAATAACCAGGAAGGATATTCCAGATGAATGCAAGATGATGAGCAAAAGTATGAGATGTGTAGAGTTCAGAAAGCGACAGCTACACTCATGTGAATTCACCACACTACGAGGTGCATGTAGGGTGTATTGGGAGAGACTGAGCTAGAAAGCTATCTATGTGCTTGGGTGCAAGTGCGAAGGGTTTTGAGTTCTAAGAGAATGGGGAGCCACTGACTGTTTATGAGCAAGGCATGTTTAATGATCAAAACCACACATTAAGGAAGATCATTGTGACAGGGAACAGTGAGACTAGGAGAAGGCCATTGCAGTGGTTCTGAGGATAGAAGGAGTGTCTGAACCGGTGTCAAAAGTGTGGAAGGGGAGAATTCAGACGGCCATTGCAACATAAGTGTTGGCAGAACCTCATGACTATCTAGACATTGGGGGCTACAGAGAGTGAGGTATCAAATACAGTTCTATGTTTGAGCCCAGGTTCCTAAAATAATTATGTTGCCATAAGTGAAAATAGGGAATTAAGAAAGAAGAGTTAATTTAAGAGAGGAGATAATGATCTCAGTCTGGAATAGGGCAACTTCGAGGTGCAGCGGGTCATTAAAGCTGAGAGACATCAACTTGAGTGAATAGAGATGCAATCGAATAATATAGTTTGAGGGAGCAGTCAAATGAAAGTGATAGTGGATTGGGCAGGCATGAAAAGAGGAGAGAGAAGGAAATTCCTACATTCAGAGGGCAGGCAGCTGATGATTAGCTCTTACGAGAGGTCGGGAAGTAAACAAAAGTTTAGAGGGAGAACCAAGAAAGTACAACGCTATGAAAACCAAAGAAGGGAGCTTCTAGAAGAGAAGAATAGCTAACATTAGGAAATGGGACAGACAGCTAAGGAAGTTGAAATCAGAGAAAAGATCTTAAAAATGGGTTTGATTCCAGAGTGGTGGTAGAAAGTAGAGAGTGGTTGGCGGTAAGCAAGCTGAGGAAACAGATTAAGAAGTGAGTGAGCTGGACCAGGTAGAATGAATAGGCTGCTAACTCTCTCAAGATGTCTGTCAGTAAAAGTGAAGAGATCAATTCTATTTTGCAGGGTCAGATGGCATACTACATGCAAGTCAAAGGGTGCGTAAGTCAGTTTAATATATGAATTTGCATTTTCAAGAGATTTGAAGGAAAAATTTTTAAAAGTGTTAGCAATCGACATGAGGTAGACATCTAAAGCAATTATTCTAAAGAGGATAGAAGAAAAATACAATACCACAGGATGGAAATGAAACTTGCAACTTATGGAAAGATCACAACTTTGGCTTTTATACAACATTCCACTAATAATTAGTGGAGAGAAAACTATAGCCTCTGGCTGAAAAAATAGTCGAGTCATTTCAAACCCAGACATCAAGTTTCTGGAAGCAGCTGGTTATACACCTGGCTACACATGGTCCTTATCTCGTAGATAAACGAGACAGCTTCCTCATAGCAATACAGTGTTCAGTGTTTTCTTATTAAATGCTTCATTTCAAAGCATTCATTTCATCTCTTCCAACAGTTTACAACAAAAGGACAACATTCTTTTGTTTTCCCTTATTATTTTTTTGTAAGCTGCTGTCTCTGTAACATGTTACAGTGATGATCAGATTAAAGCGAGCCCTTTCAAAAAGTCAATATTGGAATATATGGAGAAGACATACAAACTTCTGGTTTATAAGCTATCACATGCTTCTGGAATAAAACCAAGTTAAGCAAAGAAGAGACTTTGATTCCAGATGATCCATACTTTCCTCTGACCTAAGACAAGACACGCGCACGTGCACACACACACACATACACACACACACACACACAAGCTAAAATAGTATACTTCGTGAATCAATCCTTGGTTCTCTTATTGAAGTACCAAGACCTGTCCTTCATGGAGGATATGGAAGTCTCAGGTTTTTATGATTTTGACGCATGGCTTCCTTTAGATAGGTTCGTTTCCTTGTATGTAGCCGAGAATCAGGAAGCCAACAAAATGCTCATTGCCTACATGTCCAGTCCCCTTACTTCAGGCCCTTACAACTTGAGAGACTCCTGTTTGTCCTATTCTTGTGTTCTTTTTATTTAGAAATTTGTAGAATGAGAAATAGTCACTTCATTAACTTTTAATGTTATCTTTAATAAAAGGACATTATAGAAGGCTCGCCAAAATTAAGGAAAAGTTACCCATAATTACATTCTAAGAGAGACTACAGTATTTATTTTGATGTATTCTCATCCAGTCTTTTTTTTTTTTTTACTATGCATAGTTGTTCTATAATTTTACTCATAGTCTAATATAATTTTGCTGTTTACATTTGGAGCACGCGCTCACTCTCCATGCCTCATACTTACCTAGTAAAGCTTCCGGAAGACTGCTATTTACCATTTCTTCTCTCTTGAGGGAAATCCACTGGTTGGTTAGGTCTTAATCTAGCCATAGCCGGTTTACATTTCTTCCAGTTCCTTAAAGACAAAGAGACTACATCACCTTTCAGAAGACCTACTTGCCTCTCCTTCAAAAATGTAATGGTTCTTTCATCTTCAGAAAATCTGAAGTGAAATGTGTTCTCACTTTTCTATATCGTCTAATGCCAGCTTACTAGATTCAGAATCCTATACTTGCTAAAAACTGGGATTATCACTCGTTGCAGCATTAGTCTAGAATCATGCCATGGGTTGCCTGGTTTGTGCCGAGGAGGACAAAGTGTATATTTCCATTTTTCAGCAATGGCGGTGGTTGAGTCAGAACCTACAGTGTATTTTATGTCAGAAGGAAAGTGTCATGATTGTTTAGCAACGTGTGCCTCAGACACCAGGGGAGGAAGTTACAGCACACATGCCTAATATTTGCTACCCCGTGAGAGAAATATTTATTTAAAGCCTACTGTATGCCATGAACTCTGCATACATTCTGTGATATATTCATCACAGATGGTAAATGGATATTTTCCCACGTGGACAGTACAGAAGGACAAGAGTGAGGTGTTTATCTAAACTCAAAAATTAGGAAATTAGCATTACCTCAGAGAGGATTAAGCAGTGAAAGTAACACAAAATGAAACACAGAGAAGGGATTTAAAACGTCGTACTGGAGAAACTTGTGAGGATAGCACCCAGGACAGCAATATGGTCACTTGCCAATAATCATGTTTAATGATTAAGCATGTTTTAAAGAAAGATTGTCAATTAGAAGGTGGTTTGATTAATAATAGAAACTTAGATAAGCAGGTATCGCCAAATCAAATGTTAGCTGTACATTCTCAAGCAAAATATTCAGTTAGTTATACTCAGCAAACATTTATTGAATGTCTGCCGTGGGCTGGACATTGTGCTGGGTGCTAGGCATGCAAAGATAACTAAGATATAGTACATGCTAATCTTTTCATCTTTTTAAAATTTCCCATCGGCCATGTAAATACAGTAAAAATGATAGACTAGAAAACTTAAAAAATACAACCCCAATTTTCTAATTAAGAGTACACAGATATGAAATTACTCTACCATGTTATTATAAAACATTTCTAAATGCTTGCTTGCAACTTCCAGACGTACCTCAATTCACCAGTTTAAAAAACAGAACAGTTCACAGACTGGCACAAATCTATAGACCACATTTTGAATGGCCTTGTCTTAAAGGATACTCATCAGCCCAGAGGATAGCTTGAGCAAAGACTGCAGGAGTGGATGGTGCGGCCGGGGCTGAAGACAGAAGCATTGGGCAAATTCTTTTTGCCATTAAGTTCCTTCCTTCCTTCTTTCCTGCCTGCCTTCCTGCCTGTTTGCCTATGTCTCTCCACCCTCCCTCCCCAACCCCACTTCTTTCCTTCTTGTTCTGAATCATATGTTGGTGTAACTTTTTAAAAACAGGCTTGCATGTGCCCTGATATCTTCAGTTATTTCTTTATAGTTGGATATGTTTTCGTCAGTCAATTTAAATTCTTTTTAGGAAAAAGGCTAATTATGAATCGATAAAGTAAAAATAAATAAAATAGAAAGACAGTGAATAAAGGGAGAAAATCTTGCCTAATTCATAGGAATTAGCTGTAATTTATTCACCACCAACACCCCTCCCATGTAGGGCATGCCTTCTGAATGCCCAGCACTAAATTAAAATTTAGCATTGACCTCAAAAAGCACAGCCTTCTAGGGAGATAGACAATCACACAGATACATTACAGATAAAGGTGGTTAAAGGTGTGAATGTGTTCTCACCAATGTATCATTTCATGAATGTTTCAATAAACTAGTCCTATGAACACAGTCATATGAAAACACGAAGTCGATCTGTGAACTTGTCTTGGAAATAGAGAAGTCTTTACATAAGGGAGGACATCTAAGTAGGTTTTGTTTATTTGAAATAATAATTTTTTATTCTAACAAAGTAATACATGTATATAGTCTGGTATGTAAATCAGCCCAGCCCTGCTCTCTCTCCCCTAGAATCCCACTCCTTACAGACAATGAATTCCAGCACTTTTCAGGTTTAGTTCTATTACCAATATATTTTTAAATAATACGCTTATGATGCTCATTCTGTTTTGTTCAAAGTTAGGTATTGTGTATTGACTCATGTCTGTGAAAATGCAGACTTGGCTTTCCTATTGCCCGACCTCTACTGCCCATCTCCTGTCTCTTTGATTGGATGTTGGTTTTGTTGCTGCCTGTCTTAGTGAAGGCATTGGTCAAAGGTCTCTTGACCTTGGCAAAATTGTTCCTGTTTCAAGCTTCCTGGAACAGTGTGCACGGAAAGACTAAGGCTGTGGCTGGAGGCATCCCTCTGTGGGAATCAGGTAGGTATCTTGAGATTTTACCGGGGAGATCACAAATGTAAGTATTTTTACAATTTTTTCTTTTGAGTCGGTCAATTTTCCTAAAGAGGAATCCTACAATCTCTTGCCTGGGATGTACAAATCTGGATGCCGGCTTTCTCAGAGCCGAGTTGGGCAAGCAGCCGGAAGTTTCATGTTTTAGTACATAGACTCCCCCTAATCCCTGTGTTCAGAGACTTCTGCCGTGAGCTCTGCCTGCTCTTTCCAACTCCAGAGATCCTCAGACTCAGCCTCTTTAGTATTAAACCTCCAGGCTTCTGATGAAGAAGTGTATTCACCTGGCTGTGTGGAAAGGGTGAAAAAATCCATGGATTAATGGCTTCTTGTACATTCGTCAAATCCTGTTTTCAGCTCTTCCCATGCCACCCTCCTAGGCCATCCTCCCAGGCATCCAGCCCCTCGTTCCTGAGTCCTCTTGATCCTGTGATGAAATTCACTTTATTGCTTGCACCCCCACACATACCTTTTGTGGTTCGCTAAGTTGGGCATCATGCATCTGCTTTCCACACCCCAGTTTCGTCAAAATACTTTATCACCTGTCTTCTTCTCTTCTTTTTGCCCTTGTAGTTTTGTGCATCTTTATTTTTTAAAATCCTCTTTATATCCTTTTACTAGATTTTCATGAGGCACCAGAGAAGAATGCATCTTTAGTCAGCCCCTTTTACTTAGAGTTGTAAGTTACACTTTGAAGGATAATTTAAGGGTGAAAGCATGGGGGAATGGAAAAGGCATTTTAGGTCAAGGAAACTGAAAGTCTAAAAACAGATTTCTGAAAGGATCTGGCATCGTGTTTGGGAAATGAGGATTACAGTTTGGCTGAAGTATAGGGTATAACAGGCAGGGAAGAACTAAGGGAAGTAGACAAGGCCCCTGTGATAGACTGGATATAAAAATGGCCCAAATTATTTCCCTCCCTCGATGTACATGTCTTACAATGTAACTTTGCACCTTCTTCCATCAAGAGGAGAGTCTGTTCTCCAACCTCTGGAATCTAGGCTGCCCTCGTGATGGTGCTGGTCAATAGAACGTGGCAGAAGTGGTGATCATACAGTTTTCACTAGGCTGCAAGAGGCCTTGCATCTTCCACTTGCTGTTTTGGAAACCGCCCAGGTGCCATGAGAACAGGCTCAGCTAGCCTGCTGGAGGATGAGAGATGTGTGACCCAGTCTTCTTCCTTTCCTCAGCTGATAGCCAGTCAATCCCCAGAAATAGCCATTTAGCTGAATTACAACTGACCACACACATAAGAGAGCTTAGCTGAGACCAGAAGAAAACACCCCTTCCTCAGACAAATGCAGGGCCCTCTCTGTGTCAGACTGGGTGCTGGGACCACAGTGTGAATCAGACACAAGGGGCTCAATCTCAAGGAATAGAATGGATGGTGCTGTAGGAAGTAGGTACCTCAAATCAGGAGCTGCAGGCTTTAGGACCGTGAATACATCCTTCATTAGGATCTTCTCCTCCTTCTTATTCTCTCCTTTTCCCCATACCAAAAAGAAAATGAGTTGAGAATGTCAGAGCCATTCTGTGTTCTCCAAAAGGAAATGCAATGCAAGTCACATGTAATTTAAAATTTTCTAGCACTCCCATTTTTGAAAAGTAAAAAGAAGCAGTTAAATTGAATAATATGTTTCAGTTAACCCTGTATATCCAAAATGTTATTCTTTCATAACAATTCGAAAATTTGAAATTAAATTTAAAAAATTATAGAGACATTTTACATTCTTTTTTTCTCTTTTTTTCTTTTTTCTTTTTTTATACACACTCGTCTTCAAATTATAGCATATCTATTAAGTTTTTAGCACACCTCATTTCAGACCAGCCACTTTTCAGGTCCTCACCAGCCACCTTTGGCTAGCGTCTGCCATGTTGGAGAGCGTGCTCCTCTGGATTTGCCTCAGAGAACAGACTATTAAGCAATGGGGCCAGTCTCTCATTCCCTGTGCCTCGCTTCTGGCACCCCACCCCAGCTAGTCCTGGACAGAGGCCTCCTGGACGCCTGCTCTGATTCTGTTTTCAGGGAGGCTGCATCTTCTCTCCTGTCAGTGGTTGATTGGCCACAGGGAGACCTTAGCCTGCCTCAGGTTCCGGCTCCCAGTAGGCCTCCTCTCCTTACGGTGAAACATGACCGCTGGCCAAGCCAGGCCCGCAGGCACACCTCAGAGCAAGCCTCCTGTTTGCAGCTCTCATGAATTGCTCTTTCTTTTCCAGGGCTTACAGAAACCATTTCCTTGACTCCTTTTACTCCCACTGCAGCATTAGTATGACCTGCAGAGGGAGCTACACAAGGCTTCCTTTGTTTCTCAGCTTGGAGTTGTACAATGTACCTGCTTTAGATAAAAGTCTTTACCTTGAAAAGCCACATTTTTGTCCCTTCTCTTCCTTCCCCATTTTTACAGAGCCAACAATCAAGCCTTCACTTTCACCATTTAACCTTATAAAATATGAGCAGGTTTCGACTTTGGCAATGGATTTTAGAGTTTCCCAGCTCGCTGCCTGGAGTTTGGCTTTCTGAGAGGAAGGCTAAGAACTGGGCATTGGTTCTGAAAGCTCCAGAAATGCCTTTATGATGCCCCTTGATAATTCGGTGACTCTATGTGTCATCCTCTATTTCTCAGGAGAAGTGAAAAATAAGAAACGGGTTTAATAAAACGACTGTGCAGCAGGTAGTTCAAAGAGGATTGGGAAGCCTGGGCATAAGTGGAGGGACGCAAATGCTATCCCTGAGGATCATAGCCGCTCGTGTTTGTGCATTGGAAAATCAAGCCATCCACCTCACCTCACCCTCCCTGCTTCAGGTAACTTGCTCCCAAGAAGATGTGTATAATGTGGGCCTTCGGGTCACTAGTAACTTTGTTCTCTTATTTTAAACCCCAAAACCTTACATTTGCAGCACAGCAGGGCAGTTGGAAACCCTATCGAAGATTTTCTGACATAGTCTTAGGTACACCTTTAAAAAACACTGAAAACAAAGCAGCTCTGTAGAAGATATAGACACGATAATAAGCTTTCAGAGGCTTATTACAAGGTCCCTGGACACAGGATACTTTTAATGTAGGTGATTGGAACAATAAAAAGATAGAAGCAACCCAAATGTCCATTGATGGATGAATGGATAAACAAACAAAATATGGTATATACACACAATGGAATATTATTCAGCCTTAAAAAGAAAGGAAATTCTGACACACGCTACAACATGGATGAACTTTTAAGGACATTATGCTAAGTAAAATAAGCCAGTCAGAAAAAGACAAATACTGTATTATTCCACTTATATGAGATACTAAGGTAGTCAAGTTCACAGATACAGAACACAGAACGGTGGTTACTGGGATCGGGAGAAGAGAGGAATGGAGAGTTGTTGTTCAATGGATATAGAGTTTCAGTTTTGCAAAATGAAGAGTTCAAAAGATTGCATAACAGTACGAATGTACTTAACACTACTGAACTGCAGATGGCAGGTTTTAGTGTGGAACTTTTACTTTTTTGGGGAGGGGAGTCTCGGAATTACTGAAACCACTTTTCCTCTGAAGGGAATGATGTTTGTTACTCTTTTCCTTCTCTCCCTCCCTATTTGATTCACTCCAGACTCAACCCACTTCAGAAGTTTGCCATTGAGAAACTGCAGTTCAACTCAGTTTGCACCTTTTTATTGTAAATAGTGCTACTTTGAACATGGATGTACAAATATCTCTTTAAGATACTGCTTTCAATTCTTTGGGGTATGTACCCAAAAGTGGGATTGCTGGGTCACATGTTAATTCCATGTTTAATTTTTTGAGGAATCTTCATACTGCTTTTCACAGTGATTGTACCATTTTACCACCCCACCAACAGTGCACAAGGGTTCTAATTTTTCCACATCCTTGCCAATACTTGTTATTTTCTATATTTTTGATGGCAGCCATCCTAATCTGTGTTTGAGGTGGTGTCTCATTGTGGTTTTGATTTAAATTTCTCTAATGATTAGTGTTGTTGAGCTTTTTGTATATCTTTTTTATAGACACGTCTGTTTAAGTCTTTTGCTCATTTTCAATCAGGTTGTGCCAGTGGCCTGTTTGTGGAAATGAAGTTTTATTGAAACAGCCCCTTACCCATCCATTTACATATTGTCTATGGCTGTTTTCTACCCTACGACAGCAAAGGCCATATATATTTTTTAAAACTTGTTTGTTCATAGTACAATCTGATCATGCCACTCCTTTGCTTAAAAACTTGCATCTTTTCTTTGCCTTCTGAAGTCTTGCATAATGGGCTCAACTAAAATTCATCCTTCCTTACAGATTTAAACACTTCAAACTGAACACAGTTCTCCTCATGCTTTTTAATATATTTAATATTTATTTGTATTAAATTCATACATAGTCATTGTTTTTATAATGAAAAAATCCTACTTTATACATAGTCATAGTTTTTATAATGAAAAAATCCTACTTTATAAGGTTTATTGTGAAAAACAGTAACCTCTGCCTGTCCTCCTTCCCAGAGCAGCCGTCTTCAACTTTGTTAGCTGTTTCTTTTGTGTTTGCCTGCATATTTCTAAATAACTAACTGTCTTGTTTTGATTCTTTTAGAAAACATTCTTACTTTTATTTTTGCCCTCTTCTTTCTTCCTGACTCATACACATATATGTACTTTCCCTTCCACATCCTTCCACTGTAATTATATCATGAGTTTGATAGAAACATGTTTAGACTTCACTTTAATATAACTAAGTGAATATTTTCTCACAACTGAGTCATTCTGTACGTTATGATTACATTTTCTTTCTTGAACAACTTTTTATTTTCCCTGGAGTTAATAATTGCAATGATCTTTAAACTGTTTACTTTTCTATATACCAATCAGTGATTCATTCCTAAGCTCATTGCCAGAAGTTAAAATTTTCTCTTGATATATTCACACATGTCAGGTAATCCATCTGTTTTATTTATGTTCTTCAATTCATCTGCCCAAACCCTTCTGTCTCCTCATCTGATTTTTCAGTTTGGAGGCAATAGAGATGAGGTTAAGCTAAGGCATTCAGAAACAAAATACATACATCGCTTTGGCATTTGGAGAGAAGAGAAAACACTTATCGCCAGATGTAATCTCTACTTATTTTATTTTAAAAGTAGCTGGAAGGCACTTGTAAACTATAGCCTTCTCCATCAACATACGATGGGATGATGATGATGCTGGTGATGATGATGTTGGCTGTACCAAAGTAATGAACAAACGTTTCCTAAGTATATATACACTTTGATCTTGCAAAGCACAGAGAGAAGTCACAGAACAAGAACAACAGACAGTGATTGTTCCTTTTCTGTGGAGCTACACATGACACTCTGAGGAGCTAAACAGATTTTCAGTGGAACGTAGACACACATGAAGTATACTTGTAATAATAGCTTATATTTCTCCAGTGCTTACTGTGCTGAGTGTTGTGCCTGCATTGTCTCACTTCATCGACACCGAACTGTGAGACCGAACTATTAAGACTCCCATTTTACAGAGGAAAAAACTCTGTTAGCTTAACCAACATTACACAACTAATATTTATGGGACTCAGGAGTTGAACTCAGGAAGTCTGACTCTAGAGCCCCACACCTTCCTCTGTGCTGTGCTGCGCCTGATCTTAGAAATGATTTACAAGGTGTGGTTCCAACCGACAGAGTACCAAATGATTGAAGTGAATACCAAGGTGTGTGGAAGAACAGTGTGCCAGCTACGTTGCAAGCATTGGACCACTGGGATCTTTTTATGTTCACCTCAGTGTCCCAGGATTGCCTTGTGCGTATTTGCTGAATTTAATCGAGTAGAACACACCATTTCCACAAATATGTCAGCATATGTTCTCTCTGTGAAGGGAGAAAGGACACACCTTTCTTTAGCAATACCTGTAAAATTCTGAAAAATCAGAACTAGCTTTTTTCCTCTGGTCTCACCTCTAGACTTGACACTTTGTGTTCTAGATTATTAAACCTTGTCATTCCCTCACCCTCCCATGTCTTTGGCACCTCTGTGCTTTTGTTAACACTGTTCCACTGCCATGAAGTCCCTTCCTTCTCATTCTTTCTAGAAAACACCTTTTCACCCTTACGAAGGTTTTAGATATCACCTCCTCGAGGGACTCTTTCCATGACCTTCCCGGAAGATTCCCTTCTCCGTGTTTTACAAGGACACAGTTTATCTTGCCTCCAATATAGCATGTCCCTGTGTTCTCTACACCAGTATCTAGCACAGTGCTCAGTCACTGACGGTATTTAGTAAAAGTTTCTTTAATTAATGAACAAATGAATAAATGGGTGGGTTTTTTTGTTTAATTTTTTAATTCTCATTAACTTTCAATACATCTATCATATTTTTTCCCAAGTACATATCAAATATCGACCTAAGCTCTATGTGCTCAGAGTCGAGAAAGAATTGCAACTTTTCTCCTGAATCTCCTGTGCAAACTGTTGGTTATTTTCATTTATGCTTTGATCTTGATACACTGTTGTAACACATTAATAATAAACATGATGTCTTCAAAAAGGCATAAATCTGCAGATCAACATCCAACAACTTTGAATACCAGGGCATAGAAGCGCCTGTTGAAAAAAATACCCATAAGGACACCACCAGTGATAAGGAGTTGCAGTAAGTATATTAAAATGAAATGACCACTGGTAGTGTTTACATCTTATGAAGCTCTCCCATGTCGGCAGGACACAGATATCTGTTAGTATCAATACTTTATCACATCCCCATTATTTTGCTTGAGTATTTCTATAGAATAGTGTATGGTATAACTTTAGCTCCAGTGCTTCCCAACTATACCCTTGCCCTCTCCCCCCTCACCTATTTTCACAGGTAGAGGGTTGATTGTAGCTGGCCTCAGAAGCCACTCCTGAATGTGAATCCCTAATGTTTCATATGACGTTGGTAAGTCAGATCTCATGACTTTGGAGGAAAACATCTAGTGGATTTTCATAGTTGGTAGAATAAAATCCCAGCTCCTTCCAATGGTTCACAAGTTCTAAATGGTCTGACTCAGCTTGGGTGGATGTTTTTAAGTAAACTTTCTCCATGGACCAAGAACCTTTCAGATTCTCCAAAACCACTTTCTCTGAATAAGAAAGTTTTTCAAAACTGTTTTTTCCATGGCTATCTTCTCCTATCTTTATTTTTTTGTTGTTGTTATTTAATAAAAATATTGCATAATGTAAAGTGACTGACCCTTAATTTCTAACTGACTATTTTTATTATACCCAACTGAGTGCAAATATTCCATTTCATTACTTTGTTATTTTTTCAATATTCAATATACATATTACTCATAAAAATGTGACTTCCTGCTTTATTTCCAGTGTAACACATGAAGGTTCCATAAAATCTACCAGAGAAAATGAAATGTAGCTCAGACAGGAGATTTTATCTATTCCTGTGGCTCCCCACTGTCGACTCATATCATGTAATTCTACTTAGCACTTCTGGGCCCATTTCCTTCAAAGTACTTTCCAAGCATTACCTAAGTGATGTAGTATATATGAGTGGATGGGACGCCAGGAACTTGAGCCGTAAACGTAGAACCGTTAAATACAGTTCTAAGGAAATTAGATTTTAGAGTTGGAAGAGCACTATGGTTCTGACACTAACTCTCTGTCTCAGTTCAAATGACCAAACTTCTACCTCCCCTCCAACGTCTCTGTTATGAGGACAAGGGGGATATTGTATTAAATGGACGGGCGACTGAGAAGTGGTGTTCCAAAGCTTATGAAAAGCTATAATCCCCAATGGGCAGCCACATTAAAAGACTTTTTTTTTTCTCAAGATGTCAGAAAAAGAACTGCCATCACTTCATAATCAAGACATAGTATACTATAAACTGAAAAAGCCAGTAAGGGTTCAAGAGCAACCATTATTTTAAATTATCGCAATAGCTATTTATTGTCTGCTGTATGCTAAGTGTTTTGCATGCAGTACCTTTAATTTTCTTCACAAAACTTAGAACAAAGTAATGATTCTATAAAATCGAGGAGTTTTGCCCTGTCCTGTCTTTATGATCCCTTTTAACTTCAATCCAGAAGATTCTCTAATGTAAAAAGGACACCTTTTAGAAAATGCTACTGTGTGGAGAAAGCCAGAGGCTAAATAAGGAGTTGCACTCACTGAATGAAGTTTTTCAGAGTTTTTCCATCTCATAGAAAAGTCTGGAAGGTTCAAATTAATGAAGTTGTGATCATTGGGGAGCAGGACCAGAGGATACCGAAAGAAGGGTAGCTTTCAGTTAAAATATTTTATAGACTTCTGCATCACATATGGTTTTTTAACAATAAGCATGTAGTTGATTTAGGAATTTCGAAATGTTATAATGGGAAAAATTGTATAAAGATCTTTTATAATCCAGGTCCTATTGACACATGTTGTTTCTCCCTCCCAGACTGGTGTCATCTGCATTCCAGTAGCAATCCTTCAGTTCCAGCCGCGAACGGGAGCATGCGGTCGCTGTATCTACAGCATCTAGCAACTGCACGGGACCTAGTGACCACTCAGTCATGAATTAAATGACTTCTCTACAGGAATCTTAAAATTTCTGTTTTCCTTTAATGACCGTAGAAAAAGTGAAAAATTCTAGTCGTCTTGAGACTGATGTGGTATATTGGTGTGCATGTGATTGTGTTAGTGTTTAAGATTGTGCTTGTGACAAATGGTTAATGAGAAAAGAAAACTAGGCACCCAAATATGTGATGATGTGCATGTGCTGAGCTGAGGCCATCAGCACTGCACCAGGCTATAGAATGATGATCGCACAGACGTCACTAGGCCCTTCCAATATTGCCATGTGGAGCTTGAAAGCACCTGTCCCTCGCCAGCAAGACCATGTGAGGTAAACCAGTAATTTCATGTCAGCCAGAGAACATCATCTGTCACATTAATGTGTTTGTTTCACTTTTTGCAGAGTTTGCGTTTTATTTTTAACTCCTAGCTTTGTAGTTATATGAAAGCCAAAAGAAACATTTAACCTTGTTTGTGCCTATATTTAAGTCATATTATAATAAAAACAATTTAAGTCAAACAGAGGGTCTGTCAAAACTTTTTTTAAAAAAGGAATTACATTGGGGAAATACAATTTCAAATAGTTATTGAAAATATTAAGCCAAACAAAATGAAAGACAGGGCCCTGTGACATGTATCTTGAATTATTAATCCACAACTGGAGTATATTTGTTCAATCAGATAGAATTACACATAATAGAACTATTGCTCATGCCGTGCAGTGCCCTTACGCACAGACTATAATCACTGACTTCATCTACTGTTTATGGAAATCAAGACGCACAATGTCTTGAGCCACCTCCTCACCTATCAGATATTTAAATTTAATATTTAAAGAATGGTAATATCATTATTGTCGGGCTGTTGGTTTATTCATCTTTTGTTGATTTATTTATTTAGTTTTGTTTGTTCATTCACTAGGTTGTTTAATTAATATTTACCGTGTGATATATTATACATTATGCCGGGCACTGAGCTCTTATTGCTGCTAGTAGGTGAGAGTATATACTGCAATTGTAGCAGTATGAATCTATAGCTTAAAACGTTCTTATCTTTTACTGAATAATACATCTTTTAAAAATTTATCCCGTATCAATAATCAGGTAAGTGTGCACAAAAGTAGTTGAAAGGATATTTAGCACAACATCTGTGGAAGATCTTAAATCAGCCAAAAAGTCTTTCATCCCTCTTAGTACACCTCCTCTAATGTGACACAGCAGATTCTCCCATCACAAGTGGTGAGGACTATTTCTCCCTCCCTTGAAACTGGGCTGGATGTATGAATGGGATTGGCCTATGAGACATTAATGAATGTGTGGGAAGCAGAGGTTTGGAAAGCACTTGTGCCTGAGTCCACTGTGTGACGAAGCCCAGCCTAGCCCACTGCAGGATGAGAGACCGTGTGGAGAGAGGCCCCAGTCATTTCAGCTGTGCCAGCTCTCAAAGTTTCCTCAAAAAAATGTGAGCTTTAAAAATTGGTTTTTATCTTAAGCTGTGAAGTCTTGGGTGGTTTGTTACACTGTGAAAGCTAATCGATACTGCATTATTTGTAATTACGAAAAACAATCTACATATATGTCCAACGGGAGACTGGTTAAATGAAATCTCATTCATTCATGCAATGCCAAATGAGACTACAAGTAAGAATGATGATCTCAATATATTCTTGGTGTGCTGTTAAGTGGAGAGGAAATTCTAAGACGGTATGTAAAATATCTTTTTGTTCAGAAAACAAAACCCTAAACAAATCCTGAATAAGTGTGGTAGATTCTACGCTAGTGGTTATATCTCACGATTTTTAAAAATTCTTTGCTTATCTCTATCGTCTCATTCGTCTATTTGGATTAAGAGAAATAATAAAAAGCCATTGTCTGTGTGTATGCCCTGCTCCCCAGTACTGTGCTCTTTCCTTTTCTCTCCTCACCTCTGCTTTGTGAAATACTCTTAGCGTCTCTGCTCTTGGGTTGTTCCTTTTCCACGTCTCTCTCCTTTTCTGCTTTCCTCCTTGTGGTCTTTGGCCTCCATGAAACATTCATTATAATTTTTGCTTTGCTTCTGTCACAGCACCTTTCTTCTCTACTCGGGTTCCCATGCAGGATCTGTGTTTGTGCATGACACTCGAGAGCACTTGGCTACAGACATACTTTTGTCTACTTGGTAAGTAAAGTAATGTGAGAAGACCAGGGATGGAACGAGTGCTACCAAGTGCACAAGGATAGCACTGATATGGGTGGTGGAAAATGGCAAATTTAGTGGATGGGGAAGATGCTTTCAGGCTCAGCGTCAAAAAAGAATGCAATGTTTACACTTCGCACTGCCCACTCTCCCAAATACCTGTTAGTAATTATCTTATGGCTTTGACCAAGGAGCTAAATATCTTCTTCAGTGTGTGTGCGTGTGTGTGTGTGCGTGCGCGCGTGTGTGTGTGTGTGTGTGTGTGTGTGTGTGTTAATTCTGACTAATCTTGAGGTAGGCAGACAGCGCCTTTTTACTGATGAAAATATTGAGTACCAAAATGACTAAGTGATATGTCTTAGGGTGAAAGAAAATCTAGTGTTAAACCCGATCATCTGATTACTACCACTGGTTTATGTACTTTAAGCTTCTACAAGTAGATGCTCTGAAAGGAATAGTATGGCAAAACTTCTGGATATTTCTACGAGTAACTGACAGTCATTAAAAATTTTAAAAACCAATGAATGCAAAAGTAACAATTAATGGACTTAGGGAAAATA
Organism: Pteropus alecto; assembly: GCF_000325575.1. Classification (NCBI taxonomy): domain Eukaryota; kingdom Metazoa; phylum Chordata; class Mammalia; order Chiroptera; family Pteropodidae; genus Pteropus; species Pteropus alecto. The sequence goes on from NW_006441071.1 coordinate 5,077,787, forward strand.
ACAATAGGATTTGTCTCTACGTAGCAGTCTCCCTCTC
>NW_006441071.1:5077841-5140659 GCF_000325575.1 Pteropus alecto
CTTTCCCTATGTAAATATCATAGAAACAAACATTAAAAAGTGAGTTTACACAGGTAAAGGCACTGTGCTTATGATACATATGGGTGCAGTTTCGGAGACTTTGTATCAGCTTTTCCAAATACTCAATCAAAATGCTATGTTGCATTGTAATTATGCGGTTTTGTGAGCTTGAGGATAGTTTTTTACTTTTTTAATTGGTTCACGGCCTCATGTTTTCCCTAATGGTTACAAATGCTTTGAGGCCTGGAGCTAAGAAATCTGCTTAGTGGAAGGTAATCCTGCCCCCATAGTCATTCACTATGCCTGAGGGGAGGCAGGAGTGTTTCTAATATTGGCAGTGTAAGTGGTTGCACTGATGCTGAACGACAGCAACTATTAACTGTGGGTGTGTGTTGATCCATAATTACCACTGAGCCACTTTCTTGCCATAACCAAAGATTTGTCTATTTGGGGTACTTAAATACCATGCAGTAAGTATGGAAATAAATTCCTCGAGCTATATAAAATCAGACTAAAGCACATTTTTCTTTAATGTGCTTTCTAAAATCTGTGTATAACTATCTATTCTTTATTGGAAATCCATATCTTATTGAGTTGTGCATTTTTCTGTGGGTTTTTCTCTATAACTTACCATGTTTGAGTCCAAATATATTGGAATAGATAGCAGTGATACTAAAATTATGTGGTTTGAACTAAACAGTCTCTTTTAATCACATTGAAATTGTCTCATAGTTCTGCTGAACTTGTTATTGCCTACCCCAACCCATGAGAGAAGGTTGGAGGCTGAACAACCACTATGACGGGATGGTGGGTAGCAGTGCCTAAACTCAAAGAAAGAGTGGTATGCCAGTCTACTAAGTCGAATTGGTGCTTTCAGAAGTGCAGACACTATTTTCTTATTCATCAAATCTTAATTACCTATTATGTACCAAGAACTGTGCTAGGTTCTCTGGATATATTTTGCTAAGACTCTGTCCTCAGGAAGATGTAATTGAAGTCTAATTGGAGACACAGGCCAGTAAACATATCTGGATAACAGTGCAGTAAGGGAAAACCATAGAGTAAAGTATGCATTACAGTTATTTGGTCAGGTTTGGTTGGAGAAGGCCAAAGAAGTCTTTAGAGAAGAAGTAATGGTTATAAACACAGAGGTTGCAGCTTTAATTTCATTAGCAGTAGAAATGTGACAATCAATACTAGTGAGGAAATATGTGTAAAAAGCAAAGCACAACCCCTGGTACACTGTAAGTTCATATTAAATGATATGAACTGTTATTATTATTACTCATCACCCTCACTTTATACATGAGAAGATTAGACTAAGGCCTGTGGAGAAGTCTGTTATCCCAGTTCACACAGCTAGAAGTTCTAGGAGCAGAAGCGAGGTTTTCAGACTCTCAGTTTCTTCTATTACACAGTGACACCTGTGAAGCTGAGAACACTGAGAAGCCAGCCTTCTTCCGGCGTCTTTCAGACATTGTCCAGGCTGTGTCTCTCTGTGTAAAAACAAACTAATAGCCACGTTCCCTTCGTACTTGTGGAAATGACATTTTCCTGGTAGGGCAGGAGGTTGCTATTCTTTCTTTGTGAATTTGGTCTAAGATGAGCCAAGTGTGGAAATTAGAGGAGGAGATGAAGGAGAAAGAAGGATGAAGTGCAGGAGGGCAGTGATACCAAAGAAAATGCTCTTTATCTCAAGCCATGGACATTAAAAATCAGTGCAAAGCTGTCCTGTTTCTCCAAGCACTTAAATCAAAGCAGTACTGAGTGCTTTTTCTCGTCCACCATGTCTTTGCATTGGGATGAGACTAGGCAGAGGAAATGGGTTTCTTCTGAAACACTAACCTTAACAGTCAATGGTGGAAGGATTCTGTCTAGAGTCAGGGGGCCCAGGTGGGCCTTATGAATGGATTTGACCTTGGAGACAGTAAAGAGAGTGAGGAAAGGAGATTTTTTCCCCAAGTGTTGCTCCATTTGCAGAAATTATGGTAAAATGTATAATCAAACACATAGATGGCTCAACCATCTATGAAGTTCTTTGATAAGAGTTCCTTACACCTGTCCAAAGTTCCAGAGTTCCATGGGAGGCAGCAAGAATGAAGAGTAGTTGGGGATGAGTTTTTTGGTGGTACAAGAAGGAAGCAAAGGATAATCCTTGTGCCTCCTAAATCATGTTGGAACTCTGAGAGTTGAACTACAGCTGGTAACACCCATGTCTCCTTGTTAGAAGTAAGCCAAGTTGACCTCATTCAAACTCCATCCTCCTAGGAAATTTTGTTTTGTGCAGCATTCCATAGCTTCCTTATCTAGACCTCCTAACACTGCATGCAATAACTAACAACTGTGGAATAGTATCGTTCTCCTACATGCAGTTGATAAGGCTAGTTAAGGATCTTTAGCTTCTTCTGATTCTATACCCAGTTCCTTTTCTCTTGTGGTCCACACTGCTATAATGCATGTTTCCGTAAATATGGATTAGCTGAGGCACAGTTGATCAAAGGGAAACGATGCTGGTATAGTGAGGAGATTGTGTTGGTTCACACACAATTTATTCCTAACAAAGGGACCTGGAATAATAAGAGTAGAATTATCATCTTCAGTGGGAGAGAGCAAAACCCTTAACTTGTGCTGTCCAAGCAGCAGGAGCCTTATCAGCTGTATTTTTAAATATTCAAAGTGGAAACTGACACCTGGACTCCCACCTCATGCTCGCATGGTCTCCATCTTCGTGGCAGCCCCACTGGCTCACCACTCCACTTCTAATGGCATTGTTTCATCTCTTCTCAGCCTTGCTCGATTTTCCAGCATTTCCACTCTATTACTTTTGTGCATTTTTAATATTTTAGATGACAGCCTCTAGCCATGCTGAGCTGCCTACTGGGAAGTCCAAGTTTATCTCCACAACTATCAATGATCACTGCTCTGGTTGGTGCTCTGGTCACAAAATTTCGCCGGTTTTGAATGGTTTGCCCCTAACTTTATGTTTCACATTAGTCCTGTTACTTGAGCTCTCTGCTTCTGATAAAGAATATGTATTCACTGTATTAAACATCATCACATGAATTCATCACAAGAACTGGTAATACAAGATGAGTTCTATTATTGAGTTCTATTATTATTTCTATTCTACGGAGGAGAAAACTGAGACTCTGAGAGGTTAAGTAACATTTCTAAGTGGCAGAATTTGAGTTAAAGCCAAGATCTGCATGACTCTAGTTAGATGTGGCTCCCGTATTGGACTGTGCAGCTCCGGACCATTTACTCTGCACCCTCTTGTCAGTTCTCCGAGTTTAATGGCATTCTGGACTTACAGTTTTTGACATTTTTAAATGATATCAAATGTCCTGCCAACTGGAAATGCAGAATCAATGCTTAGAGTCACAGAGTGGCTGTCTTATAAGGAACCTCTTGTCTGTTCACATTTTCATGAAGTATAGTATTAGAATTTAAGGTAGTATTTGACTTCTCTGTTTCTTCTCCCAAGGCCAGATGGATGTGGTTAACCTGGAAAAGAGAAAACTGGGAGATATTATGATAGCATAGTACAACTAATTGAAAAGCAGTTTTATGAGAAAGGACTAAATTTTTATATGACCAAGGAGTAGAACTGGGAACAGCGAGATGACAACAAAGATAGCAATAGATGAAATTAGCTCTATGAGAAGAGAGCGGAGGCTGGCTTGGAAGGCAGTGGACTCCTTGCATGAGAGCTATTCATGCAGTCTAGTGAGTCACTTAGTGGGCATGTTGTAAAGCTGGCCTGAGCACTGGGACATAGTCGGCCTACATTTTTACATCCCCAAGAGGTTGTGAGTTTGGAATGAGACGTGTTCTTTGAAATTTGCATGATCATCTTCTAAATCTAAATTTAGATCTCAGTATATAGATTTTGGCAGTAGAGTGAAGATGTCTTTCTCATCTAGATGTCCAATATTCAGGCTATATGCTACCTTATGTGATGCCTACCGTTGGATAGAGGTTAGATCTCTGCAAAAGAGGATAACCTGCCTTCTTGGTTTATTTTGGAAATATCCAATAAAGATTATTTAGCCTTTGAATTGATGATGTGATTTCAAGACCATACTGCCAAAATGAAACCTACATTTCAGAAGATGTGTCATTGGTTTGTTACCAGCCCTTAGAAGCAGAATCCAATGGTAATCTGACGATTACTTCTTACAAAAACAGTGATAGAAGGTAAGTCTAAAAGGTGTAAAAGGTGATTAAAGTCAGGAGGAGCCTTGTTATTTTAATGTTTAGAAATCAGACCGCATGAGTCATTTTATAGTTTAGGCGACTTGTTATGCATTTTGGATGGGTTAGGTCAGTGTCTTTCAAACTTTAATATGCATATGAATGGTTATGGATGAAATTGTGTCACCCCAAAATCCGTATGTTGAAGCCTGAAATCCCAGTACCTCACAATGTGTCTGTATTTTGAGATAGAGCCTTTAAGGAGGTAATTAAGTTAAAACGAGGACCCTAAAGCAGATGCTAATTTAATCTGTCTATTGTCCTTCTAAAAAGAAATTAAGATAAAGAAGAGACATCAGGGATGCACATGCATAGAGAAAAAGCCGTGTGAGGACACTTTAAGTAGTCAGCCACATGCAAGACAAGAAGAGAAGTTTCAGGAGAAATTAATTATGCCGACATCTTGATGTTGAACTTCCAGCCTTTAGAACTGGAGAAAATAACGTTCTGTGGTTTAAGCCACTCACTCTGTGGTATTTTGTTAAGGCGGTCCTAGCAAACTAATACATGAATTACCTGGGGATCTTCTTAAAATGCACATTTTGATTCAGTAGGTCTGGGATAGTCTAAGTTTACATTTCCAATAAGATTTCAGATGATACTGATGCTGCTGGTCCAGGGAAGATGTTTCGAGTAGCAAGGATCTAGGTTACACTGCAGCAAGAATTTTACCCTGAAAGCACAATGGCTTAACAAAATTAAGTTTACTTCTTGCTTATATCTAACATGGGTAATCTTGGGTGAAGGCATCTACATAGCCATTCAGGAACTTAAAACGGCAGTGGCTCCATTACCTGGAATGCCATATGTTACCAAGTCAGGGAAAGAAGGTGTTGAAAGGCTACCAGTGAACTATTTATTCATTACCTCATCCTGACATGACGCACATAACTTCTGTGCATTTCCCATTGGCCATAGTAGTCACATTGCCTGGTATAGCTGTAGGAAGTCTAAGAGATGTAGTCTTCCTCTTGCCCAGAAATGAGAGGCTACCTAGATATCAGTGAGGGCTAGTAATTTTTATACTTCATTCCAATTTTACTCCTTTGGATATTTCACTGTTATCCAACAATAGTGCTGAGTGGGATCAGGAATATAGCTGAATTTTCATTTGAGAAATGGAGTGGTAGTATTTTCCCCTTACAGTCCACTAAAATATATTATAAACTGATATCTGAAGTGGTGAACAAAATCTACACCCTCAAGATATCATTACAAGGCTCTCATTCTCTTGTGATGGTCTTTCAGAGACCATTCAAGATGTAAATCACTGGGAATTGTTAGAGTTTAACTTATTATTCTTAGTCAATGTATTCATCTCTGATATTTTAGAAACATAAACTTACCCCCAAATGCCCATTTCTTTAGAGATTTGGAATATATTTTTAGAAGCTGTAATTTCAGAGAATTGGTGTGATTATAAATCTATGGAGGACTCTAAAGTCTAGTTTACATGAAAGAAAGTTTATAAGGACTACAAGGGCTTGAGTCTTGCCCTTGACAGCAAGATGACAGCAAGGTTCTCAGCAAGATGAGAACCTTGGAGACCAGAATAGGGAAGGAGGTGGGAACATAAAGGGATGGACAAGAGGCTCAGAGTACCACTTTTAAAGGCTCCTCTCTAAAATTAAGCAATAATTGTATCTTGGTCTGGACCATAAAACAAGTCTCATTGAAATTAGATAAATGGTGTTCTCTGACCACACAAAATTAAGCTATCTAGAAAATAGCCAAATATTTGCAAAGTTAAAAATACACTAGTACATAATCTATAAACCAAAAACAGTCACAAGAAACATTAGAAAATATTTTGCAAAAAGTGATAATAAAAGACAATATATCAAAGTTTGTTGAACGTATTAAAGCAGTGCTTAGCAGGAAATTTGTAGGTTTGAGTGACTATGAGAAAAGAATAAATATATAAAATCAATGATCTATGGTCAACCTTAAGTAATGTGGAAAAAAAGAGAAAATTAAACCCAAAGTTAATTTTTAAAAAGGAAATTCTAAAAATAAGAGTGGAAATAAATGAAATAGAAAACATACAATTAAAGTTGGTTTGTCGAAAAGATTAATAAGAATGATAAAAGTTTAGATAGACCAATGAAGAAAAAATGAGAGAAAAGGAGTTACTAATTCAGGAATTAAATAACAGTTATCATAGCAGATCCTACTGACATTAAAACAATGAGAAGATATTATAAATTATTTTATGCCAATTAATTTGACAACTTAGATGAAATGGATACATTTCTTTACAACCTAATGTATCTGAATAACCCTTAGTGCTGCTAAAGACATTAAATTTAATTTAAACTTTTCCAGAAAGAAAACTCCAGGCTCAGATGGCTTCACTGGTAAAGTCTATAAAACATTTAAGGAAGGATTAATACCATTTCTCACACAATTTCTTCCAGTACACATGGAGGAATAGAATACTTCTGAGCTCATTTAATGAGTCTAGCATTAATGTTGATATCAAAAATAGACAAAGCAGATAAACAAAATTGATAGACTCTTAGCCAGACTCATCAAGGGAAAAAGAAAGAGGACTCAAATAAATAAAATCAGAAATGAAAAAGGAGAAATAACCACGGACTCCACAGAAATACTGTGGATTGTAAGAAAATACTATAAGCAATTATACGCCAGCAAATTGGACAATCTGGAAGAAACGGACACATTCCTAGAAACATACAATCTCCCAAGACTGAGTCAAGAAGAAACAGAAAATCTGAACTGACTGATTACCACCAATGAAATAGAATCAGTAATCAAAAACCTCTCAAAAAACAAAAGTCCTGGACCAGATGGCTTCATAGGCAAATTTTACCAAACATTCAAAGAATTATCACATATTCTTCTCAAACTATTCCAAAAAATTCAAGAAGAGGAAAGACTCCCTAACTCCTTTTATGAGGCCACTATTACCTCAATTCCAAAACCAGGCAAAGACATTGCAAAAAATGAAAACTATAGGCCAATATCTTTTACGAACATTGATGCCAAAATTCTCAACAAAATATTAGCAAACCGAATTCAGCAATACATTAAAAATATCATACACCATGATCAAGTTGGATTTATTCCTGGGATGCAAGTTTGGTTCAACATCCACAAATCAATTAATGTGATATACCGCATTAACAAATCAAAAGATAAAAATCATATGATCATATCAATACGCAGAAAAAGCGTTTGACAAAATCCAGCATCCATTTATGAAAAAAACTCTCAGCAAAGTGGAAATAGAGGGAACATACCTCAACATAATAAAGGCTATGTATGACAAACCTACAGCTGCCATCATACTCAATGAGGAAAGTCTAAAAGCATTTTCCTTAAGATCAGGAAGAAGACAAGGATGCCCGCTTTCACCACTCCTCTTCAACATTGTATTGGAAGTCTTAGCCACAGCAATCAGACAAGAAAGAGAAATAAAAGATATCTGAATTGAAAAGGAAGAAGTAGAAATAATCAGGGAATTCAGTAAAGTAGTAGGTTACAAAATAAATATTCAGAAGTCAGTGGCATTTTTATACACCAATGATGAACTTTCGGAAAGATAAATTAAGAAAACAATCCCTTTTACAATTGCATCAAAAACTATAAAATACTTGGGAATCAATTTAACCAAGGAGGTAAAAGACCTGTTCTCAGAAAATTATGTCATTAAAAAAAAAAATTGAAGAAGATGGAAATAAATGGAAGTATATACAGTGCTCATGAGTAGGAAGAATCAACATCATTAAAATGGCCATACTATCCAAAGAAATCTATAGATTCAATTCAATCCCTATCAAAATAACAATGGCATTTTTCAGAGAGCTAGAACAAAGAATCCTAAAATTTATATGGAACCTAAAATTTATATGGAACCATAAAAGACCCTGAATTTCTATGGCAATTTTGAGAAAGAATAACAAAGTTGGAGATATCAAACGACTTCATGCCAAACTATACTTCAAGGCTACAGTAATCAAAACAGCATGGTACTGGCATAAAAACATACATTGATCAACGGAACAGAATAGAGAGCTCAGAAATAAATCCATGCCAATATGCTCACTTAATATGTGACAAAGAAGGTAAGAATATACAATGGAGTAAAGATAGTCTCTTCAATAAATGGTGTTGAGAAAATTGGACAGATACATGAAAAAAAAAAAAAAGCTGGGCCATCTTCTTATACCATATATAAGAATAGACTCAAAATGGATTAAAGATTTAAATTTAAGACCCGAAACCATAAAACTTTTAGAAGAAAACATAAGCAGTAAACTCTCTGATATTACTAACAGTAATTTCTTTTCAGATATATCTCCCTGGGCAAAAGAAACAAAAGAAAAAATAAACAAATGGGACTACATCAAACTAAAAAGTTTTTGTACAGCACAGGACAAAACAAAAAGACAACCAACTGTTTGGGAGAAGATATTTGTTAATGATACATCTGATAAGGGGTTAATATCCTTATTAATGACAAAACAAACAAACAAACAAACAATCCAGTTAAAAAATGGGCAGACGACCTAAAGATATACTTCTCCAAAGAGGAAATACAGATGGCTAACAGACATATGAAAAGATGGTCAAGGTCACTAATCATCAGAGAAATGCAAATTTAAACCACAATGAGATATCACTTCACACCTGTCAGAATGGCTATCATCAATAAATCAAAAAACAGCAAATGCTGGAGAGGATGTGGAGAAAAGGGAATCCTCATACATTGTTGGTGGGATTGCAAATTGGTACAGCCGCTATGAAAAACAGTATAGAGTTTCCTCAAAAATTAAAAATGGATATACTCTTTGACCCAGCAATTGCACTTCTGGGTATTTATCCAAAGAAAACCAAAACAATACTTCGTAAAGATCTATGCACTCCAATATTTATGGCAGCACAATTTACAATAGCCAAGATATGGAAACGTCCTAAATGCCCATCAACAGATGATTGGATAAAGAAATTATGGTTCATATATACAATGGAACATTACTCAGCCACTAAAAAAAATGAAAAATAAGTCAGACAGAGAAAGATAAATACCATATGATTTCACTTATATGTGGAATCTAAGGAACAAAAAAAGCAAACTAATCAAAAATAGACTCACAAATATAGTGGACAATTTGGTGATGGACATAGGAGAAGGGGGTTGGAAGGCTGGGAGAATGGGGTGAAGGGTTAAAGAAGTACAAATTAGTAGTTGATAGTTGGGCATGGAGAGCATGGCAGAGGGAATGCAGTTAGCATTAATATGATGGCTAAGAGGAAGGCCAGGGGGTGAGGGAGCAATTGGGAGTATCGTTTAATGAACGTTATAGATGTCTAACCAATGTACTGTATAATTGAAACTAATTTAAATAAATAAACTTATTTAAAAAAATAGACAAGGCAATTACAAGAAAACTACAGTAAATACCCCTTATGATACAGACACAAAAATCCTTTAAAAATTAGTAAATCAAATTTAGCAATGTATAAAAAGAATAATATTTCACCAAGGAGTTTATCACAGAATACAATATTGATTTAACAGTCAAAAATTAATTAATAACATGAAATTAATGGAGAAGAATTCTATGACCATCTCAATAGATGCAGAAAAAGCATTTGACAAAATTCGACTCATATATATGATTAAAAAAAAAAATGAGTAGCAAACTAGAAATAGAAGGGAATTTCCTCAACCTAGGTCACTGAAAAACCTAGAGCTAACATACTAATGATGAAATATTGAAGCCTTTCCATCTAAGAATGGGAACTAGTCAGGAATAAATTTTCTCAACACTATTGTTTAACATTGCACATGGATGCTATGGCCATTGAAATAATGAAAGAAAAATAAATAAAAGTATACAGTTAGGAAATGAAGAAGTATAACTCTTTTTCTTCACAGATGATGTGACTGCGTACAAAGAAAATTCTAAGGAATATACCACAAACAAAAACATCACAAAGAAAAAACATCAACTATAAGAACTTATGAGCAAATTTAGCAAGGTTACTAGAAATTGGAAGTCAATATATAAAAATTAATTGCACTTCTATGGTCTAGCAATGAACAGTTGAATAATAAAATATAAATTCCCTTTTGAAATAGCATCAAAAAACCTAAGATAACTGGAGATAAATTCAAAGAAAAACATGTAAGACCTCTACACAGGAAAATGCAAAACATTGCTGAGAAAAATTAAGAAAATCTAAATAAATGAAAATGTATAACATATTCATGAGACTTAAAAAATATTTAAGGTCAATTTTTCCCAAAGTGATCTGAAGAGTCAGTGCAATCCCAATGAAAATCTAAGTAGAAATTGACAAACCAATTATAAAGCTCATATGAAAACGTAAAGGAACTGCAATGGCTAAAACATTCTTGGAAAAGAATAAAAAAGTTGTTAGACTTAACTTCCTAAAAACGATAATTAAGACAGTGTGGAATTTGTAAAAGGATAGACAAATCTATCAGTGGAACAAACAGACAAATAGAAAATCCAGACATCGATCCACTTATAAAAGACCAAATAATTTTTGCCAAAGGTACAACAGTGGTGCAATGGAGAATGGAAAGTCATTTTTACAAATGGTTCTGGAACAATAGAATATCCATATGAAAAACAAAAACAAAAACACTGATCCCTACCTTATACCATACACAATAATTTGAGATGGATCATAGACCTAAACATAAAAACTAAATAATGCTTCTGGAAGAAACTAGAAGAATATCTTTGTGACCCCGGGTAAGCCAAAATTTCTTAGATAGGAAATAGAAAGCAATAAACATAAAAGAAAAAAATGATAAATTGGATTCATTATAATTAAAAACATTATCGCGAAAATGAATAAAGAAACTATGGACTGTGAGAAATATTCACAATACAGATTTTTAACACAACACTTGTATCTGTAATTTACAAAGGACTTCTACATCTCTATAACAAAAGAAATCAACTTAAAAATAGGCATTAGACTTTTAGACACTACACAAAGGAAAATATGCAAATAGCCACATGGAAAAGGCTTCAAAATTATTAGTTGTTAGCAAATGCATATTTAGAGGTACTACTGTACATAGCATGGATAAACCTCAACATTATGTGGAATGAAAGAAGCCAGACAAAAAAGAATAGGTACTGTATGATTCTATGCATATGAATTTCTAGAAAAAGTACATATATGTGGTGATAGAAATCAGAAACGTTTTGGTGTACAGCCTGGGAGGAGGCGGGTGTACCCAGAGAGGGTAATAGGAAGCTTTTCAGGGCATCGAAAATGTTCTGTATCTTTTTTTCTTTTTTAGGGGAGGCAACCGTTGGTTGACCTCACAGATTGCAAGGACCTTGTCATTTTACAATCCCTTATTTTTTAAAATTTTTACGCCTAGAGCACCTGGTCTTCCTAGGTGATCTCCCACCCAAGTACTAACCAGACTTGATCCTACTTAGCTTCCAAGATCAGATGAGATCGGGCTTGTTCAGGGTAGCATGGGCTTAGACTGAAAATGCTCTGTATCTTAATAGTGTGGACTATAGAGGCAGGTACATTTGTAAAAACTCATCACTGAAGATTTGAACAGGATACTGTATGTAAATCATACCTCAATGAAACTTTATTAAGATAATCGATGGTAACAGGGCTCTTATCTTTATGGGATATAGTTCTCCCATGCAATGTAAAAGCAACTTGGGAGGACCCTTAGCAGAACTTTTCAGTTCTAATCTCATTTTTTTTTTTTAAACAAAACTATCTGTAGAACATGGTAAATTGAGGGCACTTTCATCCCTTCACCTTCCAGTCCCAGAATGGGATCACCCTGTCAGCTGGTTCTAAGGAAGACCAGAACCTGAGATGTGACACTAGCTTCTGAAATTACCAAAAAAACCAGTTTGACCTACAGGAACAATTGCTGGTTTTAGAGTATGACAGACTGGTTTTGACTCCAAGCTCCAACACTTATTCGGGGACAAATGATTTAATTTGTCCAGAGCCTTGACTTCCAATTTTGTAAAATGAAGAGAATTATCCTTGCCTTGGATATTATTGTGAGGAATAGTGCCCAGCTCTTGACTTTGGTCACTTCCATGAAATCTTTCCCAGTACCCCTGCCTCCTGCCTTCCCAGTTTCACATGCTCATAGTACTGTGCTTTTCCTCCAAAGCACCCATCCCATATGTAATTTTGTATTTACTTGTGTGAATGCGATTAATGTCGTTCCTCCCTTACCTTCTCCACACCCCACAGACCACAAGCAACTCCAGGGAAAAGAGAATGTGTATTTTTGCCACCAGCACCTAGTACAGGGCCTGGCACATGGCAAGTAAGAACCAACATTTCCTAGAGAAATGATGACTGGCAAAAGCAAGTCCAGACTGCCTTTGGGGGCCTCCTTTTCCCCTTTGTCATCTCCCTGAGTTCATTAATATCACCTTTTACTTGTCTTACAATGTGTGTGTGGCAAAAAATAAAAATCAATAAAATAAAATAGAGAAGGGCTTTGGAGGGGGAAGGTGTTTGGTCTACGTGGGAAGATTTGTCTCTTAATGGCAGCCTCAGAGAGATAACCCTGCCCTTAAGAAGCCCAGTGGTGGGAGACTTTGACACAGCGATTAAGAAATTTATAGCCGTCTTTATTTCTTTAAGACCTTTTACACTGGCGAGCATTCCAGGCAGCCTATCACTGCTTTCCATCAAGGCTTGGGGGTTTCATGTTTATCTGTGTTACTTACATGTTGATCTTGCACGGCCTCACTGAGTGTTCTTAGGAGCCTGAGTTGTGAAACCCGCCTATCTTTTGGCAAGATTTGCCTTGTTTGATAGGGGCAACATGGCAATATATTGTTACTTCGCCTTCACTGCCACTTTTTTTTAAATCTTATTCTCTGCCTTCTGAAAGCACCAAAGGGGAGTACTATTACGATCCCATGGACTGGGCATGCTTATGGCACCAGGTTCCTCTAGAGAGTATCCAACCCTGGCTTTGGTGTTCTGAAGTTTAAACATTTAGATGGAAACGTATTTACTTACTTTTTTCCCAATTTCTTATTTTGAAATAACTGTATACTCACAAGAATTTGCAAAAAAAAAAAAAAAAAAAAAAGTACAGGAAGTCCCATGCCCCCTTCAGCTTACTTTTTTCTTTTATTTGTAAATGTAACATATGAGCATTATAGAATTTCAGAATACAGAAGCATATAAGGTACAAGTTCGTCCCCATTAATAATTGAGTGAATATCCTTCTAACATTTTTCTATGCATAAATGCATATATGGATATGGTTGAGTTGTTTTTCATAAATAGGGTCCTGCTATCCTGCAACCTCTTTTTCTTTACCAAGAATCTAAGTCGAAAAATCTTCCCATGTCAGTGGCCTTAGCTGCCACACATTTTTGTAAACAGCTACATACAAGAGAAAATATTTCAAACACTTATGTTTACAAAATGTGGCATTTTCTTTTTTTGGAAACTTAAGAAAAGTTAATATAATTTAAGAATGAGCACACTTCAATTCTAGACTCACGTATCTTAATTTTTTTTTTAAAAAAAGGCCTTATTCTAAGGGAAGCTCCAACTCTATTCCTGGTTTCACTCAAATTATCCTTCTCTGAAAGAAATACCTGCCTTCAGGACAAGCTGCCGGTGGATCATTACCCGTTTGTCTCCAACTTTAATAACCAGATGGTTCCATTCTTTTAAGTGCTCCATCTCCTTGTTTGGGAAGGTAAATCTGCTACTTCTCTCAAAAATGGCCTTTTGTCCACCATGCTGGACACGTCTCAGGATGTTCCTTTGGAAGCCAGTAGGGATGGGCGAGGTCAGTCAGGATCAGGTCCAGAGGACGGCCGTGGGAAGCAGGTGGTGGGGATTACGGTGCTCTCTAGTGGGCGGACACCACCCCGGCACAGGATCCACTGAGTCAGGGTTTGCTTCCAGAAGAAATGCCACAGGGCCGCAGGGCCCCTAGAGACAGCATTACAACAAGGACAACACCACAAAGAAGACAACATCGCAAAGTGAAGGCATAGCGCTGCAGACTGTTGCCAGCTGTTTTGATGGGCTCAGTTACCAAATATGCCGCCCTAGAGTCCACACTTTGGATTCATCTCTTCTCCTCTAAGCTCAGATCAAAAGGGCTCTGACTTGAGGGGTTTGCAGTGAATGAGGACAGAACCCAAGGGTGAAGGGAAATAACTCAAAAAGTGGCCTTATGTTTCTCCTTGGGTTCTCAGAGAGGGTGGAAAGCTGGGACTGCTTCCCCTGGAGGGGAATCAGAACAATTTAATACTTCTTTGCTCCCTTCTGCCTCACATGCCACACATTCTCTTCTCAGTTACCCTCATGCTGACCCTGGTCCCAGTGGAAGGCTCACTGAACTTTCCTGACAGAAGCCGGTCTTTTTCTGCCAGGTCTGGGATAATGTATCTGACTCTTCCATATAGGTTCTTAATGGAAAATACTCACTTCCTACTACCATTTGCTGAACTTGCCATTCTCCCATTTTTTTCCCACACGAGCTCCACCAGGCCCCCATGCTTGGAACCGGGAGTTATTATGGACTCTCTCTCTGTCAGCTCACACGCACGAGGCCTGCCACTCCGTCCTCCATAATCACTCTCCACCCACATCACCACTGTTTGTGTTCAGTCATTCACTTGACAAATATTTGAGTATTTGCGTGTTGGCTTCTGGGCATGGAGGGTGAGCAAACGCAGACTTCGTCATCCCTGCCCTCCTAGAGGGTATGGTTTAGGAAATTAGTCTTCATCACTTTTTCCTGTCTTCTTACTGAGCTTGTCTGTTCTCCGCTTTGCTAACTCAATTCATTCCTCGAGGAATCTTCAGCACACCAAAAAAATAATAAAATAAAACAACAACCAAACAAACAGACCCCCAGACTGAACCTTACTCCCATCTCTCTTTCTGGTGGCAGGAGAAAAGAAGCACTAGGTGAAGAGATGAGAGAGCAAAGGCTGAACATCAGCTCCATCGATCACCTGTGTGACTTCTAGGAAGCCTCAGTTCCCTAACCCTAGAAATAGAGTTGTAGCAGATAAATAAAATCAACGCTAAATTTATATCGATTTTAATAGTAACTACAGCTTGTGATGAAGCTTTACATGGTCTTAATTCTCATAACGCCCCATGAGGATGCTATTTTCAACCCCCTTTGATGGGTAAAGAAACTGAGGCTCACAAAGTTGAAGTAACTAGTTCTAGATCATACAGCTAGCAAGCAGCAGACCAGAACCCACAACAAATTTCCCGAAAGAAACTGTTTCCTCTACATGCTGCACTTTCATCTATCTATATACTCATGAGCACGGGGCTCGCACATTCAGCGCAGCATTAGATTAGATTAGAATCGAACATCACGGTCAAAAAGCTAAAAATAACATACATCACAATAAAATAGTTTAATAAAATGATCTTCCAAATAGCATCGAAATTTGTAGGCTTTCATAAGTCAAAAGCCCTGAGTAGTGACCACTCCCATCCATGGCCCCCGGTGGGAGTTAGGCTAACCCCACAGTCTGGGGTGACACAGAGGACGGACAAGGAGCCAGCAAGAGCCCTGGGAGGGTCAATGTGAGCAAAGTGGGCTTGGGGGCCCCCACCAAGGACTACGGGTATACCAGAAGGGCTTCAGTTTTGTTTTCTCATTCTCTGCCCTCCTTCTCTCTCTTTCTCTCCATATCTCTCTATCTGTTTCTCTTTTTTCTCTGATTATCTTTATATCTCTTTTTTTTATAAGTTTTTTTTAATCTCCTTTTTTGGGGGGGAGGGGTTTCTTTCTTCCTTCCTCACTCCCCTTCTCTTTTAAATATTAATGAAATGATTTGGATCAAATTGCGGGGGGGGGGGGCTGCTTTTTTTTCTGTAAATAAAGCACGATGGTAACAACCACATACATAGCTCTCACCCACCAGGCACCATGTTAAGCACTTATAGTAACTGCTGCAGTTCTCATGCCCATTATAAGGTTCTTCATTATTACTAATTCCATTTTCCAGATGAGAAAACTAGGGCACAGAGGTTAAGTGACCTGCCTCAGGTCACATGAGTAGTAGGTAACAACCCTGTAGTGTTAAATCCTTGCAATGTGGCTTCTGAGTCAGAGCCCTTGGTCATGCCCCATGCTGCTTTTCAAAGAGGGGACAACCAAGAATAGTTGAAAGCAGTGGGAAGCTCACTGTAGCCTGTCTGCAAAGGTTAGTGCCCTCCCACTCAGCTCTAGACTGATCCCTAGTTTATTTGCCAGTAGGAGAAAAATCAAAGCACTCCCAGGGCATAATGAAGCAACAATTGGTGATTGATTTTGGCTAAAGATCTGGCTTTTTCCGAGCTTTCGTTCTACTGAGTGAGGTGTGGAAATTGGGGGAGGCACTAGTGATAACATGGCTGAAAACATAGGAGAGGAGACTGTGAGTCAGGGAGATAACACCAGGAAGGCAGAGGCAGATGAAAATAGGAATTTTGGGGAAAAACTGAGATTTGGGGTATTTTAGGAATTTAAACCAGGAGGATGTAACACTCTACTAATTTCCCTGCAAAGTTTCCTCGTTAGTCCTTAGTGCTTTTGGAGTTTTTAATTCATGCTTTTAAAATCTAGTTAGCATTTAGACCTGTGTCAGGTGAGATTAGTTCAGCTAATGAATACAGTGATGCTGGCTTCCACCTGCGAGGCCAGGTTTCCAGCTCTCTCCAGTTTATAGACTACAGGCATACCTTGTTTTATTGTGCTTTGCTTTATTGCACTTCACAGGTGTTGCATCTTTTACAAATTGAAGGCAAGACCCTCCACCAGCAAAACGATCACAACTCGCTTTACTGCCATTGCGGTGGCCTGGAACTGAACCCACAATATCTCTGAAGTTTGGCTGTATTTGGCAGGCTCAGGAGTTTCACTCTCATGAAAGACATCCCCCAGGACTCCAAGTGGTGAGTGGCCAGCCTCTGGGCATTTGTCTTGTAAATACTGTCCCAATTCTGAATTTGTTTCCTTTTTAGCTCTGCCAGGGATACCCAGTCTGGCGTTCCCTAGCCATGCAAGTAAAGCGCACAGGTTTGTCATTTCTATCCCTGCCTCTTTGTTCCCCAGGGTTCACACATTTGTACATAACGCCATGCACTCCCTCCCACTGGCTTTGCCTTTCCTTTGCTTCTCTTGTCATCTTTTATCATTTCCCACTTGTGTCATCAGCTACTCAAAGGAGGTGTCCACACAGTGACAGTGGACATCTCAGCAAATACACTTGTGTATTAGCCCTGCAATGTGCCAAGATTATTATGGGATTCTGAGGCAGGCGACAAAAGTGTTGGTGGGTTGAGTAGTGTTCTCCAACCAGCACGCAAAGTTGAACTCTGCTCCGAAAGAGCCCTTCACAACAGAGAAAGGTAGATGGGGGTCCTCCTTCCACTTAGAGCACCTGAAAGAGGTGAGCTGTGGCAGGGACTGACTGCTGGGGAGAGGAAGAGGAAGGAAACGAGGAAGATGTAGAAGCCATGCCCGCCTCATCTCCGGGCCCACGAGCTTCCCCAAAGGAGTGCTCTGGAAATACATGCGGAGGGAGGTCCTGGGCTGCAGGGAGTTGCTGGCCCTGAGTAGCCTAGGAATAAATGCCTGGGCCCATCCCTTCCCTTCACCCATGCCACAGCCTCTGGACTCCCTGCTGCCTGTCATGACTTGGGGTGAAGATGAGTGTGAGATGAATGAGACACAGACTGTATCTCATTAATCTGAGAGCCTCATTGTTTACAGTGGGACCCCTGGCACATAGGTGTGTATGGCTGTGCTGCTCTTATCTGAGAAAACGAAAACAGGAGACTACGATTACCATCAATGGGCTTATTATCCAATCATTGCTCAAAAAAAAAAAAAATACAAATAAGGAGAGAAGAATGGGGTGTGGAGGGAGAGGGAGTGGGGAAAAAAAAGGAGGTACTGGGATCATGGGGTACTTCAAAGGCAGAGGCCTGGGTGGGGCATTCCAGTCCCCCGCCCACCCGCCTGAGAATAAACAAAACAAACGTGAGGAGGAAGAAACCAGAATCCGAGCCATGAGAGGATCAGTGAGTTCTGTGAAGGGCAGGCTACTTTGCTGCCAGCACAGTCAGGCCACCGTAAGCTCCTGTCCCGTCTGAGACTGTGGCTGTCATGTCTCCCCAGTGAATATAAAAACACCCGAAGGACGCAGCTTTTCCCAGCAGTTGCTTTGCAAGTTTGGAGTTCACAGGCTGAAACAAGTTGCCTTTGCAGCCTCACACCAACCGCATGCAGAGAAAAGAAAACGCCGGTAATACAGCAATTTTTTTCCCCTTCACTTTGACCAAATCAAATGAGCTTTTGTCCTTTTAAATTGTCTGCAGCAAATGTAAATTCTAACCCTAAAAGTCATTCAGAGACTACTAGCAATGCACACTAAAGAAAAAACGACAAAATGCCATACGAGGGGTTGCTTGGTGTTTGGGGTGTGCGGCAGAGGCCCTGGAAATCAATATCTCCCTCATAGAGATGTCCTTGCCTTTTTGTATTTTAGCAAAAGAAAGGTCAGGAACCCATCTGCTTGTCCTGGCCTGGGTTTCTGATTTTAGCGGCATGACTCTTTAAGATTCTCCCTGAAGATTCTTACTCTTTAGAAAAGAATGAAGGCTATTCAGAGCACGTTGTTTTATTAGTAAATGTTAGTTTTGCTTTCTGTGTGTGCTGATTGGAAGAATTAGTTTAAAGTCCAGCATAAAGTAAAATGATCACTGCTGAGGACAAAATGAACCCCCTTCCAAGAGAAAGACAGAGAAGGACTAAGTGAGGAATTAAGTCTAGGGTTGGGATTATGGGCAAACCTTGCCTTGCCCTCTGCATTTTTATCAGGTCTTTTCTAGGTGAAGGAATCACGTTTCTAGGCCATCTTCAGAAGGGAGTGAGCACCAGGCCCGATGGCTCCTGGTTGAGAAACTGTTCTCAAGGCTGATTTACCCTTGCAGACTGCAGGGCTCTTCTTGAACAGTGATTTCAAAGAGTTAAACTGCTTCCATATGTCCAGCATGAGAATGGAGTTTGTAGCCTTTGGCAACCTCGGCTGAATCCAGCTGCAGCTGCTACCTGTGTGTTCCACTCTGTGTGTGAGTGTGTGTGAGCGCACACACACCCGCACGCCCGTGTGTGCAGTGACATCTGAACCATGTTCCGACTGTGTCAATGAAACTGTTATGTCTTTGTTGGGGGAGATATTAATTCTGAGCAATTACAGCTCCCTCTCCCCTCACTCCCTCTCACCCCCCTCCCCTCCCTTCATCTGCTCAGCAAGGACCATGGACCATGTCAAACAATATACAACAGAGAAGAATGCAAATAAACTTTAGTCTGCATAGCCCAGCAAAGCAGTTAGCCGCCCACTTGCGAGATACTTAACTCTTGTACACATGATACACAAAGAACGCTAGCTACTTTCACCAATCCCTTTAGACCAAAAAAAAAAAAAAAAAAAAAAAGAACTGATCCTTGTCTTTCTATCTGTGAGGTTGCAGTTCCTCCTGCTAATAAAGGAGCTTTTCCCATGATGCAGTGTGATAAGGATTGGCCTACATGTAGTCCAGAAAGCAACCGCCGATGTTTCCTTGATTAGGTGTCTTATCTTCCATTGAGCTGCATCTGATGAAGATTGCTGACAGCATAATGGCTGGGAAAACATCGGACAGCTCCATAAAATGGCAGCTATGTTATGACATGTCAGCCAGGACCTGGTGGATGGTAAGTTTGGCGTGATAACATTTTTTTTCACCCACCCCCAAAACTTACCCCCCTCCTTTCTTTTGAGCTCCTCCTTTATTGTTCCATGCACATGTTATAAAGTTCGCTGCCTGCGGAAAGTTCAAGCTCAAGTTGTGGGAGCCCGGGGTGCCTCTGCACACCAGTGTACTAGATAGGATTTCTCTGCTATTGTGGTCAGGGACATAGGCCTTCTTTTATAAAAAGGCAGTGTGAGTTTTCACATTTTTTTAAAAAAAGAAAAATGCAAATGGTACAGTCGGCCCCAGCCTGGCTGGTGTGAAATGTATGGAGGTGGGGTAGTCAGTGGGGGACTGGAGCCTTCTTGGCTAATTGTTCTTGCATTAGTCTTAAAACAGAGTAATGTACTTCTTTCTTCGGCTTCTCTGAATAATGATTTTGATAGTGTATTGTATCATGTTGTGTGCAGTTCCCTCATCAGTATGCGACTGTCCCCCACGCTTCGCCTTAATTTGGAATCCACCTCCCTTTCAATGAATCCTGTAACTGGAGCAACCACTGATTACTATGCCACTCAGCGTAATTAAATTTAGTTAATGAGGATATGCATATTCAGTTCATTATTTTTCTTTGCTCGGGCAAATGTGTGTGGATTTGTTGTTGCTGGTTTTGTTGTTTTTTTTTTTTTTACCCCCATATTTGTTCAGCTGCAAATTTGGGGAAGAGGAAAAAAGAGCATAAAAATTGAGAACATTGATGAATACTGTGACTCAACTTTAAAAATAATATTGGGAGGAGAGGAGTTGTAACTTTCTAAATCAGAATGCTGGAATCAGAGGCCATAGTTTTGGGAAGGAAAACCTTTCGTGTAAAATAAGTGCTACATAAAAAAATTTCAATCTTCTGATTTCTGCTGTGTGGACAATGGTCTCTTGTACACAATAGTCATGACATGAATGGGGAAATCTTCAGGCAACCATCCCAGTAGAAATATTAAATTCATTCCTGGGTTAATTCATCTGAGCATGTATTTTCTTTTTGCCTTTTCTTTTCTTTTTCTCCCTTATGCCCCTTTCATTTATGCCTCGACTGCTTTTCCTTGCTTGCTTTGATAATTATTACGCTTACTGCAAGGGCTGTTATTTCACAATTAGTACAGTGTGAGACAATGGGCGCTTTATTCTAGGTGAGGAGGGGTATGGCCAGCCCTGGTGGTCAGCCCTTCCCCGGTGCCCAGACAGGAGAGAGAGCCTTCCGATTAGTCCTGGCACTGCTAGGCAAGAGAGTTTCTTAGTGATGTGTCTGAGTCTCCCAAAAGAGGGATGTTGTGCTGCTGCTTCTAGGCTCGTCCTGAGAGCCCAGTGCACAGAGGGTGCCGCCGTACACTGCAGTTCTCCTGCGCTTCTCATCCCTGTGCAGTGTGTGAGCTGCAGGAGAACTTTTCTGCCGCTGCTACTTGTTGCTGTTTTGAGTACTCTGTCTCAGAAAGAAAGACCAGTTCCTCAAGGAGAAACAGAAGCCTGCCTCCCTTACTCTCTCTTTCTCTCTATCATTTTATTCCCATTGGAGTACATTTTACAAGTGATATAAACTCTGCAGTGACACATTTTCATTTATGGTTGTATCTCACATTAGACTTTAGCACTGTGTGTGTATACGGGTGCAATGAACTTAAAAATAACTGACAGACATTTGAAGAAAGATATTGCAAAATGTTTCTGTAAAAGACTTGCTTGACGTGACTATATCAAGACTTGGAAATGATGTGTTAATAGTTACTGTGCATCTTAACTATCACTTTAGCATGTTGCCAGAAGTGAGCTTTAAAATTAGTACTTTTACTAAATGGAACATTTTTCTGTCGGAAAATTTATAGGTATTACTCTATATGTATTTACTTAAAAACTGGGATTAATATGGTTATAGTGAGATAATCACTACTTCATCATTAAATTTCATCCTCCTAATTCTGCACAGAGATCGTAGCTCTCTAAGAGAAGTGTGTTGTGAATACTACAGTTAAAGATTTGTGTAAGCTGATGATTTATTTTTTTTAAAATTATGTCCTTTTATTGCCAGAGAGGATGCGTAATGTATACAGGGATAGGTTCAGAGGCAAAATATTAAGTAAAAAATGTTTGCATAAATTATTTTTATATTTCATCTTTATTAGGTTATATGAATAGTACATAAGTTTCTTATGAAGGACAATTCAGTTTTAATAAAATCTGTTGATTTGGGGGAAATGTCTAAGAGATTGATATTGAATGCATCATTGAAAACTTAGAATGACAGATGCTTTGTGGGAAACTTAATCAAGCTAAATTGTTGCTTATCATTAGTTACGGGAGAGAAAGGAAGGTGCATGGTGGCTGCTGTACCATGATTTCCCTCTTTGTGACTTAAGGAATATAAGGTGTTTTAAGGTTCTTACAAACCAGTTTATTGCGATTCTTCTCTCACCACGACACTGCTTCTTTTAGTTTTACAATTATTCTGGGGTTTTGTGTAAGAAGGGATATTGTATCTTTACTTGGCTTAATCAAATGAAATTTTAGTAACCAAATCCTGAATTCCAAAGCTGCAGTGTTAAAGTATCCGGCAATTGCTTCCTGGCTTATTGTCTGTTTCACTTAGATTCTCTTATTGTGTGACAATGATCATAAATTCTACTTGACAGGGAAAAAACCCAAACAAGACGTAGTTGTCCAATTCTACATCTGTTTTCCTTCCTAGATAGGCATGTTTTAGTAAAACAGAGGGAGGAAAAACATTTTATTGAGACAGCTAAAAATAAACAAGTACAAGAAGAGTAAACTCTGTGTGTGTGTGTGTGTGTGTGTGTGTGTGTTAAATATCATCTACATACATGCAGTTTTGTAAGTGATACATATGTTTTCTTTAGATTTGCACGTAACTTTTAGGGGAAAATCGTGATCATGTAATGTAAGCAGTTTAAATTACAGTCGGTTAGCTATATTTAGAGTTCTGTTGACGTCTTTTCACATTATTTAAAAATACCGCTTGGAAGTATTAAAGGCGTATCTGGTTAATAGCACTATTTCATTAACGGTTATTGATGATGCTGTAGTTTCCTTCTGAACCATTAGAAAATAAAGCTAACAAAAACAATTTTTAAACTTTCCATTCTATTTTGTACTGTTTTTTAAAGCTTTCTGCGAGACGTATTAGAAATTCTTTGTTAGCTATTTGAAACATCAGGGTAACCTGGATGCACCAGACATT
This sequence comes from Pteropus alecto, assembly GCF_000325575.1. Lineage (NCBI taxonomy): Eukaryota > Metazoa > Chordata > Mammalia > Chiroptera > Pteropodidae > Pteropus > Pteropus alecto. The sequence continues at coordinate 5,101,078 of NW_006441071.1, forward strand.
TTTTTTCCTCTAAATTTCATAAGTCTAATCCTTTGATCCCATCAGAACCAGACCAGAACATTTGTAACTTTACCTTAATCATGAAGGGTAATTATTTAAATATTAATCCATAAAATTAATTTGAAAAACAAATCGCCAGTTTATGAGACTGAAATTCTCCCAGCACTGTAAATAATAATCAAAGAAAAAGGCATATAAACATAAAAATGGAACTAGATCTGATATTATCTAAGGCACAAAAGTGATTCTTGGTTAAGCACCAATTAATCTACTCAATTTTAATGTACTTTTTATTTTTCTTGAAAGAAAATAATTTACTTTTTGAGAAATTGTATTAAAATATTGAACAGGTACCTTTACATAACTTTATCATTTGGTTTAAGACAATATTAGTAAGGTGACATGTTCATCAATTTTTTACTGTTTTAAAAATCAAATAATACAAATTTTAATTAAACGATTTGACAACAAATGTCAATATAGATACAACATTGAGAGACTGTTTTCATGGCAAATATTTCTCTAGTCTTTGAGAAGTTGAGGTGAACTTAGATTTACAATTAACTATTTTTAACTGAAAAATCCTAAAATTAATGTATCTTATAAATGCTGAAACTAGTGTGTTATCTGTATTTTACATTACCGTAAGCGAAAAGAATTCCTAAGCAATCTAATTAATATGCTAAAAATATATGAGAAAATGCCTGGACTCATAAAGGTATTTAGACTCCTATGGTAAGCTATCAGCCATGCAAAGATCTATCTAAAAATCAAAATTCTGTATTTAATTTTAAATTGTATTTCCTTTAGAAGTGTAATTGAAAGTAGAAATGTAGTTGAAACTGGTAGACACCATACAGATAATAACCACATCAACCAATTTTCTGAAGATATTCTGTCTATACATTGCCTCTATTTCCAGAATTCGAAGCAATAAAATTTATGTTTCATTTAACAAATATTCGTCATGAGCTCACTATCTGCCAGGCAGTGTTCTAGGTGCAGGGATAACTAAAGCTATCTCTTCATTCTGGAATCAAACCCAGTTCGCGGTGTTATAGGCAGGGGATACTCATCATACTAATGAAGGCTTCCGAGTGATCTGTTTTCTCTATAATGTCATTAAATATGTAGATGTTACATTTGCAGATTTGTCACTCATTGTCAAAGTTAGTTAATACATCTTCTCAATACTTTCTTATCCAAGCCATCTCCTGTGCAATTAATGACATGGATAAAGATTAATAATTTATTAAATATCAGTTCCTGAGTAATAAAACAACAGTAATGACAATATCTGAGTGAAAAAAATTTCAACTTTCATAAATAATTTTAACACTTTTTTACGACTTCAAATTTTGTCATAAATTACACTTTTTTGTTACACATCTTCTAGTCTTATATTCTTTAGTGACACATTTTCATTTGTAATGTCATTTTAGCATATTTAAAAATGAACTATATAGAAGGTGCCGTTAAATACATTAATGTTCTTCCAAGACAGTTTCTGGTCTATAAATGATTTTTTTTAAATTTCATCTTCCATTATTTTCACTTACATGCAACACAAACTTTAGACAAGGAAAATATTCTTTGGATCCTATCTTAATAAATAGTGATTAGATGGTTATTAATCTAAGCAGAGAGTAAGGAAACACAAGCACCTATCTATCCTCTTTTCCAGTTCTTTTTTGGATGCAAAGGGTTATGTTCTCAACGGGCGTTATCTCTTCTATCTATGGGAAAGCTGGTGTTGATTTTCCAGTTTAGAGACTAGTCAACAAAGAAAGATATCTGATGCTCCCATTATCATTGAAACTACAGCATATTTCTGAAACATAGCTAAATGATGTCAATCACTACCTTTAGGCATTTTTTAATTCCCTGAGATTGATTTGTGACAAATTAATTGTAATATTATTTGTAATATATATTGTGAAGGGCTGAGAAAATGAACTTGGATGTAGGAAAATATACCCGTGAAAATATACCAGGCCAGTGAAAGAGAATTGTATTCCTCTGTTGCATTTCAATAGGGTAATGTAAAATGGGGTAATGCACCTTCAGTGCAGAAATTCTATTCAGGAGTTCTGTTAAGGAATACATGCAGCTATACTGTATATTTCACTAACTTTAAGCATTTAAAATAATATTTCATTTTAATATTTCTAGAAAAGAGCCAGGAGAATAAAAATACTTGATGAATGTTATGATAATTATTATTATTCAACTCACACTTAACATGCTTTATAATGGGGGTATATTTGGCATATCATGTAATGCACAGCTTTAATAACAATTTTTATTTCTCACTTTCTAACATAACTTTTTACCTACCACCTCTCTTAGAAACGACTTTATTCACAAAGCAATGATTTTTTTAACTTCTCGCTACTATGTTCATTTTCTGAGGTTATAGCATAATGGATATGTTTATGAGCACAGGGCTGAATCCTGGGAAATGTAGATTTGGTGACCTCTGGCAAATGAATTTGCTCCTCTCACGGCTGGTAGAGCCAGCTGTAAAGTGCAGATAATCATACTCATTACTCGTAGCTCCAACCTGTCGTGAGGATGAATGAGATGGAGTCGGTGAGGCACCTGGTGAATGCAGTGTAAATACCAAGTTCATGACACATACCCAGAAGGCTCAAACAAGGTGTGACTATTTATACAGATTAAGGTCTGAGCACTTAGTAGGTGCTGCAAAAATACACAGGGTAGATTAAGTGAATGTAACTATAACATTTTTCTATGGGGCTTTCATAACCAAGTTGATTTTTTTAATTCATATACATTTTTTGTGGGAACTGCATACATTACATGAATCCAAACAATCAGTATTTTCCACGTCAAACTGTAGTAGAGATTTTAAAAGCAGAGCCTCCTAAAATATTTCTTTGTGCTTAGCAAGAGTCCATGGCTCATGTACACACATTAGCTTAATTTTAAAACATTACATACTATTATTTTAAGGGTAAAAGAAATCAATTATTGAGGTCCTCCTATTTGCCAGGTGTTTTCCAGGTACTTCGGGAGGCAATTTGTATCAGTAAGGACGGAAGTTACCAGCCCCACTTTACAGATGACACCACTGGACTTAAATAAGCAGCTTGCTAAAATGAACTCCACTAATATAAGGGGAAGAGGACATGACACTAAATCTGCAAAGTGTGAAGTTAGCCTGCTCCTCCCCTAGAATCCAACAATAGACTATTTCACCCAATGACCTGGGTTATAACATGCTTTGTGACCACTGTCAGGTGATTTGCCCCTGCCTGTTCTGCACCTGCCTCCCCCTCCAGCTTCAAGCCTGACCTCTGTTTGAGGCCCAGCTCTCTGTGTGTTCACTGGGCCAGGTTACTCACCCTCAAGCTGCGTCTGAGAATTGCACAGCTCTGGGATTGGAGGTGGCTGGATTCTTTGGAAATGTGATTCCATTCATCTTTCCTCGAGACAATTAGACTCGCCATAGTCATAAGCCATCTGGGGGAAATTTTTTGGAAAGAAATTGGCAAGCAATGCGTTTCCATTTTCAGGTTTTGATGATATCTGTTTACCTCATGGGGCTCTTGTGAGGCTCCAATGAGATAATACATAATAAACGACTTGAAAACTGTAAAATGCAAAACGAATTGAAGGTACACATATTATTATCTGGTGGTGTTAAATATGGGTGGGTGAAGAAAAGCTTCCCAGAATTTTGCCAGTGTTCTGGAGCGTGAGATAATGGTACAGAGAAAATGCTGGCTGTCTAAAATGTTATATGATGCTCTCCGAAAATTCTGCTAAACTCAGAGGGATTAATCCTTCAGATAACAATGCACTACTAGTTCACCAACATCTCAGGCAATAGCAGTGATGATAATCTCACCACCTCCTTTGCTCTTCCACTCATACCTCAAAAGACTCATAACAGTTCTTCGATGAAGTTATTTTAACTCACACTTAGCATGTATTATAATGGAAAAGATTTTGCCTATCACACTACAATAGGCAGCACATTATGCTGTAAGTGGGAATTTTTCCTCTTATTTTCAGGATCGTTAGAGGTAACAATAGCATCAGAAACTTTTTGAACTGAAACACTCTGGCATATTTGATATGTTTTTATGCAGTATGTAGGTTGTATAAATGTTCCAATATAAATGAAACTACTTTATTGTATGACATTATGTACAGATATAAGACTTATGTTACTTAGTTGCTCAGGTGTGCAACTAAAATTATAAGCCTCAGGAGAATGGGGACCGGGTTTTACCAACTCTAAGCAGTATTTTGCACATAAAAGGCCCTTAATAAATAATTGTTAAATTGTCTCAAGATTATTGCCATACTATTTTACTAATGGAGACAGTAATCTCAATGGGTGCTCAAGTTCTGAGTTAGTTAATGATGGCCCTCACTGCAAATCACCGCACTGCCCTTTTCAAGATAAAATTTAAATGGCTAGGAACATGTAGGGATTATGGTGAAATTAGCAAAGTTTTAGAGCTGAGGGTGAGAGTGGGAAGAAGGTCCAGAAGCAAAAGCGGCAAATTCATATTTTCCTGCAAGTAGACAGGCTCATGGTTATTACCAAGGGGTAAGTCAGCAGATGAATAAAACATATTTTTCAGCAACGATCATCTCCTACTTTCTCAGTTCTTCCTTTACCATAGTAACTAAGACCTTTCAAGGGTCTAATAAGTTAGAGAATTTGAAAAAGGCTAATGTATTTGGGGAGATAAATGACAAAGTAAAGTGACTTATTTGTGCTGAAATAAGTTTTATTTAAGAGGACTGATTATTTTTCTACCCTAAGGTTTCAATTATTTTTTCATGTGTGTTACCTTTATTGTGATGTTGGGAAGGGCCTTGGTTATGGACTAACATTTTAGCATTCAGTGTTTGGGTGAGGGCTAAGGAGAACACGCTGAAAATAACAAAAACCTAAAAGAAAATGAGTAGACTATGGAAGTACATGGGTCTTTGGGAAAGTGAAAAAGAAGGTACCCAAGAACTTGTTGAGAAGTAACTGCTTCTAAATGATTTGGAGAATGAGATAAAGTGACAAAAATCATCTATTCGGATTAGGCTCTGTTTCAACCAGTGTAAATTGCTGTCTGAATGAAAACTGAGACCATTACTTCTGCTAGCACCAAGTTCCCACTTACAGCATTAAAAACTCTGTAGCCCAGTCTTCAGAGCCTGGACGGTCACCCACTCCTACTCCTATGTCCCCTTTTCCTCAGTGCTGTTGTAAAGTGAATTTGAGAGAGTATTTTCAAACCCCCTGCCAAACAAATATCAGAGCCCTCTCAAGCTGATAGCACCCCTCTCACTAAGATGTCTTTTTACATCTAGTAAAGACGAGTGATATAGCAACTGCTTTTATTTACTTCACCCCTCCCGTGCTTTTTGGATACTTTAATGTGAAATGATAGTAGAGAGACTTGAGAGAAAAAAATTGATTGTGGATCATTACTTGTGCTCCCAAACACTCTAGTCACTGCTGCAGCTAGGAGCACTGTTTTCCTTCCAAAGCAGAGCCTCTGGCTTCAAGGAGCAGTGAAAGAGCTGTGACTACAAGATAAGGAGTCATTACCTTCAAGGTGTTTTCAACTGTTCTTACCAAATTTCAAGGTTTAATGCGGGTGTTGACAGCTAATCTGGTGGAAATTATGCAGAGGGAAATAAATATTTCTCATATTTGGACATTGGACAGATATAGGTGGGAAGATATGAGACTAAAAATAACGTCATATGTGTTATAGCACTTATTGCAGAGGACAATAACTGTTGTGAGTTCCTAGAATCACAGGGAGTTTGCTATTATTCATAAACCTGAACAACCTCACACAAACTTCTTTTACCTTCGCTGTAAAATTTTCTCAGATTTGCTCTTGGGTGGAATTGTAGTATACAGCAGATCTTTAAATAACATCATTTTGTTCAACATTGTTTTGTTATAATGTCTATGAGGGAAAAACAAAGTCGATTCCTGGCTGGGGCCACTGTATGTGGAGTTTGCACGTTCTCCCCACGTCTGCAGGAGTTTTCTTGGGGTGCTCTGGTTTCCTCCCACATCCCAAAGATGTGCAGGTGTGGTTCGTCGGCGTGTCTAATTGTCCCGGAATGAGTGAGTGTGGGTATGTGTGACGCCCCCTGCAATGGAAGGGCATCCTGTACAGGTTGGGTTCCTGTCTGTCCATCCATGACACTGAGCTGAAATAAGCAGATTAGAAAAGAATAGTCTTAATTGTTTTTGTTCATCTTAAGTATATGTATTGTTCACACTTATTTCAATATCGAAGTGTTTTGAGTCTTTATTTAGAAGTTTGGTGATGTTTCTGTGACCAGAAATATACCATAGGAACTTAACTCTTGTTTACATCAATTAGCCTATGGCAAAATTGGTTTTATTATAAGTCATTTTGTTTAAATTCACAATTTCCAAGAACCTATGGAGAATGTTAAGTGAGGACTTACTATACTATGCAACACAGTGTTGACCAAGACTTTTAAAGAGACAGAGATGCTATTTTATCCATAAATAGAAGGAATAACACTAAATTGCCATTTTATTTTTCCAATAAGATATTAATTATCTTATGTGAGTCTATTCATTTTTCTGGCATCAAAGATGTTTATAAATGGTACCACATATAATACAAACCACATGTTTATGTTGCATGAATGTTCAGTCAATTAGTTTACACACACAAATGCTGAAATATTGATGACACATGTTAGTTTTTAGTGGGAAAAAAGCCAACAGAGCTAATTTGATGCATTGATCCTAGGGACATGCACACAGATGTGAACCTTTGACTTCATCACAAGTGATTTGGCTGACAAACAGTAGCTTGTAATTATTGTTGTGCCATCATAAATTAATTAACAAATCAATCAATCAGTTCAGAACCAGCAGCCCAGCCACATTTGTCAGTTTGAGATGTTTCCCTTCACTTTTTCTCCCTCACATGTGCTTTTCTTATCAGTTGCCTTGAAAACATTTGCTTGTGCCAGACTGGCTTTTTCCTCAGCTCTCATAGGGTATTCCAAACAATTGCATGGGTATAAGGAAATGCTGCTCATTTATATATTGATTAATATGCTATAAACTCTTGGCCTGTCACTGGCTAAAGCAAATAATTATTGAGCATTCAAAGGTTTTTGGTCAAAGCCATCCCCCCAAGCAAGGAGGAGGAAAATAGCATCCCAATCTCTCAGCAAATAGGCAGCATGTAAAAGTTGCTAAGGTAACAGTTCCCAACATTGTTCAAAAAAGTATTTATTTATTATGTTTCCACCCCTATCCTATATTTTGAAGGATTTCATTAACTGAAAAAGTTGCATTTATTTGAACTGTGAGTTATTGCATTTTTCAGACACACTCATCTAATAAGCACTGCTATGTGCCAGGTTCTCTGCTAGGAATTTCATATGTATTATTTAATTAAATGCCTTATTTAATTCTTACAACACCAAAAAATTTATTTAACTTTCATTTTATAGTGGAAGAAACTGAGGTTCTGAGGGTTTCAGTAGTTCATTCAAATTTACGCAGCTGATGACGGGCAGCACCATGATTAAGAGTCAGGTTGTGTGCACTTCCTACTACACAACAACTAACCAAAACCATGAAAGAACTTCTGAACAGCACATTACAAACCCATGTTGCCACATGGAGTTGATGCTATTCTAGCCAAAGCAAAGAAACCTGACAGAAGTTTTATTCTATTTAAACCTACTGTTTCTGAGAAGCTTTGTGAAATATTAAAAAATAGTTATTGGATACCTATATATGCATTTATGTATTTCTGCATTTATTATTTTTCTACTTTTACTGAGGTAACATTTGATAACGTTGTACATTTAAGGTATACAATATGATGATTTGATACATGTGAAAGGATTACCACAATAAGGTTATTTAAACTCCATCACCTCCCAGAGTTACCTTTTGTGTGTGTGCATGTGGCAAGAACACTTAAGATCTACTCTTTTAAAAAGTTTCAAGTATATAGGACTGTATGCTTAACTGTAGTCACCATGCTATACATTAGATCTCCAGAACTTATTTATCTTATAACCGGAAGTTCTTGGATATCTTTCTTGAATCTACTTCTAAGAGGTTTATAAAGGGTGGAGACCTCTGAATCTTTCTTTGTTCTCAGAAGCATCATCCGCTGCTGGGTTAACAGGATGTTATTGCTTCCTTTTGTTTTGCTTCAAATTCTTGTCCTGAATCATTAGGTGCAGTGGAATAAGAGCTACACTGATAATCAAAAGAATTGGATTGATGTCTCTAAATTGATCTGTAAGCATAGGCAAGCTATTTAACCTTTGGGTCCTGCCTACTACTTTGAACAGCTGTAACAGTAAATGAAATGCAGTGGTTTCCAACTTTCTGAGGCCCCCCTATCATAACCTAGTACACACATACATAAAAACTTGGAAGGAAAAATATTCGTAAAACAATCTTTACTTCTCATGCCTGAAATACACCTTTTTAAGTCTTTCTTTTATTCTATTTTATCTTTTTAATTGGAGGCGCTAACTAAATTGATGTCTTGGCTCACTCTTGGGTCATAATACATGGTTTGAAAAATACTGAGTGAATCAGAAAGTTCTCTGTTGAGGTCGAATTCATATCTGCATAGAAGTGTTTCTGGTTTTTGTGTCTAGAGGTCTTTATTATTTGAATCTCACCTTTTAAATGAATTTTATACTCATTGCAATAGAGTGATTATTTTGGGGTCTGTGATCTTGGTCAGTCTTCACTGCAGAACATTCCACCGAGGTGTTTCTTCTCTGAGCTGCTCTAAGGATAAAAGAGTCTGTCCAGTCAGCCCTTGGATGAAGAACAGGAAGAATACAAAGTAGGTTAATGGTTACTGGACTGAGTTGAATGCATGTTGAATTCTTATATTCATCAGAGAAATAGCACCTATTAGGACAGCCCTTTATTTTGCAAATAAGGTAATAGAATGAGATTGAAGAATCTGAGGGAAAAAAATAACGTATAGAGCCTATAGTATTTAATTGCCCACTGGAAACTTAAATAAATGCCCTTTTGGCAAAAATCACATAAGGTGGACAGGATAGGTATTTTGCTAAAGCTATTTTTCTCCTTAAAATTTTCAGTAGAAGGAAATCTTAGGTACTATGTAAGGTCATATCTAATTTCACTTTATGTATCCCAATGTGGAATGGAGAAAAGTTAAAAATCATAAATATTTCCTTTAGAATATGGAAACTTCATATTCTCGTTTATCTGCATTTTATATCGTTTATAAAATCGAGTACTGAGGGGCAGCTAAAATTAAAATGGAAGCAAGTATAGGATATAAAAATAGTTTTTGGAGGGTATTTTAGATTATACCGAGAGCCAGAATAGCACTATGGTTAACAGTCTGGGCTTCTAAGGCAAGACTACCAAATATGCTGTCAGTCAGCTGAATAAACTTAGACAAATGACTTAACCTCTCTATGCCTCAATTTCATTGATTATTATATATGGGGATAAGAACAGGGTCAATCTTGATTCAATGAGTATATATGTATAAATATATACATATACATATATATACTTTTCTCAGTATCCAACAAGTCCTCGTGTTAGTATTAACTGTTAGCTGCAGATAAAATGTAATCAAAATGCTTTACAATAAAGTGCTTCATTATAAATAAGATCTACAAATGAGGAAAAACAAAAAATAAGGTTAAAGAATGAAAACAACTCCTTCGCCCCCCCTCCCCCGCCCACTTAAAAAAGAACCAAAAATAAAAAAACTCAGAAACTACATGTTAGGGAAATGATTCTTAGCAGCCAGGGCAATGACTTTAGGGTGAAATGAGCAATTAGCCCAATTAAGTTCCAGAAAGACTTCACTTATCATTTGTTCTGACAAAATAGCTTCTCCTAGATTCTGAGCTTCTGTCCATTTTCATCTACATACTACTAACTCAACTTATTTCATTTTTTTCTCTAAACTCAATGGTAAATTTCTAGAGAACAGATCAGATCTTATTTTGCCTTTCATTTCCTATCTCGACTTCTCCCAACTCCCAGTACCCTTGTTCCATAAGACTTAATGAATGAGATTGAATTTACCTTAAGTTCCAGATTCTTAGCCTATCATTAGTGCTTTGGACCCACAATTTATAAATTATATAAATATGTAATAGTAATATATGAAATAATATGTAAATTTATAAAGTCAATTCTGCTTTTCAAACACACAACTTACAAATGAGTTGTGCTGTAAAAGGTCGCTATAGTCAGTCATTAGAAATTTTGTACTGTGTAAAAGGTTCTCGAAAGACCCATCAAAGATGACTTCACCCACAGTGTACCAGGTGCAATAATGGCTCCAGACAACCAAAGATGGAAGCATAGTACCTTTCCACTCCAGGGGAAAGGACCCTTCCTCCTTCCAATAGCTCCTTTCTCAAGGAGGACTCCCCCATTTCCAAGGGACTGAGATTAGACCCCAATCCTTTTTAACTCCACAAAAAGTGGAGTTAAAAATCAGCAAAATGGCCTAAGGTCTCTGAATAGCGCAAAGAAGGTGGAAAAGGAGCAGTAGGGTAACATTTACTCCTCCCTCTTTCCCATCTCTTCTGTCTTTTATTTTGCTATTATAGGAAGAGAGGGAGTAGTCCTGAAGCTTTCCTTCAGCTATAACTTGGTTTCCCCTTCAGTCCATCTTTCTCTCTCTTGGGTTTCATCTCATAGCTCTCTTAAGCCCAGAAACTGTGGGACAGAGGTAGTCGTGGCTGAGGGTTAGGACCGAAGATGGATGTCTAACAGACACCTTCTTCCTTTTCCTCTTTCTCATGTCTAATCTATTCCTTTTATCCCACCAATTCATCCCTGATCCCACCACCATATACTAGATCATGATAAAAGCTGGAGAATCTAGACTATAGCTTGAATAATGGGTGGTGTTGGTCACTAAGATTCTTAACAGCAATGGGCCTCTCAATTGGTGGATGATCACAGAGGTGGGTACAGGAGGCAGGAAGAGAAGTTTCTTTCTCAAGGCAGGTGTACTCAGCCAGCTAGAGCAAAACAAGAGCTGCATGTCCATAAACATAAACAGCTGTCCTTCATTACTTATCTTGCCCCAAAACATAGCACCATGGGTTGACAGGTCCTTAGCCTTTATACAAAACATAAATGTCTTTGTGATGACCTTGTTGCCAATGTCTTGTCATTTAGAACATCCATCTTTACAATGAATGTGGACCCAAACCCTGTCTTCCTATTAATGCTGCATTTGAAACTGCATAAATCTACTCATTCTGTCAACAAATTTTCATAGAGCATTTACAAAAAATTGCTATGTGAACATGGCAAACTTCTTTCCTTTCTCATGGAGCTTACATCTAGTGTAGAATGCAATGTGACAAGTCCTTTGTTGATGAGGTATTGCCTGTTGTGTAACTATATTAGAGCGGCACCTAACTTATCTTAGAGATGGTGTAGTTTCTCCAGATGCACGTAAGATCATGGGAGATTAATTTCTGCAGAGGGATCAGCATGTACAAAGGCCCAGTGGCAAGAGAGAGCATAGAAAAAAGACATCATGCTGTTAAGTGGAGGCACTTAAGCTGAGCAGAAAAATCCACAGTAAAGCCCCGCTATTTTGCTGACTGATACTAAGGAAAAATTCTAGGAACAGGGCCCTGGGCTATTAAAATGCTCCAACCTACATGCCACCACTACTACCACCACCATCATCACCATGCCACACTCTATGTATCCACTGCAAGACAAGGATTTCATTATAATGAAACTTCACAGACACAGATCAAATAACATGGGACAAGGGTCTAAGCTCAGATGGCTGCTGTTCTGCAAGTTTCTGGTTTACCCAGCCTATTAGACTGTAGCCAGATGTACTGTGTTACCTACATAATCCTTATCAGCAGCATTCCATCTGTGTCACCCAAGTAGCAGGAATTAGGCAGACACCCTTTTGGCAAGTGGCCCGAAGAGTACAGAACGCAGGTAAGTCTTGGAGGCATGTAACCCACGGCCCTCCAAGCTGGGAGAGAAGAAAAACACATTGAGTTTCTGCCCCAGATACTCGCTTTCGTCGCTCTTGCATTCCAGAGAGAGGTGGGTGGGGGGAAATTTGGAGGTTAGCTGTGGGCCTCAGAGTGATGATTACTTTGTAATGGAACAAATTAAATTATGTGAAATTTTAGATGCTTTCCCCCTGCCCTAGCGGCTCCCAATCTATTTAGGGGTAGACAGGAAAAGGGGACCTTCACAACAGCTGCTTAGCTGCTTGAGCTCAGAGAGGAAAACCATAATTTGTCTGTAATCCCTAATGCCAACAGTTGTTCATTAAGAAACAAAACTAATGTAATCTTGATTATTTGCTCAGATTTCTACTCTATCATGTTTTGTACATCTGGCAGGCTAATGTAATTTTCCTCAGAAACCCAAAGCAATCTGGTGCTCAGACAACACCATGCAGATTTAGGTAAATTCCAGGCTCAGATTAGCATAATACTAACTAATCACGAATATCATTTGCATTCATTAGAGTGTTGGGGAAAAATTGTTTCTAAATGGCAGAAAATTGAAAGAAAGATTAAGGGTAAAGGCTTGAAAATCCTGTTTGGCTTGATGTGACTGTATTACAGATGATTTTTCTCTTACAAGGCCTAATATTTAATGTGCAAGTATTAATTAGAGTATTGGAAAAAGATTGCATCTAATTAGAAGAAAACTAAGAGAGATTAAGGATCAGGCATATGGACTTGCTTTTTCTTGATTCAAGTGTGGAACAGATGATTTTCTGTGCAATGCCCAAGAGCTTAAATGTGTAAAAGATAGGGCGAATAATTTTTTTTAGATTAATTTTTTAGAAAGGGCCAAGCCTTTTTTTGAGATAAGGGAGAAACACCATTTCTTTCTCTCATGGAGAAATGAGTTATTGGTCAGTACCTTTGTTTTTATGATCAAGGAGAGAGAATAACAGAATTAAACTCCTAAGTCTAAAATACTCCCATAAAGTCCACACACTGGGAAAACCTAAAAGTCATGGTAATAGACCCCAAATGATGAACTGGTTAAAAAATAATAAAAATATCCCACCCCCCACCTCCTGGTCATTAACTATTTTCCTTGCAATTTCCCAGGTCCAGCCATTTGGTATAAACAGAATTGTTTATAGGCTGTGTGCTGGGGCCTGTGCCGGACTGTGGTTGAAAGCAATTGTCTGTAAATCCTGTCTCTTCACAGTTCGGCTGCTGTGGGGCTAAATTCAGCGCTGCCTTCCTGAGGGCTCAGAGCAGGTGCTGGCCAATAGCTTTGGCTTCTCCCTCTGACAGATGAGCAAATGGAGCCCATTCCCCTGGTGGGGAGCCAGCTGAGCAGCCATTAGCAGACACGACTTTCAATGTACAGGCTAGCTGAGCTGCTAGCTGAGCTGACTGGGCTTCAGGCTTTGGCCTCAGGATGGCATAGGAGCCTGTTAACGCAGAGAGTGGTTTGGGGATCAGCAGCTTTGGCAGCATCTGGAAGCTCTTTGGAAATGCAGATTCTCAGGCTCCACTCTAGACCCACAAAGTTAGAATCTGCATTTGCACATGATCCCCAGGAAAAGCAAAGACTCATTACAGTTTGAGAAGAGCCTATGTATAAGATACCAGATCTGAAACTTTTAGGAGTATAAATCTCACATGGAGAACTTGTTACAACTCAGGTTCCTGGGTCCAAATTTCAGTTTCAGGAGGTCTGTGGAAAGTAGCATACTTGGCACCACACTAGAGAAACACCTGGGTGGAGGAAGGAGCATGGATTCAAATATACCTCACCTACTGAGTTGGTGGAAAGTTGCTTAATGACCGTTAAGTCTCAATTCATTTTTCACATGGGGAAAATAGTGCCTGTTTTAGAGGGTGATGGTGAGAATTGAGTGAGCTCACATCTGCAAAAGGCTTAGCACAGCATCTTGTGCATTTAGGCTCCGCAGATATATTAGCTCCATTCCCCCTTTCTCTGTTTGCAAGCCACTTCTTCCACCTGGCCTCTTTATGTTTCCCCACCCCTGGGTCCTTTCCCATGCCAACCAAATGCCCACTTTAGTGGCAGCTGCCCAATGACTCTTACACCTTCACCTGCACTGTTCTATCTTCTGGCGACGTCACCAGACTCCAAGCTTTTCCTAAATCTTCCAAATGTATCCATCCCTTAGCCTATTCTCTCTGCTCTGTGCTAAACTGGAAGATGGCTCAAAGCTAATAGCTGAGATTGTATGCGGTGTCTTAACTATGCTGTTTTTGTTGGGGACTTAGGAGGTAATGTCTTGACCTAGTGTTTCTCATTCATGGTTGTCTGAAGATGGTTTAAAAAAAATGCCCAACACCCTCCTCCATAGAGATTCTGATTTATTTGGCTGGAGTGAGACCAAGCATCTGTATATATTTTAAAGTTCCTCATGCAGTTAAAAATGAGTGCCAAGATTGGGAACTGTGCCTTTAAGAAAGAAATTAAGGAGATCAATAAAAAGGATATTTTAGCCTGAAAGACCTTTCAGTACTTTTCAATTAGACTACTTCAGCCATCTCTTAAACGAAATGGGTGCTAAATGTTGACCTACATCTCATTCAGTTATCCTCCATAGCATTTTTTGGATTTTTCTTGAGAAATGCATCCTGGGATTAGCTTTAGAGGCCAGGTCCCCTTCTTTGTTAAGTCACTTAAACATTCTGTGAGAAAGCCCCTTCTTTCAAAGACAAACCTAGGAATATTAGGAATATCCATTCAGTTCCTAAGTCCACGATGTCTACCTCCTATTTTCTGTAAACTACCTTTTGGAAGAGAATCAAGTAGGTGTGCAAACCCAGGAAGATGGTGGACATGTGTGTGTGCATGCATGTGTGTGAGTGTGTGCTCTTGGAAGATGAAATACTAAGAAATTTTAGTATAGCATCTTAGTGGAAGAATTGTGGACTGGATAACAGAACAACATGTATCAGATTTCTGCATTCCCATATTAGAGCTCTGAAAACAACCAATTGCATCAACACAATGTCTAGTAATGTTCAATAAATGTAATTCCCTTCACCATTCATCCATCTACTATAAAAGGTACATTGCCATAAATTTTATAGGCAAAATTCACTAGTTATGGTGCAATAAAACTAACAATTTAAAAAATAATTAAAAACAGAATAAATGTTGTAAATAGGATTCAAACTAAATACAGAATTTTTAGAAAATAAAAAGATAGTATAATGCACATTTATTCAGCACTGTGTGTCAATTATAATTACTTTGCATATATTATCTTGTTTAATCCTCTCAAAAATCCTGAAGTGAGTATTATTATCATCTTCCTTTTACACTTAGATAAATTGAGGCATAGAAAGGTCGAGTAACTGTTTTAAGGCCACACAGAGAATAAGCAATGTAACTGAATTTGAGATAAAACAATCTGTCTGCAGAGTTTGCATTTTTCACCAGTGTGCAATGTTAAGAATGAAAACTTATGGGATTTGTCAAAATCAAAAAGAAAAACTATGGCTTTCATTATTTTTCACAACTCTTTTTATTTAAATTGAAAATAAGCAAATTAAGCCTTTACACAAGAAGATGGCGGTGAAATAACAAAAAACCTAAGGAGAGTAGGAATGTAAGTTTTTTTTTTTTAAAGAAATTAATGATTTAGAAAAAGAAAATTATAGAATGGAGAAATAAGAGTTGGTCTTTTGGGGAGAAAAAGGAAAACATAAACATGTAAACATGTAAAGGCAAGGTTACATAAGAGGGTTAAAAATAAAAAGAATGTATCTCTGTGTGGGCATATTTGAAAATTTAGATGGAATAGATGTTTTGTAAAGAATATATAAGCTATCAAACATTGGCTCTAGAAGTATAAAACCCAAGTAGTCGTATGATCATGAAACCCCTTTTATAAGTTAAGATAAAAAAATCAAATTAAATTTTAAAAAAGAATTTTTTCTATTAATAAAAAAACCTCACACCTTTGCAATGCTTGACTTTATGGGAAAATTCTTTTAAAATTTTAAAGAATTTCCATGTCGGGAGCATAAAAATATATGAAAGTTATTTAATTCATTTTATAAAGCTAGCCTACCTCTGATTCTAAAAGTGACAGAGCAAGGAAGGAAGAAAGGAGAGAAGGGATGGAGGAAAAGAGAGAAAGAAGGTAGAAGGGGAAAAAGGCAGAATAGAAGATAGGAGAAAATTTACTACAATTTAATTTATAAATAGGGGTGCAAGAAGCTAAATAAAATATTAATACATTGAGTCCAGCCCTATAATGAAAGCATATTAAATTGATAAATCAAATGTTTTTTTTTTCTGTAGAGATTTTAGGTTAATGTTAAGACTGCTCTTGTTTAATCCATTACAGCAATAGTTAAAAAGAAGAAAAACATTCTACATAATTACCTAGATACATGCCAACAAAGATATACCAAGAAATATGAGGATAAAGTATTAATATTATCAATATCTATCTCAAAAAAATAATAAAAAACCATATTTTAATAATACTGTAGAGCAGAATTTCCTGGAGTGTGTTCTGTAAAATAGTAGTCCCTCTGAAACCTATTAATTTTATTCAATTTATAGAATAAAAATCTCAGAATCAGAACCAAAGTACATATAATATTCTGAATGCATTTCAAGTAGTGCAGCATATGGCTAAGGGTACAGGTTCCAGCAATCATACTTCATCAGTTCTAATTTCAATTCTGCCTCTTATTGGTGGTATGATCTTGGGCAAGTTACTTAACCTTTCTGAACATCTCTTTACTTATAAGTAAAAGCAGGAAAACCCACTTCTACTTATACAAAATAGAAATAATGCTAGTACTTCATAACGTTAACATGAAGTGATAAAATAACTTTTATAAACTACCCAGATATTGGTATATATTAAGCACTCAATAAGTACTATCATTATATAATTACTATATAATAATTATGTGACAAAAGGACCTTTTAGATCAATGGGGAAAGTTAGACAACATAATAGATAAATGGAGATGGAGCAACTGGCAAACTATTGGGGAAAAAAAATCATTAGTTGGATCCAAATATTTGTACCATACACTAAAATAAAACAATGATTAAAAAGTAAAAACCAAGAATTAAAAAAAAACTATAAAACAACTAGGGGAAAATTGAATATTTGTCTAGGTGTATCATAAAGACAGAATCCACATGGAAAGGCAATAAACTTGACTATATAAAAATATATTGTATAATATAAATATATAACAAATAATGCCTCGATATTCTATAATTCCAATTATAGACTATATTAATTATATAATATAAGCATACGTAATACAAGTATATTATATCTACATGTATAATTTATATATAAATTTAAAAAATTAAAACTAATAGAAAGGATTATAAAAATTAGTATACAAGATAATTTTTTTTAAAATATATTGTATAATATAAATATATAACAAATAATGCCTCGATATTCTATAATTCCAATTATAGACTATATTAATTATATAATATAAGCATACGTAATACAAGTATATTATATCTACATGTATAATTTATATATAAATTTAAAAAATTAAAACTAATAGAAAGGATTATAAAAATTAGTATACAAGATAATTTTTTTTAAAATATTCAAAAATTATGAAAAATGTAAAGAAGCAACACAATACACAAAAAATACAAAAGGACTATGAATACATAGGAAAATCTTTACTAGCATTCAAAGATATTAAAATTTAACCAATGAGCAACTTTTTTACTCCTACATAACTAGTAAAAAAATAAATAAATGATTCCTAGTATTGAAAGAAAAAAGAAACACTTTCCAACATTGCTGCTTGGATCATAAATTGGTAGGCACAACACAAACACTTTGGTGGAGAGATAGGCAATATTTATCAAAAATCTTTAAAACTGGCACATCTTTTAACTTAGCAATTAATTGAGGAAATTATTCCATGCGTGGGACACAAATTTAGTTACAAGAAACTGAAGCAGTATTGTTAAAGCTGGAATTATCTGAAATAGCAATGCCGTGGGGAGAAATCTTCATTACATAATACCAATTAGGGAAAAGAAAAGGTTAAAATTCAGTGTTGTGATATCATCCCTAAGAAGAAACAAACACACATAGAAATGCTAAAAAGATGCACAGCAAATATTTAGTAGTGGTAATTTCTCAACAATGAGTTGACGAGTACTGGTTTCTTAATACGTGATTTTTGTTTCATAGTGCTTTTGTGAATTCTGCAATTTTATACAGTGAGAACAAAATGTATTTGTCTCTTAACTGGACTTCCTTTAAAATAGATATGAAGACAAAGAGATATTCGTTCACTCTATGGAATTAAATCTATGCACTATTTCCTCTGCAGTTATGATATACATTTTAGGCAAAAGAGCTACAAATACTACTCATGTGGTTCTAATCTTAATATCCAGTTTCTTCTCTAAGACTCTGGTTTACAATAAACAGAACTTTTGTTATAAATACAAACTCACACTTTAGTCAACAGCATCAAAGAAAAGTGTGTCTATTCTTCTGTGGCTTTCGTCCCAGCTCATGACTGTCCGCACAAAGGTACAGCATTGCTTTCTTCTATCAGGGCTTTTATTGCTAATTGCAAATAAGTCAAAGTCTAAGGCTCCAAGTAATCACATCTCATATTTAAAATGAGTTTTTATCAATTCCATTGTGAAGAAAAGCTGCTTCCTCAAAAACACTCTGAAAACTGCCTACACCTGCTAATTTCTAACCAGAAAGAGCCATTTTCACTGTGGGCCAGGACCTGTGGCT
The DNA here is from genome assembly GCF_000325575.1 of Pteropus alecto. Classification (NCBI taxonomy): domain Eukaryota; kingdom Metazoa; phylum Chordata; class Mammalia; order Chiroptera; family Pteropodidae; genus Pteropus; species Pteropus alecto. The sequence goes on from NW_006441071.1 coordinate 5,119,881, forward strand.
TTCTATCTTCTTACTCTTCTCTCTCTATATATTTGCCCTCATACTTCAGTGGTGGGAGGGTTATTTCATCATCCCTTGGCCTTTTGACAAACAGAATGACTTCCAGATTGGACCGAAGGAAATAAATTGCAAAAGAAGGGGAGCCAGGAGTATTGTTGATGTGTTTACTCTCTAATAGTACAGGTTATATTTGGAATTTGCCAAGCAGACTGTCACTAGTTGTGTCAGTGATAGTAATAAAAATATGCTTCAGACTTCCAGTGAAATGCAAGAGTAAATAAGTCCTGCATGGAAGGGAGGAAGAGGAGGGAATTGCTTTCCCACATCTCTCAGAAGGACCCTCATCATTGTTTCACTCCACTTCTCCACTTCACTCCTCTCCGTGGCTTTATGGCTTTGCTACTTGTCCTCGCTACAAAGTGGCAGCATTCTTTCTGCAGTTCCCTGTGTAACTGGTCTTTCTCTCACTGTATATATATATATAAATATATATCTACATATCTCTATATAGTGAGTGTATACACACCCACATACATACATATATACATGCATTAGGAGGTACCAGAGAAAAAAGAAGATGGGAAATATTTTTTTAGCATTAAATTTTTGATGAGATAGAGTCCAGTTTAGCAGAGGCAAGAAATGGTACAATGGTCCGCTCTTCACTGATGGCACGTAAGGAACTAATTTTTGCCATATTATCTTGGGTGGGAAAGTGGGTGGAGGGTGATTGTCATCATTTCTCTTCTGCAGAACATGTGTGGTTGGCCACTGAAAAGAGTGCTTGCACTTCCAAATTAATCAGCGCACAACTAGCTGGCATTCTAAATTAGCCAGAAAGTTCTGATTTACTCCTGTAGAAGAAAGAGATTAGGATATAAGCTGTACAAGGGTATGAATTTTGGTTCATTTTGCCAGGTGATAAAATCCCCAGCACTCTGTGCCCCGCATGAAGTAAGCCCTTGAGAATTGCTTGCTGAATGAATGAACTGATCTCAAGAAAACTCGTTTCAAACATTTATTTTAAGCAACGTCTATTCTATTTCCTGGGGTCAGCATGTCTTGTTTTTTCACGCGGTCATCCTCACTACTCTAAATAACTAATGTGCTGAATATTGACCCTGAGGAAATATTAAATCATCAAAGAAAGTCATTATATTCAATAGCTTCCATTTTTTTAATGGTGGAAACCAAACTAATAAGATTTAGTTTGTGAACAGGGTTGAAGTAAAGAGTTTTTAAAGCTTAGTTAATCGAGTGTTTTAATTAAGCTGCATGTTAGACACGACTCTTTGGTTCTGTGACCCAAAGCAGCTTGAACTAACACACACAAAAGGGGGCCTTATTGATTCATGCAGTCCAATGTAATGTGGAAGAGATAACGGTGTAGGAGGAGAGGCATGTCCCTGGGTCATGCTCAGAATCAGAGGCCAAAAATCACCAGGCTCACATTCAGGCTCACATCCTCTCTACTACTGGGTGTTTAATTCATTCCTAAAGGCCACAGTCTCTGCGAGATGGGACAACAGGACCCAGCGCTTCCTAGATTTATGCCATACAACTCTCAATGTGTAAGAAACTGTCATTGTTGGTTCTAGATTTTATTTAAACTGCTGGGAAGGATTTTGATTAGATTGGCTTGGATTAGACCCTGTCCTCCAGACCAGTCAACAATATCCAAAAGGTCAAAGTGACATAAGAAAATAAAATTTTCCAAGGGATATTTATAGATGAGGAATGGGTAGTTTCCAGGGGAAATAGGAGAAGGTGGTTCCGGGGAGACAGTCCTGTCAACATCTGCTGTGCTCACCTGTTGGCCCCAGGGTGTGATTGATCACCGCTTTACTACATAAATATTATACACATGTACCAAACGGTTTGGATTCCTGTGCCTAACCTGTGTCATTTGTCCATTCTTACGCAAGCAGCTTATGAGATGGAGGCTGACCTCCCAGGCATTGCATGTAGGTAGCAAGTCCTTCCTTGGAGCATTTGTCAGTTGAGAGGGAGAGCCCTGGTTTGCTTTAATGAGTCCTTTTCCTCTCCCTGTCATCCAGTCAAAGTGAGTTTTAGAACTCTAGCCTCTTTCTTTTCTCTCTCTCTCCTCAAAAACCTAACAAACCTTACAATATACAGGTGATGTATTACTGAATTGTACTCTTGCAATCAATGTAATTTTATTAATGTCACCCCAATAAATTTGATAAAATAAAAACAAACCCATATGTAATTCCTCCTGCTAGGGAACTACTCCCCTAGACTCACCTTTCCAGAAAGCACTCTTCTTCTCTCTCTTTATCTAAGCACTCTCATCTACCTCTCCCAAGTAACAGCAAAATTCAATGAAAAATCTGTGTTTTACTTTGAAACCTTTATTATTTTAGGGGTAGAGAATGAGGAGGAAAAATAGGAAATGGTAAGGGTGAGACTCTTTGGAATAAACCTAATCTACATATTCAAAATTTCAATATACACGTGCTTCCAATATCCCCATATTTATTTTGCTTCATAGTTTCTCCAAACATAATCCCCTCTAATTATTTATTTCATATTATCCTTATTAATCCCTCATTTTTGCCAAGTGTAGAATTATTACCTATCCCCTCTCAAGAAAGAGTTAAGAGACATTATAATTGCCTCCTTGTATGATAACCATTTTAGAGTACAGTTTTCTATGGAGAGAATAGGTAATCCAGGCTATTAACAGAGTTGCTGAAAAAATTCTTTACCTTATAAAGAAGTTTCAGCTTCACAACTTGTTTTCACTAACAATAAATCTACAACTTCTTCTGAGGTTTTTTATTCAAGTAGTATTTCTTGGTGGACGTCAGGGGCTGAGTCCTTGAGGAATTTCAGCCCTTTGATCCTCAGGCAGGATCCTCTGTGGTGGCTTCTATAGCTAGTCCATCTTCACTGCGCCCATCCTTGTTGCTCCCGGTGCCCCCTGCCCAGCCCTGCTCTTCTCCCCACCAAGTCCTGGAGGTCGGGTGAAGGGACTTCCAGAGATGGAACAGACTAGCCAGTCTTACCAATTCTTTTGGGGGCCAAATACAGCATCCGGATTGTTGAAGAGACTCACCAAGGGCTGGTGGTTGTGGGGCATGGCGGGGCAGGTGGAGGAATGCTATGTGGGGTTTGTGTTGGTAGTCCACTTGCCCCAAGAGCAGTCCCTGGCCCAAGTCTCAGATGGTGACCCTTGAAGGGGGCAGTGCTTCATGTTCCTTTCCCAGTTACTTCTTCTGTACCTCCCGTCTTTGGAAAAGGCCCCAGCAAAGTGAGATTCTGCAGCTAAAGTTTTTTTATGTTTTCCCTCCAGGAAAGGATAGGGATTATCTACCAGTATTTAGGGAAGCAGAGGAAAAAGGAGGAGAGTTAATATTTATTAATCACCTGCTATGTGAAAAATGCTTAGGCAACACTCATACACATTTATATAAGGAAGTGATTTCTTGAATGACTAGAATTCGATGGGGTTCCAGCAGAATAATTTTCACACCACTCTCTTTCCAACTCAGTCTGTTAGATTTTCTGCCCTGGGAGGAGATTTAGGGCAGCTTCTTTAGCTCTTCCAGGTCACTTTCAGGCATCAATAAACATTCTCCTTTTCAGGAACCTTTCCTCAATCCCTTATTTGCAATTCTGAAATCCCCAACGCTCTAAAAATCAAAACTTTTTTGAAGCTTGCTACAAAGTCATTTGGTGAAAAAATCTGACATAAACTGATGTGAGGCTATTTGTTATCACTACAAATGGCCACCTTGTGTGGATAACAATATATTTTACTGCAGAGATATTAACCTGTTTGATTATGGGGTGCTGTCCCGCACTCACTGAAAACAGGATATGCCCTTTCTAAAAACATGAAAGTTCTGAATTCTGAAATCTATCTGTCCCCATGGGCTGTGGATAAAAGATTAGTACAGAGACCTGTAATTTGAATTGTCAGTCCGTTCCAATATCAAAATGTGAATTTCTCACGCAATTCAAAGTTTCTCTCCCTGGGCAGCATAGGACCAACTCATGAATTTTGTAGAGCAGCGATGAGAAAGAGACGAGGTGGCCCTGCTATTTCATAGCTATTCTTCCATCTTGTTTTTCCTCTCATCCTCGGCTACTCACCCAGCAGCCTCTGCCTTCGCCAGAGTGGGGAGAGAGGAAGAGGAAGGACGGTAATGTCCCTGGTGCTGTTGTAATCTGGGTTTGGTGTTCTCTGCGGTTCTTCCAAGACAGCTGAATGCCTCCTAGCACATCCCTGCAGGGGCAACGGGCTCAAGGGCGCAGAGGAGTTGGGGAGAGCCCTGTTCGGGTGGGGAAGGGGGCACGTCCAACATCTCTGCTTAGAATGAGGGAGTCCTTGCTCTCACCTTGTTCTCGTCTTTGGAGCTTCAACAGAGACAAAGACATGTCCCATTTAGAACTCTGTTACACATCCGTTTTCTCATTTTTAATGCTCACAATTAACCTGTGAGCATTAACCTGTGAGCCACAGCCAGTTTTACAAATGAAAAGGCCAAGGTAACAGAGGAAAGTAGGGATTAAAACTCACATTTACTCATGCTGGTAAGCAAGGTGATTTCAAAAGAAAAAAAAAAAATTAAAGCTAAGATTAAGGGAGCAAAGGTCACAAGGAGGCTATTAAGAAAATCTTTATATCAAGGAAGCTGAAAGGGTGAGTTTAAAGGAATCGGTGCGTTTTCATTCTATTAGCAGCCACTACAAAAGAAATAACTTCTTTAAAAGGCAGGGGAAACACTTGTCCCTAAAGGGTATAATCATAGAAGCAGAAAGAGAGTCCAGTTTCCAAAGAACCACATCTAGACATGAGGAAAAAAGGGACATGATGAACAGGAACTATACCGCTATGTTTTCTGGAACTTTCTGTTCCCACTCACCACTCGTCAAAACCCAGAAAAATCTGTACTCTTTAAAAGTCAAAAGTGGGTTTGAGATCCACTGGGATGAGTTTAGAAGCCTCCATTGTGCTCAGAGTGGGTCTAAATTTGGAAATAAACTCAATCCCACAGATTCATTATACAGTTGGCACGATGAGGAGAGGAACTGAAAACTTTCCTTGTCTGAATTTCTCGCTTCTTTGGAAAAGGAGACTTAACGGGAGAGGCTGACATTTCAAAGACATAGCTTAGCTGAGTTTAGAAACCGGGGAGTAGGCGGTTTTCAGAAGGCACCTGTAAACACCATGTAGATTAGCTGTGGGAAACGCGTGAGAGTCCCAAGATGGCATGAAGAGAAACAAAGAAGAATATTCTCCTCCCACCGAAAGGAGAAAAGTGTAGGACTCTAGGGCAGGCAAGGAATGTTTCATTCACTCATCCATTCATTCAAGAAATACTTATTAAATTGGGGTTTTCGTTTAGTTTGTTTTCTGCCAGAGTTCGGCACTGGGATACAGAAGAAAATAAAATGTGAAGCAAATAAATCATAAGTGGGTATAAAATTACAGACTAAGATAAATGTTCTAAAGGATAGCATTACGTCATATAAAAGGAACCGTGAAGTTTCCTTGAGGAAGCTGGATGTGAGCTCTCTGTGAATAATAACTATGGCTTATTTAATTGAGCCAACCATGTTCTAATGCTTTTTATATATAAAGCCATGCAAGCCTCACAACACTGTGAAGTAAACACATGTTCTTGCCTATCGCTGGAATGTTCTCTCCTATTCTCCCGCTTAATGCCTTGGAGAAATCAGTGCAGTGGAAGGTAGGCTACAAAGCAAGATTCCCTGGCTTTGAATCCTCACTGACTTGCTGTGTGACTTTAGGCAACTTACTTAACCTCTCTTTGCCTTGGTATTCCCATCTGATATACTGGGATCATGATAGTACCTACATGGGCTGCAGGAATTTAAAGCAGACCAGTGTGACTGGTGGAAGAGTGTGTGAAATATGGTTGGAGAGGCAAGCAGGGTGCAGATCTTGAATTAGGAATAATCGAGTGCCTACTATGTGACTGGCTCTGCACTGGGAACTTTACACATTATCTCAGCTTGGTGGCTTCTCTTCAAGGAAATGTTCATTAAACAAATAACTGGGTAAGTAAAAAAGCAATCATACTCTTTTAAGGCTGATGGGGTACAGTGCCTCAGGCTAAGATTCTTCTTCAAAAAGGAACTGTGCCACCTGAATAGCTTTCTGATTTTTAATTAGCCTCTTTTCTCAGTTCCAATGACAGAGCCTCCTGGGTTGGAGCAGAAGTAAAGCATGCAGGTTAGTTGGAAGACATAAGCTTCGCATCCGAAAAATTAGGGCTCAAGTCCCATACCTGCCTTGTTTCAGGCCGTGTGAGCTTAGGCCAGTCCTTTCCATGAGCCTCATTTTCCACATCTGAAAAGATACATTAATCAGAACTGCCTCTCCAAGTTGCTATAAAGATACATGAAATGTACGTGAAAACCATTTTTGTAATCCGTAAAGCACCATGCAGTGTTATTGACCATTGGGAACTGACTCCCTGTCTTTCTACTGGGCTCTCGCTAAATGCCTCAGTCAAGACAGGGGGCACAACTGTCTTTGGCAACCTTCTCAGCTTCCATTTCAGAAGCACTCTTTCTCCTTGGCCAGGTCCTTCAGCTTCCACCTCCACCATCCTGGTCCTCATCCCCAGGACTTTCTGCTAGCCATCAAAATGTCTGTTTACACAGGCATGGTTAAATAAGGCTTTTCTCCTTCCAGGAATATTTGTCATGTAGATGACCCCTACAAGGAAATAAGTCTCTACTGGCAGAAATGGTGGTTCTGAAATCCTCAGTTTCAATACTTCAGATCTCTCTGTCTCCCTCTCTCCCTCCCTCCTGCGCGCACGCACGCACTCTCTCGCTCTCGCGTTGCCAATGACTGGCACATATGGCCTACTACTATAAAACCCTTCAGGTGGGAATCACCTCTTAATTGCTGAATTCCCAGTGATCTGCTCAAAGCCTGACACATAATATGTGCCTAATAAATGTTTGCTAAGGAATTGAGTAAGTGACTGAAATAACCAGTGTGACAAATGCTGTCCATGTTGCAGACAATTCCTAGACTAGCTACTGTAGCTAGTATTTTCTAGTATCTCTCCCTTTTTACTCAAGAACCCCATCACACTATCTCTAGTTTGGAACTATCAGACATCCTGATTTCCTCTGAAGTCTATCTCCCACTCCTCTGTATATCTTCAGTCTTCATCTGGGATGGCCCGCGCTATTTCTCACTATTTAAAGTCATCCTTGGATGCATCCTTGAGGCATTTTGTCCATCTCTTTCTAAAGAGAGCTTATCTACTTGTCTTTCAGCTGGGATTTAGTGTTCCGCTGGTCATTGTCCTCCCTGCTCACCCAAGCTGCCCAGTGAGAAGTTGGAGTCACTCGGTGCAGGAAGTTTGGTTCCGTTCCAGAGCCTTTTGTTAGTAAGCTTTTCTGATCAGTCTCCTATTGGCTGAAACCAAATGTAAAGTTCACAGCAGACCCTTTGTCTGTTTTACAGTCATAATTCAACTCTTGGTAAATTTGGACATCTGGAAAGAGATCCACAGCTTCTCCCGACCTTCTAGGGAGGCATAAGCTTATAAAAAACACTAACATTAGAGACAAAAAGATCTGGATTTAATCTCAGCTCTGCCACTTCAGAGGCAAGAACATTTTCTTTTCTGAGCCTTGGTTTGTTCACTCATAAAATGGATATAATAGCTCTTTTATTTGTCTAGGACTCTTTTGGTTATAAGTGACATAAACATACTTGATTCAAGAAAAATAAGATGTGGAAAATCTGTGGCAATCTGTTCTGTTTCAGGCAAGGTTAGAACCAAGAGCTCCAATAATCTTTCCAAATTTGAGTACTTTATCTCTCAGTTCTACTTCTCTCTGTATATTATTTTATTTTGAGGATGCCTGTCAACAAGTGGCAGGAGAAATGTCCCTTAATTAATCAAGCAAAAGAGATCCTTGTTCATCTAGCAGGCATAACTCACAGAAGAAATCTGCTTAGTCTAGCCTGGACCAAATAACTACCTCTGTATCTAAGGCTTAAGGCTTGGTAATTGATAGCTCACCAGGGCTAAAGGCACATGAGAGGGATGGTTACTCCATGCAGGGGATGCTGGAAGATGAATTCAGGTTCATTACAGAATTCTCTCAATGGGGTTCTCATGATGCATATGTAAAGTGCCTCATGTGTTATGAGATGGTGTTTGGAAAGTCTCTTAAACCGTATCAGACACAGTGGAGTTCAATAGACTTTAGTTATTTCTCTCTCTTTCCCCATCTCCTTTGTATGATGAGAGATTCTCAGTTATAGATCCAAAAATCTATATTATGAATGAGTAATTCTCTAGGACAAAATCTCCCAGAGCCACCAGGACTGCTTTAGTCAAAATAACTTGAACAGAATGACACTGCTTGTAAGAACCTTTATTTATGCATGCATGGCCCTTGGCACCTGTCCCATGGTCAGCTTATAAGGGCTCCCCCAAAATTCAGTTGGGTGACACTGATAGAATATAGTATGAAATAATCCCAAAGTAACATATGACAAGGTTGCTTCCTAGTAACAAGATAAACAGAAACCTAGATACTTAGAATATAACTTAAGCCTCCATTTCTCAAAATCGTTTTTGATCAAATTTGGCATTCCATTCAAATAGTTCAGATTGGGAAATGTCAGCCCATTTGCAGATTCTTATGACTTTGTGGGCACCTTGTGGTTTATAGGTTTATTTTCTAGTTTCTCTGACTATAGAACGTTGTGTGGTTTGGTCTTGAAAAACTACAATAAACTAAGTTTTGTTGACCTGGTGACTACCTCAATTTGTAGAAAAGAAAGTACGTAGGGCTCATTATAGGTGTGTCACATGATAAGTGGGGAGGACAGACCATTTTATGTTCATAGAAAACAAAGTAAAATGCAATGGTTGGTATTTTATTTACCAAAGTGTCTTTTTAAAATCTCACAATAGCCTTGCCAGGTAGTTTTTATTATCCCCGTTATACAGATGAAGAGATTGAGCCTTACAAAGTTTAAACAAGTTTAAATAACTTGCCCAATATTCCAAAATTAGTAAGTGGAAGACATGGAACCTAAATTCTATTTGGTACTAGAGCCTTAACCACTACACCATCATAATTTCTGGATTAGAGCAGGCGAGACTTAAGATATTCAATTTGTGAAAAAATTAAATAGAGGGGAATATACCAATAATGGAATTTAACAATCTCTTAGCTTACCTTTAAACATAGTTCTGGTCTAAGAACAGGCTTTTCTTGTATACTAGCTTCTATTGCCTGCCCATCTGTATTTTTAATAAAGATAATTAGGGTCACCTTGGTTCAGCCAGACCTTCTTATTTATAATTATACTGCACCTGGAAACCTGAAAGAATGTACAGATTCATTTTAGGTCCCAGCCGATGCTTGGAATGGTTTGCCTTGCCCTCTAAAGACAAGCGGACTTTAGTGAAGAATTCAGGAAATTAGGCATTGAACCCATCCAAATAGTCCAGCAATTAAAATTGATCTCTAGCTCTTTGTCTCTCAAACACAAAGTTCATTTCTCTTCTCCTTAATCTATTGCTGCTACAATGTGGGCAAAAACACCGAGTAGCTCTGCTGATCCTGAAATCCCTGTAGATATGTTTGGGATGGATGGCATTAGTTTGACTTTTCCTTCACCTCAACCACAGCATGCCTGCCTTGGAATCTCTCAGAACTATAAGGATGCATCATTTTCCCTGTGATTGGTTTCCCACAAACTGTGGATACAGGTGACTTGCAATAGTAACCTTCCTTGGACACACCTTTCTCTCCAGCATTTTATTTCACAGGAAGATGGAAGAAGGATGTCAACAAGATTGTTTTGAACAGAGAGACCAGGTAACAGATCATTTTGTCCGTATCACAAACAACACTAAATGGTTCTACATCGATGCAGTCTGAAGATTTTTCACATTTTTTGTCATTCGAGATTTAAGAAGAATGCGTTTGAGATCGGTAAATAGCTTTTCAAAAGTTTAAGAGTCACTGTCTGAAAAGAGAAAGCTCTGCAATACTACCGTTATTGTGATGATTTTAATGAGTGTTCAATGAGTTCATGAGTGCAGTTAGTGTGATAAGCTAACAGTGATCACTTCCTGAGTAGGATAGAGACTGGGGAACAGGGAGTGGTCAGTCTGAAGGGCCTTTGAGGTATGAACACTCAGGAAAAGCAAGGAAATAACCTGTTCTACAATTAGTGCTTATTCCTGGAGTAGAGGACCCAAGTAGACTTTGGGCCCATGTAGCTCTTGCTAAGGTAAAGTCATTGGGTAGGAAGGCAGTGGATGTGTTGAGTGCCTCTTTCAGAAATTAAAGCAGATGAAGAAATCTTGATAGCCATAACAAGGAGTTATAACATGCAGCCATACTCTAAGAACCACTGTTTTGCAAGCTTTGTAGCATTCCATGTTGGTAACATTCTTGATTTGAAAAGAGCCTGATACCCTGACTCGCCAAAAAAATAAAGAGCCTCAAGGAAGCCAGTCAAGAACTTCTGCACACAGTAGTAATTAAATGACCCTTTCATGGTTCTATCGAATTAGTGGAAAATTAAAATGTACTGTTTGTCTTTGACATGTATGTAGTATGAAAAAAGAGCCAAAAATGAAAACAGGAAATCTAACAATTAACCCAAGAACATTCAACATTTCCTAATATGAATTTTGAAGATGTTGATTGAGTCAAAAATGAGAATGTTATTTATTATCCTGAACACTGACTCCTTTTATGAGGAAAGGGATTGTTGTCGTTCTTATTGTTTTGTTTTTGCTGAATTTACGCATGGAAAAATATTTGCCTAATGAGTGGAGGACTGAAAGTGTGAATTCCACTCCAACATCCCACCAGGAATCCTTATAATAAAAAAACAAACCAGAAAACTTCCACCACTACGAAAATCTCTCATGTATCAGCCAAAACCTTAAACAGTTTTTAAAGAAGAGGTGTATTTCCACAGGTATGCTCAGTGATGGTGCCTCTAATTGATGTGAAATCTGATCTAACTTAAAAGAACTGATCTACTTCAAAAGAAAAGCTTGTCCTCTCTGATTCTGCCATTTTAATTAATGAGGAATAAATAATAATCCTTTTGACTCAGAAGACCTTCCCCATATTGTGAAACAACCTTTACCTACAAGGGAAAGAACAAGGAGGGAGGGAGAAAGAAAATAGCCTCACATGGAGATTAAAGAAAGTCTTTCATAGTTTTTAAACTGTGCCAAATTAAAAAGCACAGAGCTTTAACACACTAAAGCACATCCGAAGAGTCCATTCAGCCTTATCTTCAAGGTTTACTATTCATCCAAGAAACATTTACAGACACCTACTTTGAGTTGAATAAGAGCACAAAGTCTTCTGGTCTCAGTACTGAACAGATAAAGGAGTTATCACATCCTTGTCCCCAGAGTGTTTATTTCATAATCTAATACATCCTTGAAATAAATGATTTAAGCATAAGATAATGCCATTATGGGAGAATGCAACAACGGAGTCCATTCAGGGATTTTCCTGTTTTAAAAGATCTAATGATAGAAAAATGTTACATAGAAAAATGTTTTCTCCTTTTTAAAAATTGGTGAAATCACATTTCACAAGCAAAAAATGCTCCTGCCTCAATTAGCAGTGCTTATTCCTTGTAATCCAAAAACTAAAACAAAATCGATAACCCTATCCACTTCTGTACTGTGGTGTGACAATTTATATTGAAATAATTTATATTAAAACATCTCCTGAAACATGGAGGCAAAATACAAGCCCTAACTGTAGAAGCCAAGCCAAACCTCTTAGAGACTTAACAAACAGAGCCCTCAGTGGCCCTCCACCCTATCTTTGTGGAAACATTTGTATCATAGCAAAGGAGAGAGAGCACCGCCTCAGTGTACTGTGTTGGAACCGGTGAGCTCTCCCCCTTGAACAGTAGTAATAATCACTGCTAACATAGCACTACTATAATGGGCTGAAACTTCACTGAAATGCTAACACCACCCTGTGAGGCATAGTCATCATTCCTTGTCAAACATTAGGCTTGTGAGGTACAAAGAGATTAAATAGTTTACCCAGTTGATAAGTAGTAGAGTCACAATTTAAATTCAGAAGTGACCAGGTTCAAAGCATTTCTACAATGGACACGCCCCCTTTCAAATCAAGGCCCTCAGTCCCTTTACCTATAAAATGAACTCAGCAAGTCCTCTCTCACAAAACTGTTGCTAGGAATAATCGAAATGTGGTAATGAATTTGAAAAGACCTTTTAAGTTTGAAGCACTGTAGCAGTGCATGAGATTCTGAGACACTATTCAACTGGATGAACAATTCATAGAACATGGATTCAAAAACAAAATCGTCATTAATTTACCTCTTCATCATCAGGATTTTTATGTTTTGGGTCTCCATGAAAAAATGGATACAGATTTTATAGGGCAAATAGAAGTCACATCTCATTAACTTTGAATTTTGAAAAATGGACCTTTAAGTGAATAATGAAACTTCTGGCCAGTGTCAAGAGAACAGAGAAAAACTCAAAGAGAGACAAGGAGCAACTTCTAGATTATCCCACCAGGATTTTGTCCCTTTCACATACAGAAAGCTGTGTCTTGAGAATGCCACAATGCAATTGGCTAGACATAAATTCTTGAGAGACCTCCTACCCATCCCTGCTACCTCCTCATGCCAGGCCCCTGACTCTCTCTCAGCCTTCTTCTCCCATTCTCCTCTTGCTCACATTCTCTGTCCCACAATGGGCATCGTTATCCCGGCTCCTCATGTTCTTCCACACTGCCTGACACTACATTTTCATCCCTCTTCCTGTTTTTGATATATGCTTTTATTTCTGGGTTAAGATGCTCTCCGAACGCTTTGTTGTCCATCACCTGAACTTGCCTCCAGATCTCCATCAAGTAGCTCAGGAGATGGGTTGGGATAATTAGCAGCAGTTTCCTAGCTCAGGGATATTTTTCTCTTTTAAAAGTATTTGATTTCTTCTAGTCACAGAAGGATGTGTGTCTATTAAGAATACTTTTGCAATGAAAGAAAACTCAATAGAAGAAAGAATCTTCTCCAATTTCCTCTACTCAAATACCGCTAACATTTGGGTCTTGATCATTCTGGTCATACGTCTTATAGTTTTCCCCCACCCTCTTACATGTGTAACAAGATGAATGGAAAGACATTAAATTTTACCTGTTTGCACCCTTTTCCACTCCTCCCTCCTTCTACCACAATCTGCTAAGGGAATTTTATCTTTTGTTACTAGGCCTCTCTATGTCCTTGTCACTCTACTCCCCCTTCCACCCTATTATCTAAGGAGATTCAGAGTTTCTTTCTCATTTTTAAGGTTGTTCTCTCCAGGGGTGTCAAGAGAGATGAAGTTACATTTTAGTAGGCAGGTGAATTTCAGCTGTGGAAAGAGTTTAAGGATGGGCGCTGAACGTTAGAGATATTAAAAGAATGGAGAGAGGGAATTTTTACAAGTACCATTTGAGGTTGTAGTTTGGATCTCTTCATGTCATTCCACTTAGACTGCTATGCTGCACCATCAAATTATTCCTAAATCTCAGGGACTTATAGCAACATTAATTTCATTCACTTACGTGTCAATTGTGGGCGGGTTCTGACTCAGCTTTTCATTACTAGGCCTAGGCTGAAGTGCCAGTCATACGTACTCCTATCATGACACACAAAATAAAGATGGTAGAACCACTTTATGACTCTTAAAGCTTCTTTTAATAAGTGGCATTTTTCACTTCTGCTCATCTTCCTGTGGTAAAGTAAGACATGGCCAGCCTGATGTCAGCAAGTATGGACATGTAATACTCCCACAGAGAGAGGAAGCCATATATTTGTAAATAATAATAACAATTTACCATGTGATAGTAAATTAAATCCTTTTAGAAAACATTCATCAATGGAGATTTGCTTGCAAGAATTTTATTAGGGGTGCTCTTGGAACGGCACCTGTGAAGGGAATATGGGAAACAGGATAGAGGAGAGAGAAAAAATGAACTGTGATGCAGTCTCAACAAAGGCTTTGGCTGATCTCCAAGGGCACTCTGAAGCTGGAATGGCCCCTCATAATTGTCCCAAATTGAAGCAAAGAGGTTGGATGTTTGCATGGCAGCACAGACTAGCCATTGGAAGGGACTGTCTCCTGGAATGGGAGTATGACCTTGGGTGGGCAGTCCCTGTAGCCAAAGACAACATTCCTAAAAGCTGGAGGAATCAGTGTTTCTGCCCCCAGGAGAGGGGCAATCTAGGTGGCACACACATAGTGTGTACGCATGCTCTTTAACATCCTTTATGAAATACCTATAAAGGCTGCAATTGCTTTTAATTATTACTTATTATCATTTTGCTTCCGAATAGTGTTCCACTGATGTAACAGCAGCAGAGGCTATCGTGGGGGCATCCATCAGTTTATATAAATGCTGTGATCACAAAGCATATATAAATAGGTATCCTGCTTTTCTTTGTGTTGTTATAAAAATCTTCACAAACAACATTTATCCTCTGGTTGATGAAGACAGAAAATAACAAATAAAAAGCTGAATGTATTTCTTAATCCAATTTAATAGTACTTCCTTGGTGGAAGGTCTGCAGGAACTAATGATTAGCTTGGACAGCCATGGTACTGGCTGCTGAGTTAGCCGTGGAAGGTGTGTGTGGTGTAGAAGGAAGGAAGGAAGGAAGAATTCTGGTTTCCTTTTTGATCACATGTCTGATAGGTTCTAAGAGGGAACCTAAGTTTTTTGATTTTCTAGTTTTCCAGTTGGAATCACCCAGTTGTCATTCTTCTGAAAGAGAGTTTGCTAAGGAGCTGGGGGAGGAGCATAGGGACCAGATGTGCTGGGCAGTAGGCATTGAGGCTGCTTAAAATCAACCAGGTCCTACTTGCCTGTCTTCTGTAATCTGAGTATGTTACCAGTTATTTCCCAGAAGATCTTAAATTTTAACAAGCTATATCTTTCCACTAGATCTGAAAAGTGCTTCTCTGCCAGATATTTACTTTCTCTAAATATTTTAATTGAAAAAGGGTAACTATAATGCAAATTGATCACTTTGAGTTTTCTGCCCTTTTACCAATTTTGGCTGGAACTCAGCAAGGCAAATGTTACCTAACACATCTATTTTTTAAAATTCCTGCTCTGCGTAAAGGGAAGAAAGGCATTGAAAAGGCAGTTTTTGTATGTGCTCAAAGCTTGCCTGAATCCAGGGCAAATTTTCAATGTAATAATTACCCCAAATTGGGAGATAAAGCAATCCAGCTTTGCAATTTTGACACATGCCATGAATCCCTTATGTAAACCAATTTTAAAAATTAATTTTATTGTCTTTATGATTATAAAAATAATAGATATGCAATTTAGAAAACATAAAATATAGACAAGGATAAAGAAGCAAACAAAAATTGCATATACTCTGCCACACAAAGAAAATCCTTGTTAATATTTTTTTTGGTTTACCATGCACATATTTAAGTATGTGTGTGTGTGTGTACATGTATATGCATACATACTACATGCCTGCTATAGTTTTGAACACACAAAATCTCACCTAGAGAAGGCCTGTTATCTAATCAAATTCCTCTCATCAAGGCCAACAAGGTAGATGGGAGCAATCACACCTCTTCCCACCATTTCATTAAAACTGTTCTCACATTTGTCAGTCACTTCCTTTTCCTTTTTGCTTAGTCCTTGGGCACTTTTTCTCTTTTTGACCCAGGCTACCACTCTCTCCTTTTGAAACAGTGTCCTGCCTGGGACTTCCATGACAACAAACCCTCCTGAGCATTCTCCTGCCTCTGGGCCACTCACTGTTGATGGGATTGACTATATTCTCCCCTATTAAATGTCGCTGCTCCAGAGAGTTCTGTCCTAGGATTTCCTCCCTCCTCATATTGTACTTTTGGCTTTCCTAAGGAGCTATATATCCTGTTACTCTAAGTCTTCCTTTCCACTAATTCTTCTCTACTTCTGGAACACATTTCTCTTTTCCTCCATGCTCATGTGCACACTTTACCTGCATTACTCTTACTTATACTTAAGATTTCAGTTTAGACATTACAGCATTTGGAAAGTCTTTGTAGACACCCCAAGTAGATGTGCTTCCTATGTATGCCCCTAAACACTCTGTCCTTTTCCTCTTCCTGGCATTTAGAGAGCTATTTTGTAAGTATCTATTAGTTTGGTTGTGTCCTATTAAATTGCCAGGCTAAAGATCGTCTTATTAGTCATCACTATATCCACAGCTGCTGACAGTGTCTGGAATTTAGTAGTCTCACAATATTTATTGATTTGTTAATGAATGATGTTCAGTGTATTATTGCGCTGAGGCCAAAGATGGGAGGTAATGGGAAGTAAGACTAGATATTTATTCAAGATGTAGGTAGATTTAATTTACAGTTATTTGAATCCACACGACCTGTGTTTGCACTGTTAGGTTTATTTGTTTAGTCATTTCTTTGATAAATTTATAAATTCTTAACTTTCTCCCAAAAGGTATTGAGGTTGCTTATGGAAACACATTTTGCAGCAGAATAATAAAGAAATAAATGAGAAAAGTGAAGTAAAGTTAGCATACAATGTTGCATGCTATAAGGACCTGCATCATTTGGCTCTAAACTTGCTAGAAGCTGAAACAAACCAATTACCAAGAGATTAGAATGCAAACTGCATTTCCCATGGCAGGGACTTTTGTCTCTTTTGGTCACTATTCTATTTTCAGTACTTAGAACAGTGCTCAACAAAAACTGAGTGAGCAAGATACAATTTTTGAATTAATTAAAAAATATTTTCCTACTCTTAAGCACTGAAGGATCTTCATGAAAGGGGAGACCATGTAATAAAGTGCACAGCATCCCGAAGAAATCCTTAATTTCCCAGAGCTGTTTATATTTTTTATACTTCCATGTAAACTGATTGCATGGAATGCAATTCAACAAAATGAATTTGATGATACCAGTTTTATAAGTTCTATCAGTTATAGCTTTTCGCTATCTGTCTTGAGTAAGGCTGAAATATAGGCTATTTTCAGACAATGTTTCATGAAGGTTATTTCTCATAACATTTGATAAGAAATGGGCAGCAGAGAGTCTGGAATAATATTCAACAGTGAGAAACTGAAGTGCATGTACTCATGGTTGCTGTTGAAGGATACTCATTTGCTTTGGCAATCAACATCCTACAAGGACAGGTGGAGATACTCTCAGATATTCTTAATTGCTGACATAAATTGGGTCACTTCTCTGTACCAGGTGCTGGGCCATGAGTTTCTTTTAATCCTCCCAACAAACTTATGAGGTAGGTACTATCACGAAACCCCCATTTTACAAGTAACAAACCAATGCTTAGAGAGGTTATCGATAAAAATTATAGAACTAGTAGTGGTGTTAGAAACAAGATTTGACCTAGGACATCTGACCTCTTGACCAGTATTGATGCCTATGCGAAAATTAAGGAAGCTTCGGGGATGTGCCAGAATCGATATACCTCCTTTTCTCCCCCACAACGTAAACACACTTGACCAGTACTCTCTATAAGCAGAGGTATGATTTTCCTCAGAACTCTATTCAGAACACTATTCAGGACCTTAATGTAGTCTACATACCCTGTAGCAATGAAATAAGTGATGTGATGACAATACAATAATAATAATAATAACAATATCTTAATCCCAAAGATATTTTGTTGTTGAATTTTTAAATTTTACAGTCACAAACAACTACAAAAAAAACTGAATAGAATTTTTAGAAATGTGCAGTTCTGTTTATTTTCAAACAGCCTAAGCGGGAGTTTATGATTCAGTCCATAGCCCAATTCCAAAAAGGCCATTTTCCTGTGTCTTTTCTTTAAGTAAATAATGCACAAGATGATCATTGTTTGAGTGCAGTATCATAATAGGTTTTCTTTTTATTTGAATTTTCATTTATTGATTTTGTTTCTCTTCCACATGAATAATGCATCCTTTCAGAAGGCTTCCAAATTCACATTATTTGGCACACTAAATAAAAAGTCCTTTCTTTTGAGCAGTAACAAATACAAATTATGTGGTCAATGTGTTTTTAAATTGTTTAAATATGTATTTACATGCTCAACCGAGGCATTATTGGAGTTGTTTGTATAGTAAGTAGAGTTTTAAATAGTCCAAATATCTGTTCATCATAATAAAATAACTTTAAATGAGGTTGTTGTTGTTCATTTGGGGGAAATAGCATATTTAAATATTGATATAAACAGCATTCCCTGTAATAACGAGAAGAGGGTTATAACAGTTGGGGCAAACAATGCAGGCCTTTAACGGGTTTGCACAGATTGAGACAGTTGAGTAATGTATTATATTAATCTTCCCAAGTGTTCTTTGCTTTGTGTTTTTCTATATAATCAAAAAAGAACCTAAATAATGTCTAAACTGTCTGCCCCTAATTCATCTTCCCCAGAACAGTGAACTGCCTGTTGGAAGATTCCTGTAAATATGAATTAGTGAAGGAAGCTAACACTACCCCAGAGAGGGGGACACAAAACTGTGGTGGACAGGGATGAGCAGTATAGGCCCTCCTGCCCCAGTAACATAAGAATGGAGTTTTGGTAGAGATATGGTGATTACATGGTTTACTATGCCCTTGGCTATGGCACTGTATTTGGCAGGGGTTTGTGTGAAAGGAGAGAGACAGAGGATCTGTTTCTGATATGGGCAAAGAAATTTAGCAGAAGTGACATGAACAAATAAGCAAATAAGTATTTATTCAGCTCAGTGAACAAGGAATGATCTCCTACAACATGGCATTTCAGGAAGAGTCTGGTGATCATTTTCCTTTCGGTTACCCCAGTATTTCAACTTGTAGAAGATTGGTGTGAGGTCAATGTGGAGAGAGAGCTGTGATGGGTTTTAGGAGTAATTTAGCTAGACGGGTACCTGGAGGAGAACCAAAGGTGAAAGTGGCACCCACGCAGGGGATGGCTTGAGGGGAAAGACTGTGCAAGAACCAGAAAGGTGGAGGAAAATCTTGCACAGCACCAGGTGTTAGGGACCAAAGAACATGAGTCCTATCTTGGCTGAATCTCTTTGGCAGACACCAAGACCCCATGGGTCTCAGCTTCCTGCCTGCCCAACTCTAATGTTCTATATTGCCATGGTTAACTTTTTAGGTAAAGAGAGACCTAGTGAATGCTACCATCTATCTGTAGGAATGGCCATGGATGGGGGGACCACTTAATTTACAGATGGCCGGCAAAACCTTGGGACCTTAGGAGATTAGTCAATGGAGAAAAAGTTCTGAAAGGATGAAGGAATCCAAAGTCAATAGAAATAAAGAGGAAGGTCAAAAGCTTATTTTCATAATGACCATTTCTTTTTTTATCCAGAGTATCTGGGTCACCCTTCGGGTGTGGGTCTTTCCTATAGAAGACCCTTAGACAAAGATTCTAATACGAGCAGGCTTTTGGGAGATAATCCCAAAAAACAGCAGGAGATGAATGGGAAAGGAAGACAGGGAAGAGGATGCCAATGAAGGGCGCCTTATCATTCCAGGTGTCTCAGTCTCGAGAACTCTGTGGGATGGTGTAGATCATGCCTCTGCGTTATCCTAACTATGGTGTTAGGATGCCGAGGTACTTATTGAGATATATCAACCCAGTCTTTGGCTATTTGTTTATCAAATCAGTTATTCACTTAGTCATCGGATGACAGCAGCTTCTGGATGAGAGCGGTCAGATTCTCTCTCTAGCACTTCCTACGGCCTTGTACCCAGGTCTATCATACTCCCCAATCTGACAAAATCCACAGGGATTTTGCTGTCATAGGGTTGGTTCACAGCGAGCATCCAAGGGGTCAGAAATAAGGCACCAACAATGTCTGCTACTATTTGTTTTTAAATTAAAAATCTGGATCTGAGATTTCTCAACTCTTGTTATAAAACAATCTCCAGCAGAAATGGTGTGAAAGGCAGAAATGCTTTGTACTTGAGGAAGAGGGTATGATTGAAGGTACCAGGACATCTACAGAACAGATGTATTTTTATCTCAGCAGGAGACAGCCATGTTTCTCTAAGTGTTGATTAAACCGTTCCCCCACGGTCGTTCCCTTGTTTGTCTCATTCATGTTGTTCTCATTTACCTCCTTTTGCTTTGGGAATTTGCCAGCATAGAACTTGTTTCAACATCTACACTGATTAGATACAAGCTTATGTTAAACTGGAAGCCAATAAATGTTTGGTTAGTGAAACTAGGGGGATCATTAACTCAAAACAGAGTTTGGACTGAAAATGCAAATAGATGCAGGAAGGTTACAATGAACATATAAACACTACATACATAATGGACTGTCCTTCTCAGGCAGGGACACTTCATATAACATTTGAAGACTGACATCAAGGAGAGTCCTCAAGTTCCTCCACAGACACTTCCTTGAGAAGAGACTAAAGACCTGGATATGATGTCATCAATTACTTTTATACTTGCTTTGAGCTCCTGACCTAGGTCCAGAAGCAGCATAGTACAGTGGAAGGTTTAAGAGTCAGGAAGACTTAGATTCAAATCCTGAGCAAGGTAATTAATTGCCCTGTGACCTTGGACAAGATATTGAAATTCTTTTTCATTTTGGGAAATAATCTCTACAACTCAAATTATAGAGAAGATGAAATTAAGACACTGTATCTAAAGAAGTGAAGAGGACCTGATATATAAAATGTAATGCAAATAAATAATTTCCCTTCACCTTTTGTTGTCTTTTCGGATTAGAAAGATATTCATTCATTCTCTCTCTCTCTCT
>NW_006441071.1:5140738-5141892 GCF_000325575.1 Pteropus alecto
TCGCGCGCTCTCTCTCTCTCTCTCTCTCTCTCTCTCTCTCTCTCTCTCTCTCCTCCCTCCCTCCCTCTCTCCCATTTCCTCCTTCCCTCCCTCCCTTTTTCTTTTCTAATCAGCGGTTTCCAGTATATTCACAAGATTGTACAACCAACACCATTATATAATTACATATTTCTTTTCCTTTTCATTTGCCGACAGTGGGTTTTGTTTGTTTGCCATGGTGTTTGCAAAGAGTTGTAATGAAACTTACATCTGAAATCCAATTTCTGCTACACACTGCATTCATACCTGTGATCTCAGGCAGTCTTTGGGAGGTGCGTGAGGCATTACAGAGCTCATTCTGCAGGTGATGAAAGGGAGACATTGGGAGATGACCAAGGGATAAAACGCCTGTAAGGGGCAGATGTCAGATCTTGTGTTTTTATTCCCAAAATAGTACTCAGTGGTAACATTTTACTCCAGAATGTTACCAACATGTGCAAGGTGCTGGATGAAGCAGGCTACAGCTCCCAGGGTGAAGTGTCAGCAGTTTGGATAGGTCGTCAGAAAAATGTGGCCAAAGGCTCAGCAAACTCACACCTACAGATTTCAGAGGAGCCCTCTGTTACTTTCACAGCTCTTTCTCAGTAGGGACTTCATTTCTGAAGTCTACAGGTTTTGGAACCATGAGAGTGTTTCCCATAAAAAGGAGGAGAAGAGAGCTATTCTACCACTACTTGTTGGAACACTGACCCACAACCTCGGACCTCCTGTAATCATGGCACAGGGTGCTTGTCTGTACCTTTCCTCCAAGATTCAAGATCAGCGTATTTAAGATTAGCAACCTACGCAAACTCTAACCAGATCTAGATTCTCTTGTCATTCATTAGGCCAAGGATTTTGGATCCCTATTCAGTTTTATTTCTTATCATTTTTTTTTTTCCTTTTAGGTAGATTTGCAGTGGGTTTAAGGTAGCAGTGTTTAGAAATCACTTCTTGGTCTAATCCTAACCATTTAGCATCTTCAGGGATGATGTAATATGCCAGTGACTGTTTAAAATCGTTATAAGAGGGTTTAAAAATATCCCTGTGAACATCGATGAATATATATACTATTTTGTGAACAGATTGAGTCTATCAAAATTTCAAACGTGCATCTCTTAACCTGTGATTCATTC
>NW_006441071.1:5141934-5207750 GCF_000325575.1 Pteropus alecto
ATGCAAGAATGTTCACTGTATCATTATAATAGTAAAAAATTTGGAGGTAAAAGCTTAATATACATCGATAGAGAGAATTCCTAAATATTTTGTACTGTGAAATACTACCCATAAGGTTGATTTAAATGACATGGAATGTTGTCTATGATACTTTTTTAAAATCTCTCATGCTGATAAGAAATATAAAAGCAAATTGCAGAACAATGTATATCATATGATTCCATCTTATAAAACATAACAATATCAAAATGATCTATATGTAAATGTAAACTTTTTTTATTATTACCAAAGTCTCTTTAAGGTAGACCCTGTTAAATGAGTCTACTCAGTATTTTTAGGAGTTTGGAGATGCAGATTTTGTAGAAAGAGATGAGGAAGTCTACCTTGTTCTGCATATTCGAAGGATAAAGGGGGAGGCAGGAAAAATGAGAGAGGAGAGAAAGAAAGGAGAGAATTGGTGGGAGGGTATTGTGAAGTGATTACCAAAATGAGCTTAAGTAACATATCCATCACCTCACATACTTACCTCTTTGTATGTGTGGCGAGAACTTTTAAGATATACTCTTTGCAACTTTCTAGTATGCGATACAGTGTTGTTAACTATAGTCACCATGCTGTATATTACATCCTCAGAACCTATTCATCTTATCATTGGAAGTTTATACCCTTTACCATCTTTACCCATTTCTCCCTGTCTCTGGCAACTACCAATCCGTTCTCTGTTTCTATGAGCTTGGTTTTTGTTTTGTTTTTTAAAGATTACACATATAAGAGAGATTATACAGTATTTTTCTTTTTCTGTCTTGACTTATTTCACTTAGAATAATGCCCTCTAGTTCTATCCATGTTGTCACAAATGGCAAGATATTCATCCTTTTTTATGGCTGAATAATCTTTCATTATATATATAATCTCCCCACAATTTTATTATCCATTCCTCCATTCATGGGCACTTAGGTCGTTTCCACATCTTGGCTATTGTAAATAATGCTACAGTGAACACGAGGTGCATATACCTTTTCAAGTTACTGTTTTTATCTTCTTCACATTAATACCTGAAAGAGAAATTGCTAGGTATTATGGTAGTTCTATTTTTAATTTTTTGAGGAACCTCGATACTGTTTTACAAAGTGGCCGCACTAATTTATATTCCCAACAGTGCACAAATATTCTCTTTTCTCCATATCCTGGCCAACACTTGTTATTTCTTGTCTTTTTGATAATAGCCATTCTAACAGGTGTAAGGTGATATCTCATTGTGATTTTGATTTGCATTTCCCTGATAATTCATGACGTTGAGCATCTTTTCATGTATCTGTTGGTCATCTGTATGTCTTCTTCAGAAAAACGTCTATTCAGATCTGCCCATTTTTAATCAGATTGTTTGTTTTTTGCTATTGAGTTTTTTATATACTCAAATCCTTATCAAATATATGACTTGCAAATATTTTCTCCCATTCAACAAGTTGCCTTTTCATTTCATTGATGATTTTCTTTGCTGTATAGAAGCTTTGTAGTTTGACATAGTTCCACTTGTTTATTTTTTCTTTTGTTATCTTTGCTTTTGGTGTCAGATTTAAAAACTCATCACCAAAACCCATGTCAAGGAGAGTACCACCTATATTTTCTTCTAAAAGTTTTGTGATTTCAGTTCTCACATTCAAGTCTTTAATCAATTTTGAGTTAATTTTTGTGTATAGTATTAGATAGTAGTCCAGGTTCATTCTTTTGCATATGGTTGTCCAATTTTTCCAAAACTATTTATTGAAGAGACTTCTTTTCCCCATTATATGTTCTTGGCTCTTTCATTATAGATTAATTGACCATATGTGTGTGGATTTATTGATCTGTCTGTTTTTATGCCAATATCATACTGTTTTAATTACTACAGCTTTGTAATATAGCGTGAAATCGAGGAGCATGATGCCTCCAGTTTTATTCTTTCTCAAGATTGCTTTGGACCTTTGGTGTCTATGTGGTTTCATATAAATTTTAAGATCGTTTGTTCTATTTCTATGAAAAATGCCATTGAAATTTTGATAGAGATTTTATTAAATCTGTATTTTGCTTTGAATAGTATGAACATTTTAACAATAATTTTTCCAATCCATGATATAGAATGTATTTCCATTTATCTTCAGTTTCTTTCATCAATGTATTGTAGTTTTCAAAATAAGGTCATTCACTTCCTTAGGTAAATGTATTTATTGTTTTTCTTTACCAACTACATTTGAGAGTGTCTGTTTTTTTCCCCAAGTGATCTTCCTGGGTGGAAAAAAAAAAAAAAAAACCCCACTTTGAAAAGCTCAAAGAAATTGACCCTATTCTTTTTATTTGCAAATCAATCAGAAAAAAATACCTTTTCCTTTTGACTCTTTATATTTGGTTTAGGGAAGTCTCATATTAGGTATAAAATTTATTTCATTTTGTTTCCTATTGACATGTGGCTGTGACTCCTAATTATACTGACAAGTCAAGAAATTTGTTTTCTGAGTTGGATTTATTAAGTTATTTTTCATTATGAACAATCCTGATATCATCACTGATTTATGGCCCAGATTCCTTGGAACTTAGGGAATTAGTTTGATTAATATGGAGCAAATGTACTGATTTGAATTCCTTTTATCAGTGGTATTCTAGATGAAGAAAAAGGAGCATGCTAATTATATTATCTAGGTATGAAGATGGTATAGCTGAGAGTGGGGTAAAAAATCACAAAGTTTTCTGAGAAATCTGACCCTTTTGCCAAAACAGAATAAGAAGAGGTCTTTGCAACCTCTGGACACACTCCTTTGCAACCTCTGGACACACTCCTTTGTAGCAATTTGTTGGCTGGGTTGGTAGACACAGAAACATGCCATTGTGAAGGGCTGGAAGAGTTCAGGGAGATTGGACATGTGATTGAGTGGAAGGGGAGGGAGAAGTGGAAACATATGTGGGGTGGAGAAATGGGGCCTCTAGTAAGCAGCATCAGAGCTCTGAGGTAGAGAACAATGAAGGAAAGGAAACAGTGGGCAGTCAAGATTTGTTGGCTTCTTTTCTATTTTTTCATGCTGCCTTTGGCACTTGACTATTACAGGTTTTCAGTTCCTGGATTGCACCATTCAGGATGAAAGATTTTCTCACTTTTTGAATCAAAACATACTGGCTCCACAGCCTCTTTGTTTTATCACCTTAACAGTCAAAAAAGTGTTATCTCTGCTTTGAATTTGTGTCTTCTGGGCAACCTGAGAGTCAAAGCTGTGAAGCCAGACTGCCTGGGTTCAAGTCCCAACTCTACCACTTCCTGTTGCGTGACCTTAGGCAAGTCACTTATCCACTTTATACTTTGTTTTCTTCATTGCAAAATTAGAATGATAATAATAGTACCTCCTTCGTGAGCTTTTATGAAGGTTAAATTAGTTATTGAGCACATATTGCTAGGTAAATGTTAGGGGGAAAAATTCTTCTTGAAAACAACACATGTTCTCAGTGTACACATTTTAATCCTGCAGTGTGAAGATGATGTCAGAGTCATATAGTCTCATTTCTCCCTCACACCGTGTCCAGCAACCTCATGAGAACTCTGCTCAATGACTCCTATATGGAGTAGAGCCAGTTCCAGGACCAGCACTTATGAGGTGACAGTGAAAAGTGAACAGTTACTTAAGAAAAGCTATGTGTTGCATGTCAGAAATCTTTTCACAACTGAAAACAAATCTATGAATTTTTTTAGTAAAAGTGGGGACATAAAAAATTATTATGAGCCTAGAGAAAATGAAAAAAGAATGAAAAGCATGTGAATTCTTTTTTGTGAAATATTATTTGAGAGCAGGTATGGCAAATGCCATAAAGTACATATATGGAACTTGATAACTGATGCAGAGATTGGAGGGAGGGCAGTATGGCCTGAGTAAAATGGAAGCCAGCTACTATGGGGCCAGTATTTCAGGACTTTGATACTGGGAGAGGAAGCTACAAAAATACAGCACAGAAATAGTAAAAAGTCACTTCTTTTGCCTGATGAGTTTGCTGATGAACATCACAAGACCTGCAAACAGACTATGTTTATTAAGCTTGGATTGACTATTGAACCGGGAACTTTTTGAAGGCTTTCTTTTCTGAAAATTATTAAATGACAAAATCTAAAAGAATACCTTTAATTCTAGACTTAGAATCTTGGCCATGTGTCAGATGACCATTGACTTTCTGCCACTAGGTTAAAAATTACATGTCCTGGTGAGAAAGTATATGTATAATGTTTATTATACAACTGCATTTATCCAAGGATCCCTACTGAGACATAAACTGTCCTTCAGTGTTTCCCTAGCAGTATCGAGGAGAATTCTGCAACACCCCAGGCCTCTGAAAGCCAAGGAGTGTTTATTCCATCACCTCCAGAATTATAAAAGTCCCCTGTTCTTGGGTGGTGTGTAGGGTGCAGGAAAATATACACCATGAGGCACTGAACACTGGGTTCTTTTTTTAAAGCCTGGATGTTAAGATACCCACTTAATATGGTACAAGAAAGCTGGAGGAGAAAAGCTGAAATAATTCTAGGGCAATGCTTCTCAAACTATCTGTGGGGAGAAATCAGTTTTGATTTGGTTTGTTGTTTCCATTGTGGTCCTGACCAATACATTTATAAATTATAATATAAATTTTAATAAATTATAAAGACAAATAACAAATTAAAAAAGTTGTATAAATATAAGCTCCAAATTTAATTACTTGTTTCCACAGACATAAAAGTCTATAAAATTGTCATAACATTTCAAACTCTTGCTCTCAATTTCTGTACTTATCTCACTGTAGACTGGAACAGAGGTTTGCAGGTAGGAGCTAGTCCATGGATCACCATTTTGAGTAGCACCAGGATAGGAAGTGTTGAGAACAATAGATTTTTATCCTTGACTTGGACTTAGCCTGAAACCATTTAGGGACACACAGCAATAACATGGCATTGTTAGTGCTCACGTAAATGAGCATATCATCAGAAAGATACTCTGTTGGAAAGTATTCTATTAGGGACACAAAATCCACCTCAAAATTTCATCCAACCCAATGATCCATAAGTAAAGCATTGATTAAGGCAAATTGTTTATAATGATCCTCCATCATTACTATTTTTACATGTGAAAATGCCTATTAGGGGAACTTACTGAGGGAAAAAATGTAACCTAAGGGTCTGGGATAAAGGTAGAGAATGAGGTTTGCCAAGTAACTGGGGGCACTAAGATCTTCACAGCTTTATCTCTGACTAACGGGTGTGGACCAGTCACTTCAGGGATCTCAGACAATTAAGTCTATTTTCTCAACCAGGGGACAGCTCAGACTGGACATAACCATGGTGTCTGTTGAGCCACTCTGAGACTGAACATCACTAATTGATTTGGTGAAGTGGCAGACTAAATTTTCCGGATGAGTTCCAAGGCCTTTCGACAAGCAAAACAGGGAAGAGAGTAGGTATTTGCTACTTTTTAAGCAATAAAAAGTGGAACCAGAAAAACCCTGAATTCTGCTTCCAACTGGTAAAAAGAACTATTATAAATGAAGTCTGGCCAAGGCATCCAACGTCCAAAGATGAACGAATTTAGTGTTCTTCCTAAACAGTGGCTACAATTTTAGTCGCTTTGCTGTTTTCTACTAACTTTGTTATCAAAAAAAAAAAAAAAAAAATTAGTCTTCATTTTCCGCACATCACTGACTGCACATTTCTATTCCTATAAAATCAATCTTTGGCCCAAGCTTTGGCAACACTTCTGGGGTACATTCCACATGTGATTTACATTTTACTGTCTAACTTTGTTTATAAATAAGCCCAGCTACAGGTCAACAGTGATTAAAGACCAGCCGACACCTGACCTCAGGGAGGGGGCGAATTTACTTAGAAGCAGTTCAGCTTTCATCCAGACTTCTCATCCTAAATGTACAATGTCAGTGCTGTGAGGAAGGAAGTTGGCGCTTTAGTCATTAAACCTGTTAACGTGAAAAACTAGATCAGCGATTTTGAGTTTGTTGCTTCCTACAATTATAGATGTTTATATTTTATTCCCATAGTGTTTTTAATAGCAACCTTATGCTAATTCAATATATGCTTACTGTGTAGATAATGGTATCCAAAAATATCAATGCATTTGGAATTTTTCAGTTAATTAATGCTTTAAACTATGAATCAAGCTCAATGATCTAATCATTTCCAGTTCATGGTCAGATTTTAGAGGCCATGTCTCTTTATTTCCATTTATTTTTCATCTTGGAGATGGAAAAAAATTTAGAGTTTATCTGTCCCATTCTATTCTCTTCACAGGTGAGGAAACTGAGGCCCATTGGGGGAGAGGGGGCATGAAATGATTTACCAAAGGTCTTACAACAAATTATGGGTAGAGTCTAGGTTCCATTCCCCTGGCTCATTGTCAGGTGTTCTTGTAGGCATTACCTCCTGGGTTTTGCAGAAATCAAAGTTTATAAAAGAAACTCTGAATATAGTTGCTGTGAACATATGGTCCAGAGTTTATACTACAAGATGCTAATCACTGCCTGCCTGCTCATACCCTCTCTATAGGAAATCGCCCTACCCCTAACTCTTGCTGCTTAATCAGCCAGATTTTGTATCATGTGACTCCTCTAATCCTACTATTGTTAATTAGTCTGGAGACAACCATCCAGCCCTGTGTTCATTCATAGAGGGGTAAGAAGGCAAATAAGACACTCACATTCCTTCTTTCAGGAGGGTGAACCAAGGAAGAAAGAACAGTTACCTTCACAAAATTGAAAGATCTCAACTATGGCAAACAAAAACCATAAGCAATTCAGAGTTATGAGAGAGCAGGAACCAAGAGCAAATAGAGAAAGCCAGTAAATAAAGAGAAGATACAGAGCCCACATAGAACTGCACACAGACTCTGCAATGCAGCCTGTAACAGCCATGACTAACTCTACCAGGTGCTGTTCTTAACATTTTACTTACATAAACTCATTTCAACCCCACAGCAACCTATGAGGTGAATATTAATGTTATCTATATTTTCAGGTAAACAAACTGAGGCACAGAGAGGTTAATAAACTTGCTGAAGATAGTACAGTTTGCTTCACTGCCGTAGTGCCTGCCACTCTGTTTGTATCCCATGTGGCAATCTCTGATATAGTTCTTAAAAAAAAAAAAACCTGAAGATGTAGTTATGTATTTAACCATGCCAAAAATAGAATGTTTGGGAAAGACTTGATTTGAAATGTTCGAATGTATGATAAAAATTCACCTGGGAAAAGCATCATCATTTATATATTTCAGTCCTAATAGTCTTTATCACTCAATCCTTTCCTTGAGTGAGAGCTGGAAACCTCTCCAGGCAGAACCAAGATGGGGAGACAGTAACAAAGATATGGGGGAGAACTTCCTCAGGCGTGTGTGCTAAAATTAGCTTCTGACTTAATGTCTGAAAGGGAATATAAGGTAAGATAGAAAGAGGAGGGTAAGTAGAAACATAATTAAGTAAACATAAAAGAGTCCACATGCCTAGCTTCCAACCATTTAGTCTCAGGCACCTACTGAATGATTTAGGAGCAGGTGGGTTAAGGGAAGAAACAAGTGAAATGCACAAAACTAAGTTATATCCAAACTTGGAAGCCAGGATTCACTTTAGAGCATGACTGTGTCAAAGGCAAACTCACCAACTCAGGGACTAAATCATATCAGCGAGAGGAATATAGGAATCTCAAGAGGGCCAAAGCTGTGATCCTGGGGAGCCAGCCCTTTCAAGAGTTTTGAAATATAGCAAGCCGAGAAGGCTACAGAATTTTAAATACCTGGGATTTGGGCAGCTGGTCAAGAGGTCAGGAAGAGAGAGAGTAACAACATCAATAAACTGATATTCATTGGTCACTAAAATTCCCAAACTCGCCTTATGCTATGTATTAGAATACAATTCGGAGCTGCTGAGAATGGGGGGCGGGGAGAGGGAGAAGGGGAGAGAGAAAAGAAACCAGCCAACACCAGGTCCCAACCTGGTCCAAATCCACACTTCCAGGGAAGAGCCCTGGAAATCTGTATATCAGTAAATCTGTGTGTAATTTTATCATCAGGGAAGTTTGTGAAACACCACACCGATGATCCTTGTCCTATGTCTTCCTCATACTGACTCTTTCAGGTTGACAATGTGTTATACATGTCCCTTTGCCAGATGATGAAACCAAGTCCCAGAAATTCACCTCAGGCTGTGCAATTGAGAGGTAATAGAGTCCAAATAACTCAATAGGTCTTATACTCCACGGCTGAGACTGTTTTGTGTTTTGCCAAATCTATGTGGTACCCATGGAGTAGGAAGGGACTAGTCAGGGCCCTCTGATAGGTGGGCTCTGAGTCAACCCATTGCTAAAGGAATTTAGGACCCTGCCAGGTTCAGTTTTCTCCTGTACATTCAGGAAAAAGGGACATCAAAAAACAGTCTTGAAGGAAAAAGAGGCAGCCCAAGGAAAGTAGTTTAACCTGGAGTGTGCAGAACATGAGAAGTGGCCATTGTTGTAACTGTTTCCCTGTCCAGTCCCACTTATGTTACCTGGGTGGGTAAGTGTGGAAATTGTAGGAATGGGATGTGGTCAGGCTTATGGTAAGGGAGGAAGGAGGGGATAGGGGGTGGGGTGGGACAGATATGGGGAAGGTGAGAAACTACCAGAGTCTCTAGAATTATTTTCATTCCAAATGGTAGCTCCTCCTTCGCTTCTAGTTTCAGAGATTTTACATGAGGCTAGGCTTTGTAACTCCTCACACTCGTTCTACATGTTACTCCCTGCCTGTTAAATCATGGCAATTTGCAACAAAATCCTTAAGTAAAGAGGATCTGTGATTTCTTTCGGAAAACAATAAAGGAGGTGGATTTAATTCTGTATCTTCCCAGTGGTGAGATCTTGGGCGACTTACTTGTCAGAGCCTTAACTCTCCTGTCTATAAGTGAGTGTGATCATACCTACCACTTGAAGTCGTCTTAAAATTTAATGAAATACATATGTGAAACACCTAGCATGCAAAAATCTCTCACAAATGTTAGCTCCTTCTTCAAATGTACCCTCTCTGTCTCCACTCCATCTTCTGTCCAGTCCATGACACCATCTTACTCTAATGGATTGTATCTCATGTTCCAAATCCTTCCTGAGAGAAGCACAAGGAACTAAGTGAGAGTTGCTATGTGCCGTGATTTTCACACTCCAACAGGGCAACAAATGTAAAGCTTCTCAAACCAGATGGAATATCCACTCCTACCCCTCTATTCCACTTGGGTCCTATTTAACAAAGAACCTCTGTTCACAGGTAAGTACATATTTCTTGTATCTATATTATGCTAGATGTTGAAAATAGCCACCTTTGCCACCCCTGAGCGCCTCAGACCTGTATCTTCTCACCTTACTGGCAAAGAGGTTTCTTTTAATTAGCTATTTTCCCACTCCTACAGGAAGTACAAGTATAAGCATTTTGTCTGCATTGGTTACCTTTATTGTAAATTTGACAGGTCCTTCTTGAAAGCTCCTTATTCATTCATTCAAACACTGTGCTATGCAACTAAGATCTGATACAATCATGCTTTGGAGTGAACATTCATCCTTGGACACTCAGTTTGAGTGGGTGGGCTGAATTGGTTGGTTTTCTGCATTTGGCACTTTGTGTGTAAGTTGGTTTTTTCCCCTCTGAGAATAATTTCCACACATAAATTCTGGGGAAACTATTTAATTCCCACTGAAAAGCTAATTACTCTTCCTCGGATAAAGTGATATCCCTACAGGATGACAGTTGTGTTGAAAAGAACACAGACTTGGAGTCACACACACCTGGGCTTGATTATCATTTCTACCACTTACTATCTACATTGTTGTTTGATCTCACTAAGCTTCAGTTTCCTCATCTGTAAAATGGGGACAAGAATGCCTCCCATATACATTTATTGTGAGGACTCAATCAAATGTTAGGTGCTTGGCACCCTGCAAGGGCTCTGCAGACACAGATCTTTGTTTTCTTCACCGATGTGCCCCTAGAGCCAAAAACAGTGCCTGGAGAATCAAATATTTATTGAATGAATAAATGTTGTTGAATGAATATATATCTCATGAATGACTACTGAATGAATAAATAAATAATAAATGTTGAATGAATAAAGAGTTTATAAAACTCTACAGCATCAGAAGAGAGACACGCACCCCCAGACACTCAGTAAGTGTTATTAAGGGGAGCCAGTAGCCACAAGCGCATCTGCCAGCTCCGAGGCTGTTTCCATCTGCTCCCATCCTCCCTCTGGCTTCTCTACAGGGGGCTTCTCCTACGCACACATCCCCAACTTTTATAGGCTTCTTAATATCTTGACAATGTGCTTGGATCTATCTGTAAACTGCTCAACTGCTCGTGCTGGCGGTGTCGGGAGCAAAGACAACTTCCAAGTGCCCCAAGTGGGACACAGGTCACGGAGAAAAGTGAGGGTGGCTCCCTTTGGTACAGAAATAGCCTGTTTCTCCAATCAGGACAGCCTGTGGTGTCCTTGCTGACCCAGTGCTTGGATGAACTTGCCAAGTGATAAACTATTTAGACTCTAAGCTGTACTTGTCAA
Organism: Pteropus alecto; assembly: GCF_000325575.1. Taxonomy (NCBI): domain Eukaryota; kingdom Metazoa; phylum Chordata; class Mammalia; order Chiroptera; family Pteropodidae; genus Pteropus; species Pteropus alecto. Next base: position 5,152,503 of record NW_006441071.1, read on the forward strand.
GAAAACATCCACTACTTCCCCCAACTCCTTGAGGGGAGCCTTCAAGAACTCTGTCATCAGTATGAGAATGAGCTTTAGCTGTTTCTCCTGCCCTCTTGGCCTGGCCGCTGGGATCCCACAGCCCGTTTTTGTACATCAGAGATTCAAGGCCTCAGCTCTAGCTCCCGGGTGGGGAATCTTTGCGACTCTGGAATTTAACTTTCTAACTTCACTAAAATTCCCCACGCTTCAGAGCCCTGGCTTGTTTTCAGACGAGGTGGAGTTCAGCCTTGCTGACTTTCATTCAGTGGGGCTGAAAGCAAGGCCATCCTCCCTCGGGTGTTTGCAAGATCTGGGGCAAATTATACTGTGTCTGCTGTCACCTCAGCCCCATTACCCACATATTTTTATCTGGTTAAAATGAACATCAAAGGCAGCCATAAAAAAGAATAGAGAGAGGGGAGGCATCACAAAAGGGGCCTTGGGGGGCAGAGGAGGGCGTGAGGGGAAGAGAAAGGAAAGAGAGGGCCCCTTGCTGGCAGGACTGCTGTTCAGCCCTGCAAGGAGGAGGAAGAGGAGGAGGAGGAAAAGGGTGGGGGGAGGCTCTGAAGCGGGAGGGTCTCAGTGCCCTTTGTGCCTCAGATTTTGTTTTCATGATGAAAGCCCCCACCTCCATCTCTTTTTCCTCTGGCCTCGTGATCTCCTCAGCAAATGGAGCAGAGAGGCTGAATGGAGAATGTAAAACACAGGCCCGTAGGGTGGTGCTGTGTTCCTAGACCTTCAACGTGCACCCTCCAGTGCAGGAACGCAGAGTCCTGTGTTTGCAGAGCAGCCCAGTCCCTCTATGTCTGATATTCACTGGAAAATAAAAGACATGTTCCCTTGCTTTAGTATTACCCGCCTGCTACCACTTGGCAGCCCTTCAGGATTTTATGACAAATAGTAATGAATAATTAACAAATCATTTGAGCTGCTACCAGAAACCTGAAGAGAACAGCAGCGCCTCAGCTCATGGCATCCCAGACAAGCCTTGACAGTGTTTCCTCTCTTAATAAAGACCAGCCAAGATGCTGGGTCTCTGATAACACCCTGGAGGCCAGCAGGGGACCAGATTACTCCTTCCTGCGTTCTGCTTCTCACCCGACTGCTCACAGGAGAGTGAGACAAATAGAGCTGGCATCTTGACTTTGCCTTAGTTCTGCCACACTTTTCAGTTAGAAGCCAAAGTTATGGGGGACCCATGAGGTCTGTGAGCTCCATTAGAGCAATGATTGAACTTGGGGGGGACAACTTTGCCCCCCTCCCCTGGGGACATGTGGCACTGTCTGAAGACATTTTGATTGTCATAACTGGCATCTAGTGGGTAGAGGCCAGGGATGCTACTAAACATTCTACAGAGTATAGGACAGATCCCACAACAAAACATTATCGCATCCAAAATGTCCACCCTGCAGTAGAGTAACAGAATGATATGCCCCCCATTTCAATGTGTCCTGGTGCCTGGAGTGAGCCCAGAACCAAAGAATCTTGGGCTCCCTCGAGTGGTGACTCACACTATGACAGCCAAGAAGAACCCAAAGCTGCAGGTTTGGATTACAAGTGAGTGTGTGTGTGTGTGTGTGTGTGTGTGTGTGTTCTAAACAAGTCATTTTATCCATCACAAAATATGCTTTGGTTGATGGTGACAGCAATATTCATGAATCATTAATGAGCCATTTTTTTCTCTCCATGTTGTTAATATCTGTGCAGAGGCCTTTGAATTGAGAGCAGATTTCCTTCTGATTAGTCAGAGTGTTTATTTTTTGAAATATGTTCTTTTCATTTAGAGTAGCATTTGAGTGTGAATGCATGTGCTTTCTTTTTGTTTGTTTTCTTCCTAAATATAATCTCCAAGAGCTTCCATCACATTTCCTAGTCCCCTTTTTGGAAAGAGAACATTAGAAGCAGAATGAATAGCCCATAGATGATCTGCTCATATTTTTTAAGGAACAAGGGTGGAGGGTGGAAGGTAATTTTAAGGTTTCAATTCTGACCACAACAATCCTAAATAGTATAGATCCTGCACAGTCCATTCGAATTTATCTACAGTGAAGAATTTGTAAAACATGTCTTACCTATGACAGATTGTTTGGTTTCCCAACCAAGCAATATTTTTCAATGAATTATTTAAAGTCTAGTTGACCTTGATCATTTATCTAGTAGCCTGTCATCATGTCATTCCCATGTTCATAATAATAATATTTATTGAGGAAATTCCACATGACAGGTACTGTGTCACATGTATTAACTCATCCAATCCTCATAACAATCATATGAGGTAATATTACTGCATTTTACAGATGAGAAACTATAGACATCAAAAGACAAGTAACTTCATACGATCACTGAGCCAGCAAGTAAGTGATCAGGACAAGAATCAAGGTCTGTCAGATCCCAAAGCATGCTGGCTATCCCACTCAAGTTTTCAGGGTTCTGGTCAATCAGAACAGTGTTCCAAGCTAGCCTTTGGGGCCTCTGCCAAGCGTTCCACCTCTTCTATCCAGCCTTCATTCTTGCGATCCTCTCTTCATAAGCCCTACACTTCTGAGCTCATTTCCTCCCAGAGACCACACCAGAAAAAAACAATTCCAGGTCTTATGCTCCTTTTCCTCATTAGAAATGCCTTCTCATTTCCTCCTAATACTTCATGTTTTGCTTTAAAGCCCAGTTTCCATCATCACCACGAAACTTTTTCTTATCTTTTTCATTTGGAGAATGTACACTAACATGTTTGGATGCAGGCCTGCCTAAATCTGAGGTTATGACTCTTTCCACAGACTGCATTGTCTAAGAAAAGAAAAAATTATCCCTGTCATTCCCTGGTGTTACAGTATAAAGTTTCTATGCCTCCTTCCCTATCTGCAAAATAAACTGAGTATAGAGAGTATACAGAAATCAAATTTTAATGTGGTACACCTGAAACTTATATGTTATTAAACAATGTAAACTCAATAAATTTAATTATAAATAAATAAACTAAATAGGGTGAATTAAAATATCCAACCCACTTCATAGGATTATTGCAATAAATAAATGAGACAATGAAAAAGTAAACACTTTGTAAACATAAGGCATTGTTAGATGATCATCCTGGTCTTTTTTTTTTCCCCCTCAAGTTTTATTACTTTTATTTTTCTCTTTTCCACCTACTGCCACCAATTTTGTTCAATCATACATGAAGTAGTTTACTTGTGATGGATTGGAGAGAAAATAGGCTTTTTTCCCCCTGCTTTCCAGGACTTTCAGCTATAGAAATGCAAAATATTATCTGCTGCCTCAGACCCCACCATGAATTCTATTTTCAGAAAAGAAGAGAGAAAACCAAATGACTTCAGTCATGTAAAATATCTGAATGGCTTCTTTTTATATCCCAGAAAATACAGATTTTAATAGTGTGAAGAAAATTTACTTAATTATGTGACTCTGCCATGCACAGAGGGATTATAGATTTTATTTATCATTAACAGTATCACCATCCTGACACTGATAGGTGAGGAAAGTGACTGCTCTTTCTAGGGTATTTATTAAATGCATAGGGGGGGAAATACCTGCTAGAATTGTCATTGGAATTACATTGATTAACTCAGAATTGACATCTTTACCTATTGACTCTCTCCATCTAAGATCATGGAATAACTCTATTTATTCAGATCTTCCTTTATATCTTTTGGTGCTTATGCCCATAAAGACTATTATATATTTTGTTAGATTTATTCCTGAGTAGTTGCAGTTTTTCATGCTATGGCCATAGGCTCTCTTTTACTGGTTATTACCACAGGTTTCATGTCCTTGAGTTTTGTAAAAATCGTACCATTGTATGAATATTAACAACCCAACGTACATCACACAGTGGTCAGCCTTGGCAACAAATAAATGCAGCATGCTCTCTGCCTTTCGGGGAAGTACTGCATGACTTTTAACGACTATAGATAAATGAAAACTTAATACAGTAAACTGATGGGCTGTGACTCTGTGCTGAGATCCCCAACTTCCTAATATCTAAGAACATTGTCCTATTATTTGAGCCTAGCGGCCCCACAGTCTCAATGGTCAGGAAAGTCTCACATTCAGAGAGGGAAAATTCTCCCACTTGAGTCACTTTAAGAAATCTAAAAGCCAAGGATAAGGATCCTATAGGCCTGCTCTTTTCTTACTGGTTACTCGCTCTCTAGAGGAATTCGGTGATGTGCCATACTGCATACTGGGTTGTTAAGCAGACACTAAAGGATGTGTTTTATGCGCCAACCCAAAGCATTAATTGCATGTAAAGATTTTTGAGTTGTTTAACTTCCAGATAATTTAAAACCTATTCTAGTAAGACAACCAGAGATAAATTATGAGCTAGAATGCAAATATGTGTGTGTGTGTATTTTTTTTTTTTTTAAGTACCAGAGCACACTGCTCAGGTTTCTCAAAGGTTCCCAGTTAGTCTCTTCTGCTTTGGTGTTCTTTGGGGGAAATGCCTGAGACGGCCTGGGAGTAAGTATCAGCAAAGATGTACATGGGTGACATTTGAACCCAGTTTTTTAGTACACCTTTGTACCATTTGGGTCCAATGACCCTTAAGAGAACCCACTTAAGACCACAGCCAAAATTTCCACTCCCTGTAGAGAGAGCATGTCATTTGGCATCGTGTGTGCTGCATTAGTATTGTATGGAAATTGGGGAACCCATTGATGAAATGTGGACGAGAAGAAACACATTTGGTACTTCCATAGTGGAAGAAAGACTGTTGAGCTGGAAGGACTTCCACTTGCTGCTGATCTGTAATATCAAGCCTGGCAGAGAATGTGAACTCTGGCCGAGTTTTAGAAAGTTGATTAGTTGGCTATGGCATATCTATCATTAAGTCCTGTTTGCTTTTCTTTTGAATTATTTCTCACTATCACCTGTGTTACTCCAGTCCCAGTGCCATCGCATAGTTGGATTTCTTCAATAGATTGGTTCATTCATATTCTCATGCAATAAACATTTACTCTGAGTCAGTTCTGTGCCACTTGTTGGGCCAAACACGGGGCTCCCTCAAGGAACTCACAATGTGCTGAGAGTCAAACGAAGTACCAATTACCAAATAGTGGGCTAAGGACAACCACAGAGAATGGTGGGGGATGTTATAGGACCATGGAGAAGATTAGACTTATCCAGCTTTGGGGGTCAGAGAGACTTGACATCTAATTACTGAAAGGCAAGGGGGCAAGCAGAGAAGGGGGAAAGAGAGGTGAGACTCCCCTAAGGTGGAAAACAAAAAAGTGGAAAATGAGCAGATATATATAAAGATCTAGTGTAGAATTTGGTTCCTAAGGACAAATTCAGGATAAATGGAACAAAGTGGGGACAGGAGTGAGAAATGAAGCTGAAATAGTGAAGTAGAGACCCGGTTTACAGAAGGCCTGTATGTTATACTAAGGAATTTGGATTTTATTATCCTTAGGTGAATGGGGGCCATGGAAAGATTTTAAGCAAGGAAGTGACATTGTCAAATTTGTTTTAGAAAGTTTGCTGTAGATGTTCTTCAGGAAATGGATTATCTATATACTCATTTATTTAAAATTTTATGATAATTATATATTGGTCCACACACAGAATGCTCATTTATTATGTTGGGTTTGGGTTTGTTTTTTTGTTTTGTTTTGCTTTTTATAAGTCAGATATAATTTTATCTTCAGTAGAAGTAACTCTCAAAGGATGTTGATGTTGATTAGCATTAACTGAACTAGCGTTATTTATTTAATTTTGTGAATAGGTAATATGTGAAAATGGCTCAAGATTTAAAAAGTACAAAGGATACATGTGAAAAGTATAACTTCATCCTATTCTCTGCCTATCCAGTTTCCCTTCCTGCAACAACCAATGTTATTAGTTTCTTGAATGTTCTTTCATAGAACATTCAATGCTTATAAAAACTATATATATTTATATATTCTTTATAAGATTTATTTATATACTCTTTATTATCCTTTTTAAGATCAATGCTAGCATGCAATACACATTATTTTTTGCCTGCCTTTCTCATGTAACAATTTGATTTGGACATATTCTTATGTCAGTATTTAAAATTTTCTCATTCGTTGTTTCAGCTGCATAGTGTTTGGTTATCGATCACTTTAATTTATTTAGTCAAGCTCCAGTAATGGACATTCAAGTTGTTTCCAGAATTTTGATTTTGCAAACAATGCTACAATTAAATAATATTGCTACTGTAATTTCCACATGTGTAGGTACATCTGTAGCATAAATTCCCAGAAATAGTATGGCTGAATCAGAGTATGTACTTCAGTAATTGTGACTAAGGCCAAATTTCCCTTCATAGACATTGTACCCCTTTAGACTCCCACTTGAAATGCTTGAGTTTGCCAACAGAGTGTGTTATCAAATCCTAGATTTCTGGAATCTGATAGGTGAAAAACATGCTATCTTACTTTAATTTTAATTTGTATTTGCATATAATGAGTGAGACTGAGCCTCCTTTCATATGAATAAGAGCCAGCTAATTTTCTTGTCCTTGACACTATTGTTCATATCTTATTCTCATTTTCCTAGTGGGTTATTAGTCTTTTGCATATTAATTTATGAAAATTCTTGAAAGATAAGAGAAATTAATCCTATATCTGTGATATGAGCTGAAAATATTTTTCCAAGTTTGTCATTTGTCTTTTGATTGTTTATAGTGATTTTTGCCATGCAAAAAAATGCATATCGTTAAGAAGTTGAATTTAGTTGTCTATTATTTTATAGGCCTTTGAATTCTGTATAACAGTTTAAAAAGTCTTTTCTGTCTTGAGATTACAAAAAAAATTGTGATTTCTTCTAGTACTGCCATGACTTCAGTTTTTATGATGTGAACCATATGAAATTACCACTATTTGACAATTTTGATCTACAGAATGAGCAGATGGTTCAATCTAGTACAGTCAATTCTTTGATCCACTTGCAATTTATTCTGGTGCAAGATATGAGGTCAAGTCCAACTTAATGTTTTTGCATATGCCAACTCAACTAAGTAGGCCATCTATTCCCACTGATTTTTAATGCCACCTCTTGTATAGCAATTTTGCAAATGAAGTGTATATGCTTCTGGTTTTCAAAACTCTTCCAGTGATCTGCCTGCCCATTCAGATTGCTGTTTTTTAATTATTTAAATTTTATATGTTAATATCTCCTTATTTTTCAGAACTTTCCTATTTTTTTTTAATGTGTTTCTTCATATGGACTCAGAATTTTTTGGTATAGTTTCTAAAAAAAACCAACTAGTAATAATCTTGTTTGTATTTTTACGAAGATGACTTTGAATGTATAGATTGGGTGTGAATTGCCAGTTTTATGATGTTAACATTTTCTGAACTAGCTCCTTAACTGCTTTAGGTCTCTTGGCTCTCTAATCCCCTTGTTCTGCACTCAGCCACCTAATCTGTCTCAAGTATCATCTTCATTAAATCACATCCCTGAGTTGCCCTAATCCACACCTTTTCTTGTTTTCATGCATCTTCCCTTCAGAAATCTGCCATGTCCTCCTCTCACCCCTCCACTAACTAAAAGCCTTGATAAATCCACTTGACCATTCAGCTCACACCTTTAAGTGAAATTTTGCTTGGCTAATGTGACTCTCCACTGCTTTTTCCTTCCATAAAATCACTGTTCTATGTCACCAGTTGGCATAGAACACTAAATTATACATGACTTTTTTTTTCACATGTGTATTTAACCTGAGTAGTCTAGGTTTCAAAAGCAGACAAACAAACAAACAAACAAAAAACATTTAATTACATCTACATTAAACCCAAATTTCTGTGGTTGAAATAATGATGCATACTCAGATTTTAATTACTCGGATCTGCATATGCCTGAACTTTTTGTGTCTAGATTATATATCTCTAGCCATTTACTTAATCTGTCAACAAATATCAACTGCATACCTACCATGCACAGGCACTCTGATAGTCACTGGACATTTATATCAATTAAGTTAAGCGACAGTAACAAATAACCCCTAATCATGGTTTATATTCATAAAGGTTTATTTTTGCTCATATTACATGTCCATCTCCACTCAGCTTTGACTCCATTCCAGATCTTCAGTTTAGGACTCAGGTTGAAGCAGCTTCCCTATCTGGGATACGCTGGTCTTGTGGCAAAGGGAAAGAACAATGATGAAACCATGTGGAAACTCTTAAAAGCTCTGCAAGTGGCACATGTCAATTTCATTCATATTTTATTGGCCAAAGCAAGACACATGGCTAAGCTTGAGATTAGTGGGGCTAGAAATATAATGTTCTGGTAAGGAGGGACCTTTTAGTGAAAGGCAGTGAATATTTTTAACAAAGAGATCAATTTACCACAGCAATAAAGTGGTGAGAAAGATAGATACAATACTGATCTCACAGAGCTTACAAACTAGCAGGAAATATGGACATTAACCAAATAATAACACAATTGTGATGAATGCTCCAAAAGATAAGTAGAGGGTGTTAAGAAAACATAAGATAGGTAAGCCAACATAGTCTGGGTGTTTTAAAAGTTCTCCTTCCTACCACTACCAAGAGATATTTCAGAGTTAACAGAAAATAAGCAGGCAAGAGAGAGGGTTGCCTCTTGGGCAAATGCTTCAAATAACTTGAAGTCATTCAAAACTCTCGAATATACTAATTTGACCAAGATGAGCAGAATTAGCATGCCTCTATTTTGAAGATTTTCTGCATCTAAATTCAATAAAATAATCTTCTCAAAGTTTCAGTATTCCACAATTTCTTATTAATAGGTTTTTCCCATATAACAAGTCAGATAACTTTATTGCATTATCACATTGACATCTTTATTTGTTTTGAGGGACCCTAAATGACTATTAGACCGACGTGTACCTTTCTACAAATTGCAGCATATGAGTCTTGATATTTATACTACCTATATATTTTTACAATATGTGTAATTTATGTTGTATTTGGTCTAAAAATGTAATGCCATTCACGATAGAAGTTGGTAGTAATTATAGGGCAAGGTAATGGTTTAATCATTTAAAATGAGAATGTACTCTATCCCTAACATGTAATTATTAGACCATTTCCACTTTCATAAGATAAAATTACTCTCAATTATTTTCTGATAAATAAATGAGTAAACTAATAATGATGCTGGGATCTTAGTCTTGCTTTCCTAATGGATGCCTCAGAAGAGAGCCTTTGTAATTCCGTCTCCATACCATATGTCTCTGTTGACATTAAAGTGCTTAATTCCAAATGAGTTGGCTTCATTCAAGCATCTTAATTCAAGAGTGGATGATTAGATCTTAAGCTAAAAACCTATTAGGATGTAAGCACTTGTGTTTTTGAAAGGTATTAAGGGAACATCATAGTGCGGTTGTAGATAAATCCTCCCTATCTAGTAGTGGGTTCGCAAAAATCTCATTTGATCTTCAAACACTACTGAGAAGCTTCATGTCAAAGTTAAGCACAGAATGAGAAATCTGCCAAGTGTTATATAATACTCAGACTGGATGGTGTCTTTTATCCTTTGCTACTAGTAGTTTCAGAGATCCTGTCTCTGAGAACCAAATAACTTTTCCATGCAAAAAAAAACCACCCTAAACAAGATTCCAAGCTCAGAGCAGGCACACACTTTAACAAGAATTCTAAAGCCAGCGCCACTGTGGTGGGATTATGCACCCACGAGTTTTCCTAACCAACACTGCTATAAAGCAATCGACGTGAGTAGAAAAGAACAAATCACATCACAAGTACTTTCAATCCTTTTGAGAAAGCACATACTGATCTAAATAAAAATCAAAGCTATGATTGTTCTTGTTTTTATTTAACCACATGTGTGGTCCAAACTAATAGGATTCCCTCTCTCTTCCTGTTCATTTGTTTTAGTCCCTGTGTAATCCTATCATCAGCAGGGCACAGTGATCTTCACATAGGGAATGGGAAATTATTTGATAACCATCTGCCTAATGTTTTGGCAGAAATATGTTTAGCTTACAGAGCCACTACCACATTGAGACCCCTCATCAGGAATGGACTTTTCTACTAAGGAATAGGGTAGAATATGAAGTCCTAGGATTACGATTTCCTAATTATGTTCTCGCCGGTGACCTATAGGGTTCCTGACTGTACCACTCCGGACAAAAGACAAAATGAATTTATCATTATCTAACTTCAAAGGCACAGGCTAGTTTCTCCCTCCTTTCCTCCCTCCTTCTCCTTTTCTTTCTTCTTTTGCTTTTTTAATGTAAAAAAAAAATACCGTGGCTACAGTGAACCAGTAAAGGTGGACTTTGACTAAAACTGCTTGGAGAATATTAGTAACTCATACTTCTGACTCCATAATTCCTCAGTGTTCTCCCTCTTGGTTCACATTAACTGTTGACGGCTCCTTTATTGCTCATTAGAAACACATATAACCATGAAGGGATAAGAAAGAAACGCCTATAAGAACAGAAACCTAAATTGCTGCAAGAAAAAAGTCAGATATATATGTCAAAGTACTTATTGACTTAACTATGAAAAATAAGAGCAGATCTCCCAGATTAACTTGTATTGATAATGCTTCTTAACTGTATCCTCTCCCACCCACAAGGGGCTTTGAGTACCATAAAGATATTATCTGGTCCAGACATACAAATTAAACAGGACAATAGGTTCAGAACTTAAAAGAAATAAGGCCATGCTTGAAAAAAAGGCCATGCTTGAAAATAAGGCCATGCTTTCACTAAAATAAAAATTTTCATGAAAATTCAAATTAAAACATTGAGAACTGAGCCTGTGATGGTAGTGAGGGTGCCTTATAAGAATATGTCCCCACTAGGGTGAGTTTTCATACTCTAACTTAAATGCAAGATTAAAGAAATCTTCAGTGACTGGAAGATAATCAACTTATATAAATTCTAAAATATTATAATACTTACGTAGCTATTGGATGTTTGGATGCTGGCTTTATACTTGATGTTGTTAGCAAAGTACTATCAGTTTATATTAGGCCTGAAATGGTATTGTGGCTGTGTTTTTTTTTTTTTTTAAGTGCTTATCTTTTAGAGATGTATTCTGAAAAAGTCCTAATATTTTAGATACAAAATAACATGAAAAAATAATATTTCTATTTAACTTGCTTAATACTGATATTGAGAAGAGGAATACATGGGAATGTTAGAGAAAACAAGACTGACCAAGAGTTGATCAATGTTGAAGCTGGGTGACAGGCATATTAAAGGTGCAGTATATTATTCTGTTTTACATTGTAAAAAAATGCTTCATAATAAGATTTTAAAGAAAAAATTATAAAATGTATTAGATGTATAAAGATGTAATAAGGAATAATGTGGTGAACACTTATCTATCCACTCTCCAGCTAAAGAATTGAAACAGAAATGTGGTTGAAAAAAATTATAAAGCAATTCTTTTACTTCAATTATCTGGCTATATTTGTGGTGTCCCATGGGAGAGAAGTGCCTGGTATTGACTCAATAAAATTGGTAACACCTCAAATGTTTACTCCAGCTAGCTAGAATAGATCTGGATTCAGGCATCAATGAGGCTGTGTGGTTTTTGCCATGGAGCTATTCAGGCTTGAGAATTAAAAAAAAAAAAAAAAAAAAATCGCCTAGATTGAAATCCCTGTTCTAACTATAGTTGTGTGACCTCTGATAAAGTTCCAAACTACTCTGAATCCTATTACCTCATATATGAAAAATATGTTTAGTGATCCCAACCTTTGAAGGACAATAGACAGTGTCTGTAAACCACGTAGTTGGCACTGGGCAAATAGTAGCTATTTTATTTGATGTTTTTAAAAGAAGACATTTGGACCTTTCTCAATTGAGATGTATGAGCATCTCTAAGCAATAAATAAATACTTTATGGCTAGATGATAAAACAAACTCCAATTTACTGCTTATCAAAGGTAAGGAGATCATCATCTTGAAATAATTTTAGTAGCATCCAGGAGTAGGGAGGACAAAGTTAGGATATATATGAGTTCTGGGGAGTCTGATTTAAGGTAGATCTTTCAATGCAGTATAAGAGGGCACTTAATTAGAATTGGACAAATTTTATTATAGTTAAACATTGGTGGGCACAGAGTTGGGAGAACTTCAAAAGGACTCTTGAAGAGTAAATCATCTTTTGAAGCTATCTATTGTCCTGAGAAAGGGGTCAATGGAGAAAGGATAAATGGATTTGAGGGAAGTTCTTGAAACAAACCATAATATAACCTACAACTTCAGCTTCGTGGGTACGAGATTCCTTGAAAAGTAAAGTTAGGTTAGTTCAGTTGAAAAATAAAGAAGTTGTGTTAATGTAAAACAGGAAGCTGACTGGATATAGATGACTTTTGTTCTCATTCATACAGATGCTCTGAGAAATATTCTTGTTGGTTTTCTTCTTTTTTAGGTCTCAACATGCACAGGGATTATATGATATGAGTGCATTTTTTTATAAAATAATTAACTTCCTTTATGATCACACTTGCATCCTACACATTCTCTATTGTTTTTTGTCATCTCATTTGAATGTTTCAGACTGTCTTTAGAATATTATCATAGGTTTATGCCCATGGTCCTCAACCTTACCTGCACATTAGAATCACTTAGAGAGATCTGGAAAGTTCCAAAGCCCAGGTCCCACTTCAAGCCAATTAAATCAGGATATTTAGGGTGTGGCCTGGGCATTCATAAGTTTAAACTATCCCAGTGATTCCAGTATGATCTAAGGTTGAGAATGACTGTTTGACTGGAGTGGGGAATTACAACACCCTTGGTTAGATCCTGACACTAACTACTGACTGATAAAAGTTGGAGCAACTTCCTAATGCCATTAAACTTTAGCATAAATATTAATAACAACACAGGAGTTATATACAAATAGTCTAGACTTTAAGGTCTAGATTCAAATTGAATCAAATTTCTCAGGGACTTAAAGTTTTATGGCAACCTTCATCTTTGATTACTCATTCCATGAACTTTCTTTTTTCATGGTCTTACCATGGTGTTGTTCCTTTATTCATTTCTCTCTGACATTGACCTAAACTGGGAACCATTCCATTCCTTGAATTTGTACACATACTGCCCCAACACACACATGCTTATATAGAACTTCTACAGGTGTAGCTGACTTGCTAGAGGTTGGGAAGAAACATAAAAAAACCTTAATATAGAATATCAGATATCAGATTATCTACATCTGGAAAGTCCTTCGGCCACTTTGCATGTAGTACAGTTCCTACATGCAAAGGATGAACCCCAACCACCATTTTTCTCCCACTATGTTTCTTCTTTGCCCCTCTCTCAAGAGAAAAAAATTTCAACCATTGTCTTATGCAGAGCATTCTAGTTGTTTCTTGCTTCATTGCCACCCTCATCTTTGTAATTCCCTTTGCATATCCAGAGGACTTATTAATGTCCTCTGATAAACAATGAAGCATCTATTCCAGGTAGTACCTTCTCCATTCCCACTAGATTCTTTAAGGAAAAGAAAGCACTAGAGAAATGTTGCTACCACTCTCATGGCAATCTTAGAATATATAAACAGTTAAATCAGTTTAGATTTTAAATAAAAATATTTTTTGCTACAAAATTTATTTCCTTATTTCAGCTAGTAATCATGCCTACCATGGTAGGTGCTAAGAGATATGTAAACTAAATGAATGACAAATCTTCCAGGAAGAATCAGCTAGTTAAGGATGTAAGATAGACTAGTAAGATATAGTTATGGTATAATATAACAAACTAATTGTATGTTCAGTGAACTTAGTTACTAAGAATTTATTTCAGCTCATTGACATTCACCTTTCTGAGACCCATATTTTCAAATATTACATGTTTGAAAAAAAAAAACAGGCTTTTTCTCAGTCCTATTTGTACTAATATGTATGGTCACCACAAGTTACATATTTTTTGACTCTCAGCCAAGTTTTCTCTGACTTGTCAGAAGGCCAGATCAGCATGGCTTCAAAAAAGAGAACTTCCATTTCCAAGGAAGGTACCTTTAATCAACCTCCCTTCCATAGACAATTATAGTTCTTATTTAAAATATATGAAAACCATCATCTTAAATCCACCAATAAACTCTCAAGAGAAGAAAGACCTTTCAGCCTAGGAACTGAGGTCATTTGTTGAACCGGATGAACCTGAACTCCTGTTTCACAACTTCCAAGGTATAGAGAATGGAAGACAAATCCCAGGGCCCATAAAGATGGAGAGACCACAAACCTGTATCCCACGGAGCTGTATACCCTCAAAGAACTGCTAAGAAAATATACAGTTTTAACCTTGATACTCAATGAAGTTGAGAAAAGAAGAAGAAATCACTACTGAGAAATTGAAAGTACAGCTCATCTCAGGTTTATAGCCTGAAGTCACATTTTCTAAGTGGCCTGAAAAAACCTCAGGCCAAGGATTTAATTGAGAGTGACCCCAGACAAGTTATACCACAAAGTGCATGGTAGAAAGAAATGGTCAATCCTCTCTTTAGAATAAATATTTTTTACAGGCCCCTCAAATTCTCATAAATACAGTTCCAGGATCAGAACAACAAGAAACTAAATGCACAGGGAATTAAAGCACCACGAGCAAAAATTAAAACAAAAAGCCCTACATACACAGAACAAACACCAACTTGTAAGGACCTCAGATCGTGGAAGTTTCAGACACAGACTATAAAACACTATGTCTAATATCTTTAAAGAAACAAATGACAAAATTAGAAATTTGTGCAAGAAACTAATATGAAGAAGCAGTAAAGAGAACTTCTAGAAATGAAATATAAAATTCATTAAAAAAAATAAGTGACATAAGGAAATTAATATTGGTTTAGGTGTGATAATAGTAAAGTGGTTCTCTACCAAAAAACAAATATTTTTGTCAGAGATGAGTGCCAAGGTATTTTCAGATCAGGTGTCATTTCAGATGAAATTACACAATATCTAGGGTTTGCTTTAAATACTCCAAGAAAATTTTGTTTGTATGTGAAGAATATTAAATCAGATTGTTAAAGTGTTAATAATTATTGAAGCTGAGTAATGGACATGTGGCTTTTTTTTTTTTAATACTATTCCCTTTATTCTTGTGTATGTCTGAAAAATTACATATTAGTAAATATGTGTATTTAAGAGGTAGGGAGCATGTTAACTTAGCTATATGAACCCAGGCATTTTTATTTTCATTAAATTAGTTTTTTAAAGCGCTATTTTAAAAATATATGATTACCTTAAATAGTTTCAAGTCATAGTACTATAAGGATGATAGACATACAAATTTTACAGGCTGATATAAGTTATAAGTAGATGTTATACAGAAAAAAGTGAAATGGGTTGGTTTTACAATTAATTAAGGTTGGAAAGAAAGCGAACTGTAGAAATTAAAATAGAGATCTGTAGAAATTATCTAGAAAGCACACAAATAACAAAACAATAGAAAATAAAAATCCTCAAAGCAACATGGGGGATATAATGTAGATTTGACTGGTGTCCTAGAAAGATAGGAGAATGAAAATTAAGCAGAGACAGTATTTGAAGAGATAATGGCTAAGGATTTTCCAGGACTGATGAACTGTACCAACTCACAGATTTAAGAAGCCCAACAATTTAATTTATTTTTAAATCCCTATGTGGACACATCATTGTGAAACCAGACATAAAAATAAAATATAACAAACGAACAACCAAAACAAAAATGAAGAAACGATCTTAAAAGGATCCAGATAGCAAAAACATGCACTTCCAAGGAGCAAGTCTGAGAGCTCTTTTCTTGGCAACAAAAGCTGAAAGAGAATGCAACGATATCTCCAATATGCTGAGAGAAAACCGACAGCCTGAAATTCTATGCCTAGTGAAAATGCACTTCAGAAATGAAAGTTAAATCAAGACATTTTCAGATACACAAAATGTGAGGCAGTTTGTTACTGGAAGACACTCTGATGACAAAACTAAAGAATATTCTTTGGGTGTCAAGAAAATGCTCCTAAATAAAACATCTAAGATATAAGAAGGAAGCAAAGGCACAGAAAGTGATAAATATGTAAGCAAATAGAAATAAACATTGGCCATAGAAAACAATAAATAATATCCGGCCAATCTTAAGAACATCGTGTAAATCCTACAGAAAACTTAGGGAACTAAACCAGTAGTGCCCCAAGAGGAAAATGCATTATGATCAAGTTGAATTTATTTCAGGAATGCAAGGCTGGTTTTAAGTATGAAAATTAGTGTACACACTGACAGAGTTAAAAGAAAAAAACTGTACAATCATATCAAAACTCTACAAAAGATAAAATTTTCTAATTTTCTAATAGAAACTTCCTTAACCTGATAAAAGATATCTACCGAAACTTACATTAAATATGATGTGTAATGATAGATTAGGCTATTAAGAACATTTCCTTTAAGATCAGGGAAAAGACAAGAATATCTCTTGTCACCCCTCAAACTCTTACTCTTCACCGTGACCAGTACAATAACTCAAGGAAAAGAAATATAAAAAAGAAATTATCAAACCTGTCACTATTTGCAGACATTATATATATAATTAAGAACATAGAAAATCCAAAAATATACAGGTTAATTATTAAAATTGATGAGAGGGTTTGGCAAGGCTACCAGATTTAAAAAAATAACATTGAAAAAATAACTACATTCCTAAATTCTAGCAACAAATAGTTGAGACAAAAAAGTATTAGCGTTACAAATGACCAGTCTATAGCTACACACAGTTATTGTGGATAAGCTCTCAAATGTAATGATAAATATAAGAAGCAAGCCATAAAGAAATGTCTATTGTATTGTTTGTTCCATTTACATAAAGTTGAAAAACAAGCACAATTAAACAGTTTATGGTTGAGGAATGCACACATAAGTGGTAGAGTAATAAAAAAAAAACAAAAACAAAGGAATGATTATCACAATAGTAATCATACTAACAGTAAAGAAAGCAGAGAGTGCGCAGTGAGGGCTTATACGGTTCTAGCAATGTTCTATTATTAGCTTGTTTTAGCTTATTTCCAGTTTTTATTATTAATGTAGTTATGTTTTTAGATTCTTCTGATATATTTCATAATTTTAAAAAAATCAAAGAGTAAGGATAAAATTCAGTAAATGTCCAATGTCTGCATAGGGAAATGGTAGCTATAATATCTAAGAATTTTTTCTGGTTACATTTCTGAGTTTTCCAACATCTGATTGTGAAAACAAATATTGCTTTCTGGCATGAGGTCGATAATACCTTCAGGGATAATTCACTCTGATTTGGTCAGACCTTCAGCAGTTACCGTTATGCTTATGACTTCCAAAACTTGATTTTCATTGATTCCTATCACCTATGTGTCAGTTTCTTCAAGATACTGCCTTCTTGAATGACCGACTGTCACTTAAAACTACAGGTTTGGTTTGATGACATATGTAGATTTGCAATTACTATTCTTAATTTAGACTTTCTACCCAGGTGAGTTCATTCATTGCCTTGGTTTTTAAACCATATGTATGCTGCACCTCCCAAACATCTGATTCCAACCCTAAGCCTCTCTTGTGAGTTTCAAGTTCACGTATCCAGTTGCCTACTTAATATCTCAACTTGGCTCATTCATTGGCATCTCAAACTAGTGCATTTGAATATGCAGTTTTGCATCATTACAGGCATCAAAATCATAAGCTTACTTAGAAAATAACAGTTTTGTTTTGCTGGTCTTAGTGCGGGAGACTGGATAGAGATGTAGAAAATGTAACTAGGAAAATAGTTTAGGGAGATATACTGAAGAACCTTTGATGTTCTGGTTAAGAGTTTAGACTTTGTGGACAATGGGACGTCACAGAGGAATTTTTATTTTCTGTTCATTTATTCATACAATAAATATTCAGTAATGACCTACTATGTATTGTGCTCAGCACTGAGGATACATTTGTTTACAGGACAGAGTCAGGCCAAGAGGGATTTCTAAGAGTGTTAGGAGGTAGAATGCACTGGAATTGAGGTCAGGTTAGAACAAAATGGGATGGAGAAGTGTGGCTAGAGAAAGAGACTGAGGATGGCACCAGAGTTTTCTTCTAGCTTGGGAGATTGGGGAGATGGCAATGCCTTTACCTGAGGAAGATGATACAGAAGGTGGGGAAAGGTGGATGGGTGGGTGGTACCTGACTTCAGCTTGGACAGCTGAGATGCCTGTGGGACTTTTAGTAAGGAGGCTGAGTAGCTAATTAGAAACACGGGATTGTGTTTTAGGAGAGAAGCTCAAGACAGAGGCCTTGGTTTGGGACTCCATCTACAGGAAATAATAGTTGGTATATGGAGGCGGGTAGCATGAGACTGCCAAAGAGGAGCAAGAAAGTAATAATTCACATTACATTCAAGAAAAACACTGGCATTGGAAAATCAATTAGTCCTAGCATTGCCCTTACTAGCTGCATAGCCTCGATCTCCCTTTCCCAAATGTTCATGAGTCTGCCTCCATTATTTATTCTGGGAAGGAGAAAGCCAGCACAACATGTAGGCAGAAAGAGTCATGGCATGGTAGGGTTTAAAGATTCATGAAAAGTTTGCCCACCACCTGAGACTGACCAAGTCATAAGCATGGCCCAGGCAGATCCCAGCAGACTGCAAACACTATGCCTGATAAAAGTAATGTGCAGTTATAAACATTATTAATGACATTATTACTACTAAAAATAGCAGCTCATGGTTTGTTATGGTTTGGAATGTGTCCACCCCCAAAAAAAGATATGTTGGATTCATAACCCTCAGTACCTCAGAATGTGCCCTTATTCAAAGATAGTATTTTTACAGAGATAGTCAAGTTAATATGAGGTCATTGGAGTAGGCCCTAATTCAATATGACTGATGTTCTTTAAAAAGGGGAATTTGGAGACAGACATACACGCAGACAGAATGCCATATGAAAATAATGGCAGAGATTCGGCGATTCACTTACAAGCCAAGGATCGCCCTAGACTGCCAGCAAACCATCAGTAGCTTGAGGAAAGGCATGGAATAGATTTTCCCTCATGGGCCTCAGAAAGAACCAACCCTGCTGGCAACTTCTAGCCTCCAGACCTGTGTGACAATAAATTTCTATTATTTAAGCCACCCAGTTTGTGGTATTTTTTATAGTAACCTTAGCAAACTAATACATGATTGTGTATTATTTGACATTTTACCAAATGCATTTTTTGCTCACTCTCATTTAATCCTCACAACCTCCTGTGTGGAAAGTGATACCAGTGACCCTTTTTTCAGAGTAGGAAACTAAAACGATCAGAGATCCAGGTTTCTGTGTGATAAGACACAGGACACAAGACTTTGCACGGGGAGAAAGTCAGGAAACTTCACCCATGGCACAGCAAAGCATAAATGGTATTGTGGAGTATGCTACTCAAGCAGATGAGATCTAGACTCTGTCTCATGGATACTAATCCCAGCTCTGGCAGCTCAGGCTGTGTGGTACTGAGCAAGTTTCTTAACCAACTTGGCACCTTGGTACGATGAAGAAAATAATAATACCTAAGTAATATCTAAGGTTCTCGTGAGGATTAAATGAGCTAATTCCTGTGAAATGTTTAGCACAGCACCTGCTGCATTAATATGTGCTCAACAACTAGTAGCTATTTTCAAATAATTATTCATGGGAAATGACAGGGGAGTGGAAGAGCCCTTCAGTAATTATGGGGGTCGTACAATCACAGTTGCCTCTTGTAAATGTATGGTGCAAAAGGTCTGTACTGACTGCATTGTGTATGTTCAATGGCCTCTAGGTGGCTAGGTGTGGGTGGTGTATGGCAACTGTTTTCTATTTTACAGGCTAACATGGCTATGTGGTGATTCTGCTCCAGGACCCATTCGGTCATCATTAGGGAGGTCGTCTCCCTAAATCAAGCTCATCTTAAACCCCCAAGAAGCTCTTTGTGGTAATAATAAGGATTCAAGCCATCTCATTAGATGTCAGCCAAAAAAAGAGTTGAGAGTTATATGCAAGTGGGAATTAATCAGTTAAAAGGTCAGAAAGTAAAACATGAGTTTTGATATAGATGGATCCCACATGCTTTGAACCTTAAAATCACTGCATAAGTTTTCACTGTAAGCAAGTTCACTATAAAGAGATTTCACTACACAAGTAAAGGAATGCAATCACCATCCCGAATTTTAAAAATGCAATTAAAATTGGTACAGACCCACTGAGCCTTGCCAAACCCTGCTTTAAATAACAGTTTGGAGAATCACAAACTTCAATTACTTTTGGCAATGTCTTGGTTTTCCATGAGGCACTGTAGGTTATTAAATGGTGTAGCTATTTAGCTTGCTAATGAATAGTTTATCCTACATTCAATTAGGCTGGTTTTCCTCTCTCTCTCTCTCTCTCTCTCTCTCTTTTTCTTCTCTCTCTCTCTCTCTCTCTCTCCCTCTCTCTCTCTCTCTCTCACTCACTCACTCACTCACTCACTCACTCACTCAGAGTTGATGATAATTAAAGGAAAGCTTTCAGGGAACCAGGTTTTTCATCCAAGATATCTTTAGGGTTACCTAGGGTAGAAATCTGGCTTCAACTTGTAAACTTCATATCTAACTTTCACATCCGTAGTGATTATCATAATGATGATAATAGTAAGAAGAATGGCAGTTATATGTTCTACGTAGCACCTTTCAAACCATTCTAAATATTTCACATTTTCCTCTTAATACCTTTGTATAGTAGACAAGGAACAGATTTATTATTCCTTTTAAAGTCCATGAGGCAAAGGAGGTTAAATGAATGTTCCCAGATTATAAACTTCATCATAAATCAGAACAAAACGTGAACAGGTGATGTAGTGTTCATTCCATCAAGCCATCCAGCTCCCTGGCTTCTCTCTCTCAAGTGATGAAAGAATTGAGAGCAGGGGATGCCAACAGTATTCTCACATACTTCAAATTTCCTAATTATTGAGGTCTGATCAGTTGGATAGCTGTGATGTTCTTGTTTATTTCAGAGGTCCACTTCAATCAGAAGAGATGATGGCCCCCCAAATCATTGACATTCACAGAGGCAGTCCGAACGGGACACAGACCCTGTGCAATCCAACAGAAGTGTACATATGAAATGTATTTCAGGAGAGCCAAGATTAAACTCATCAATAACAAAACACCTAAAGATAAGAAAAAAAGACTCATTTAAGAACTCTTGTATTCTTAGCAGCTCATTCTGCAGCTCCAAAGTGAGACTAAGCTTTGGAGTTCTGATCCATACCCAGGTCAATGTTAAATTTTTATAATGAAATAGTCAGCTTATGCTCTGTACTAGGCACTAAGGTTAAGTGTGTAGGAGGTACATGAGTAAGATAAGAGTCCCTTCTTTTTCAGAGATATATGGTCATGGATTTCTCCAACCCTACCCCAACTCAGGCCAGGAACCTAATACATACATGTGAGAACTCAGTCATGTTAAGAGCAAACTTGTCCTCACCACTTAAAGAACAAGATCTAGACAAAGAGAAGGCCTAACTGCTGAGCTTATACAGAAGGGCTTTGAGGAATGAATTCTGGCTCCCATGGGTCTCAACCATCCCTTCTTCCTTCAACTCCCACCCCAAAGCTCTTCTCTCATACTCACACTTACCTCCTAAGTTGGTTCCAATGTTGCCTTCTTTCGAGTAGAAGGGACAGCATGACAGCCTGAAACTGGGCAAACTGCCTCTGCTTTGGGGTCTTCTTGATTCTTTTGCTATGTTTCTGCCTCTCTGCTTATTCTTACCATGTGTCTCAGTCACATTCCTATCTCTGGGATTGGAACCACCTGTCCTGACTCTGAGGGATTCTTCCCTCTGGCATCTAACTAGTCACTTGGCTCTGATGCCATTTATCATCATAAACAATGCCCAGTCAATAAACCACCTCTGGGTCATGGCATATGCCTGCTCTTCTGGCACTTCCTCATCCTGGCCTGAAGCTCAGAGTAGCTCACTTCCATGTCTGGTTTGACCAAAATATAGCTAATAATTTTTAAGCACTCCTTATATACTAGGCACTTTTTTAAATGCATTGCATTTTTATTTAATCCTCACAACAACCCTATATGTTTGATATTGTTATTGTCCCCTTTTTATGAAGGAAAATTAAGCATACAGAGATTAAATTATTTGTCCAAGGCCATCAGCCCCACAACCACCAGCAGCCTATGCTGAAACTTCTTTAAGAAAACTAGCTCCACAATGATTGGCTAGAATCCTCGTGGCCATAAATCTAAAATGCTAACTGGTCTCCATCCTGCCAACACTTCTCTTCCTTAAAACCTCAGCTTTCTAATGTGATAGGAAGAAAAATCATAGTCATGAGGCATTCCCTCCCTCTCCACCATTAGGCCATCCCTTTCTCCACCCCCACGGCCTCCGGGGGTCCCCTTGCCACCACTTTTCCTATATGCAGAGCCCTAATTCTCTGCCGCCCCAGGCCTTCAGCTGTTCTTGGGGCTCCAAGTTGTTATTGCACATTATCATTAATGGATCAGCCCCCCTCATAAGATTTCCAAATAGAGGCCTGGCCCACCAGATCATAAAGGCTAGGCCCACATATTCCAGAGGGCTGTGTCAGATGAGGAATTCTATTAGAAAGCTTTGCATCTGGAGTTTTCTAATGGTGCCTTCGGGCAAAAAAAATTAAAATTAAACCAACAACCCCTCCCCCGACCCCAACCACCACCACCATTTCGGCTTTCCCCACAGCAAAATTTCTGACTCTGGTTAAATAGAATTCATTAAGAAGCAAGGGGGAAAAGCACTCCAGGCAGTTTACTCTTGAAAATGTAAACTGTTAAGCATTTTGTGGTTACAGGCATTCTGAAAATAATCCATTTTCTCTAGTGTTTTGTGATTTCTCAGAATCAAAAATATTCTGATACAGGCAGAAAGCACTGCAGAGGTGGTCAAATCTAAGATCATTTACCTTTCAGCATTCTTTCTGGTAAAGGTAACACATTTGAAAGTTTGAAATCTGGAGCTACCATTTACTTGGGCTTCCTCACTTTCTGTTACTTTATATTTTCTCCTAAAAATTTCTAGGGCTATTTGTATTAGCAATTCTTGGTTTCCTTACATATACTAAATTTCTCTTCCTCTCTCCTTCCCTGCTCTTCTCTCTCCCTTCCTCTCTCTCCTCCCTCTCTTTCCTCTTCCTTTCTCTCTCTCCTCTCTCTCCCTGTCTCTCTGTCTCTGTCTCTCTGTCTCGTCTTTCTCTCTCTCTCTCTCTCTCGCTCTCTCTCACACACACACACACACACACACACTGCTCTCTGGGATGGGAATGAGGTTCTAGAGAGAACCCAAGAAAAAAGTGGTTTTAAGGTCCTATAAGGGCATAGCTGGCTGGTCCATGACTAAAGAAAGGACTCTGGGAGGAGGGATTGGATGCCTGCTTTGCAGGAGGGTTCCCAACCTGTCTTTGTCTGAAAACTGGGCACCGGGCCAGCCCCAACACAGTGGATCGCCGCTCTTGGCCTCCAGCCCAGTGATGGATGTGACTGTCATTTCCCTACCCTCCAGTGAAGCAGAAGGAAGCTGAGAAGAGGGATGAAGAGAAAACAGGGCTTGGTCTGAGAAAAGAGGTAGGCGTGGCAACTCTGGAGGTAGGACTCAGCTGGGGGATAGGGGCCTGGACCAGTCCCAGGGCCCTCCTTTCTGCTCTTGCTCCTCTGTTAGAACCCATTATGAAAAGTAACAACTCCATCAGAAAGAGAATCTTGTAGTCAGGTGGCAAGAAGAGAGGCAGGAAGGCTATTGTTCCATCACTTTCAACAAAGAGACACTGGTAAGCAGCAATCTTATTTTTAAAGACTTCCTGAAAAGGAAAGTCCACAATCTTCTTCTTTCGGAATGAATTCCATAGTTAAGTACCCCACACTAGCAAGAAACTTTTCTTTACACCCATCTTAAATCAAGAGATCAGTCCTTATGTATTGAAAATATGTTGCCATAGTCAGAGAAATAAGGCTGACAACATTGAGAAGCTGAAAAAAGGACACTTTCTATGAATTTAAGAAAAAAAACAAAGTATTGCTTTAATAGCTACAGGGCTCCCTTGTTTGCACTGGATTTTTATCCCTTCGCAATTTTACATTTGGATATTCTTTGTGAATGTATTTCTATTAAATAAATTTGTGGTATATCAGAGATACGAAGAATCTGAGAACTCATCTAGTCCAATTCCCCTTACCTTACTGATGAGGAAATAGAGACCCAGAGAGGTTCAGTGACTAGATCAAGGTCACACAGGTAGAAGAGCTAGGGAAAGGGGATAGGACAAGTATCCAAACCAAGCTACTTTCTTCTTTCTCTTCCTCCCTCCCTCCTTCTCTTTGTCACTCTCCTTCCTCTTCTCTTCATTTCTTCCCCACTCCCTCCATCCCCTTCATTCTCTCATCCTCTCATTTTCTTTCTCTCTTTCAAGAGCCATACCTTCCCTGCCTTTCTCTACTTCGTCCTAACTTGAAAATTTTAAGAAATATGTATACATATATTTTAAGAAACATGTATACATATATTTCTTTCCATGATACCAGCTCATATATTCTTTCTGTTTATTCATCTGCTATTTACTTGCCTCCCATTACATTGTAAATTGCATGAAATCATGATATATGTCTCTCTTGTTCTCTGTTGAATCCTTACAGTCCAGAAATATGGCTGGACTACGTTAAGTCCAGAACAAGTATTTGTGAGTGATGAATAAATTAGGGGGAGAGTGATAATATCAGTGTTGAGATAGTAAAGTTAAAAAAAAAAATCATGTAGTAGATTGCAAAGATGTTGGAAATGCTATCAGAAGGCGTGTCTTGATGTTATCGATTTTCCCCTTTGAACTGGGTCATAGGTATTGGTATTTGTGGAAGAAATCTGAATGTATATCCCAAAGAAGATGTCGAATAGGCAGAAGAGCCCTGTAATTGTTCAAAAGCCCATTCCACTTTACTAGGCAAGAGTATTTCATAGTCCATCCACAAGATAACTAACATCATCAACTAAAAAGGAGAAGCCCGTACAGACACCTAAGAAAAGCCTGACCTAATGAATCCCACTCAGGCTGGGCCTCTTGCCAATTAATGGTCAGAGTTTTGGGCCCCCAGTCATGTCTGCCTTTAGGCATATGGCATCCCAGACTTCTCCAAGCTTCTCCACTAGTTTCCCACTCATGATATGGCTCGAAGTCATTAGAGCTAGTCACCTAAGATTTCCAACCCTGCCTTCCAGACACATGTGCACTGCTGTATACTTTTGTAGCAGCATCGAACCATGTGACTAGTTCTAGCCAAGTTGTGAGAAGAGCTTTTAGTTACTGGTTCTGAATACTCCAGAGCTTTGTTTCCATTTGCAAGACAATGAGCCGTGTTCCCTTAGCCTAGGTCCCTGCATGAAGACACAGAGTAAGCCCTGCAAGGAACATGGAGTACAAGCCAGGGAAAACATCTTCCTTATTCTAAGCTACTAAGATTTAAGCTTTGTCACATAGCATAACCTAGCCTGACAGGTACAATGTGTAAGATAATATAAGGGGTGTAATGACACAGCATTGAATCCTGTGAAGAGAAAGTTATTTCCTTTTTACATCTTTTCCAGTCATTCAAATGAATCAAGAAGAAGCCTGGATCAGAGGCTAATCTATCTTTAGCAACTTTATGACTGTTATTCACTTTCCTTTTTAACAGAGAGCTGAATCTGGGCTCAGAGTACCTGGCTAGAATTTAATTCTATTGTTTTGTTTTCACATTTTATTTTATAGTGACCTTTATTTATGAAATGTGATACCGTGTTTTAAAAATATGTAGAATGTTATACAATTTTCTTCTAAAATCTCTTTAAATAAAATAACCAATATTTTTACAGTGCTTACTATGTAGCAGGCCTACTTTCAGTTTCTGGCATGTACTAACCTATTTAAGCCTCAGTCCTATGAAGTAAGCACTATTATCTCCACCTTACAGATGAGAAAACTGAGGCATAGAGGCTAAATAAGCAACCCTACTTCCCCCAGTTAGTACATGACAGAGCCCAAATTAGAATCTAGATATTCTATTTCCACAGTTTTTACTGTAGAATAGATATATATATCTATATCTCTCTCTATATATATATATCTCCTTACCGTTGAGTTGGTATGTGCCCATAGCAAAGATTATGTGTGGTACAGAAATGAGAGTACTTGGGGAAACTGCTCTTTGCTTTGACCCCTTGTTGCAGAGTGACCTCTTGCCCGATTCACCTACTTCTAGTCTTGTTCAGGCCTGAGAGCTCTCTGCCTTGGCTTGCTCACAGAATCTACAGGGCTCAGGAACTCAGGACAGTACTCTTTCATGTGACCATGAGAGGAAAATGGATTTGTGAGAGTTCAAAGGAAGATAGAAGGGGCTATACAGATGGTCAGAAGGGAGAGAATGATTAACCATTTGTGTCTGAAGCTTTTATCTACAGAAATACCCTCCTTCTAGAAGTACTAGAGCTATTGGCACCCACCTGACAGATGGATTAGGGTCTTGCCACCCCACATCCAGTGTCACCCCACATCCAGTGCCACTGCTTCCAGTGCCAGCTAGCCCCAGCTGCTCCCAGGACCCCTCTGTTCAGAAAGCTTAAAGAAAATACCCCATAACAATCTATTGATTAGAAATACATTTTTCTGTATGTTTTCTTTTTAAGGTATTCAACCCTTGGAATAACTTTAACAGACTAATTTTTACAACAAGGAACTTTATTTAAAATTTCCTCTTGAAACTTATTTAGCATGTAACATTCCAGTTTCCTTGTGTGGTAGGTTGCTAATGTTATTGGAGAGGGGTTTTGTTTGTTTGTTTGTTTGTTTGTTTGTTTTTCCGAGATTATTATGGCTTTAAGACCTACATATTCTGGGTGTGGGGCGGGGCGGGGGAATAGCTTTGGGTATCAATGGATTTGAAAGGGGGTCTTTCCTTGATCAGGGTATACTTAGTCTGACTTCCTCATATAAGAAAAACAAGCCTTTCTGATTCTCCCCAGTCCTCAGGCCATTTTGTTCTTGCCATATTTTTTATAGCCATGCTACCTACGCACATGGAAATAAGGCTAGTGGTGGAGAAACCACAAAAGAGGTTCAGAGTCATATGTCATTCAATGCAACATAATTAATGGTGGTGGTTGGAAGGGTGGGAAATCTATATTCATTATTGGTTAAAAGTAGGAAGCATGAGTCAACAGACTAGTTTCTCTTGGTCTTGTTACTTTGATTGCCATTTCCTGGACAGCGATTCCTGTGAATCTTACCTAAGACAATTTCCCCAGTCAGCCAAGAAGATAAAGTTGGTTTCATGTTCAGCCACTTTGTTATTGTTCCTCTAAATAATTAGATTACTGAAACACTTTTTCTCTTTCTCAATATTAAGAAAATGTATATATTTAGGCAATAGATGGCAGTGTTTCCACAAATTTTAATATTGCAATAGCTCTTAAAGGATGTTCAGTGCTCAGTTGTTCTGTAGCTTGCCGTGATCGTATAGTGGTTAGTACTCTGCGTTGTGGCCGCAGCAACCTCGGTTCGAATCCGAGTCACGGCAAAAAGGGAGGAGGCTTCTAGAGAGAACAACACTGGCCTCAAGTTGTCCTCCATCCAAACAACATTTTGCAACCAGACATAGAATAATGAAAATCAATAAAACGGAAACCAGTACAAATATTTTAAATTTTAGAGAGATGACATATACAGAGTGGCTTTATTAACGCACTAATCCTGTTGCAGGCATGTTGTGTGTGGGTTTTTTTATTTGCATTGACGGATAATATGATAAAACTGGAGTGTAGTGGGCATGTAATTATTATTAATTACAACTACTTAAGCTCTGCTTTGAGCAGACTCGTCGAGTCTGCTTGCTTTTGAGCCTTGCCAGGGCTGTACAGTAATAACAACCCTGAATTATTTGGAAAGATGTCAGCAGTAGATGTGGAAATCCTGTTTAACCAGGCATGAATTGTTGTTAGGAGGTTTTTTTTCAGGATGACAGAGAGAAAATGAACTGTCCCTTATCAGTAATTGCAGGAAACATTTTGTTTCTATGATATGAACTGGCTGTAATTTAACTTTCCTGCATCATTGGATAATGTAAGAAGCCAGTTGTTGCTCAAAATTAAATTCTCTGAAGTGGGCATTTGGGTTTGATAAAAGGCATATTATAAGTAGACAATGGGGCTCAAGCAATAAATAATGTCCATATATGGCAAAACTTTTTTAATGACATTTTCCAAAAGACTGGGGTTTGTATTATAAATGGCTAAATGTTGAATTAATGTGAGTAATACAGCTTTAATGGGCCTTTCTCCAGGACTTAAAAACATGAACAATGCAGCCTAAAAATGTCAAATATAAGTATGTTATAATGAGGTTTACTGCTCTAAAATTATTGCCCACCATGTCTTAAATAAGGGATCTCTAGAAGGTGCTTTTCAATGCCTCTAGACCCCGTTTCACAGATGCCCTAGCAAAAACTCATGTTTGTTATGTATGTAATACTAAAAACAATTTTAAATTAAAATATATACTGAGTAGTCACAGAATCTATTAAGTCCTTTCAGAGTCAGTGAATCCTTCGAAATAGTATTCTAGAAAAACTCCTTCTTCCAAAAAGGAAAGAAAAAGCTGTTTGATCATGGGCCCAAAAAGATCAGCCTCAGAATTTCATAAAGTAAAAAAAAAAAAAAAAAAAAAATGTGTCTATCATTTCCTTCAAGACTCACTCTCAAGACCATTTTTTATGCAGAGGTCTTTTCTTCCTATGGCTTAGTCCCTAATTCCCCACCCTGTATTCCCCATAAATTCTTACTCCCCTTCTCTGTAGGGCCTACCGTGGGCTCTGCCTCTAGTCCGCAAAGCTTCTCAGCTGGATGATACTAATAATGCTGTTAAGAAGACAGCTGAATTGCCAATTGTTCTTTGGTTAAAACAAGCTTACAGAATAAGCCCATTCAAGATTATTTTCATTTTATTAGGAGACTGAAAATGCAATGAATTAATCATTTAAGGAAGAAGGTTGTGTCAGCCAGAACTTAGGGTTGTAAGTGACAGAAACACAGCATTTACTGATTTAAAGAGAGGCATGTACCTAGGTATGAGAATAAAGGGGCTTCGGAAACAATCGAAACTAGATTATTAAAGATGACCAGGACACACTCTATCTTATCCCACATTTCTTCCTGAATGTTGCTTTTATTCTCTCAAACTAACTTCTATGTGGCAAAAAACATGGCAGCCAGCAGCACCTCCTGCTCTTTGTACCTTACAGTGTTGCTACCACAGGAGAGCCCCTTACTTACTGTTCAAAAAATCCTGAAGGAGGATCTGATTGGCTTGGTTTTGGTCAGGTATCTGTCACTGGACTAGTCATCTATGTCCATAGGGATAGAGTCATACTGCACAAAGAGAGGCCTTCCCTTGGCTTGAGATCAGTCCCACGCTGAGGAAACTGCCAGCCCTGGAGGTACCTCAGTTGTCTCCCTGGGAAATCTTCACCAATGCATTACAGGAGCACACCATCTGGTGGCTGTCTACTTCCACAAACCCATAGGTTCATTTTCCAAACTATTAACCTATTAACATCTTTACTGCCTTGTGAAAAATGGAAAGTAGACAGTGGGAGACGGGTGTCAGAATATGATAATTAGTCTAGACTCCACCTGGAGCTTAGGGACATAGAACAACTGCTTGAACAAAGGAAGGACTTCATGTTCTCTCTCCTCTGCCAACGGGAGTCCTTCCTGCCCTGGATGACCGCCGCCCCAGCTTGGCCAGGGAAGAGAGCAAAATCATCTAACTCTGCTAACAAAACTCCACTTGAACTTGGGCAAGTTATCTAAGCTCGCAGAAAAAAAAGGGGGGGCGGGGATAATGCAAGAATTAAAAGAATAATGTACAAACTAATAAAAAGCACTTAATATAGAGACACATAACAGAAATGCAACACTGGCACCTAGTAGCGACGCAACAAATAATCTATATTTTTATTACTCCAAGGCTGCATAGTGCCCTCATTCTCCATCCACTCTCCATCAGTGGAAACACTAGGATGATATTTCTGTTAGGAAAAGGGCTCCTCACCATGGATTTCAGAAGTTAAAAAGAGTGATAGAATAGACTCTAAACCAAGGGTAGGACAAGTCAGAATGTACTGAGTGACCAGATTCTTATCCAAGTTTGCCATCCTGGTTCACCACCTCTTCACATGGTTACTGTGACCAAAGGTCATAAAAACCAAAGGTCGTTTTCCTCAACACACAGTTCGTTGACCTCAGGTTTCCTATCTGTCTTCTTGCTGATGTTAAAATATATTGAGTTTCATTCTAAAACCAACTATATATCAGGTTGGTGTTCAGAAATGTTAGAGCCTGAGTCATCAGAGGAAGTTCATTCCAATAATTACATTAACTTTGAGACAATATCTGCCTTTAACTTTTTGAAAAGCATTTTACAAGTATTTCAACAATTCCGTTATTGTCTCAATGCTCGCATCGTCTATATTATTTATACCAAAGCCGATACTTCCTGATGAAAATTCAGAGCGACTCTGATATAATCTTTAAAAAATGATTTCTTCGAAATGTTAGCTATAAAGCACTTTAGGGCAAAGGTAAGCCATTCACAAACAGCTTTGTAATGTTAATGATGAAACATTAGAGTATTAACAGAATCCTTATTTTAATAACACTACCGGGACAGCTATAGTTTTCACTCAATGACACTGTCATCCCCTAGATTTGTTCAAATTTTAAAATTATTTGCTCTTTGAAAAGTCAGGTAGCCTTATTTTTCTTCTTTTTTGGGGAGTCAACCAAAAGAGCCAGAAGAAGTCTTAATTCTTTGTATAACCCATTACCGTATGTCCCTCATGTTGGTATCACTACCATGGTCCATTAGAGGTTGCTCAAGCAAAAAAACTTTACCTATATAACTGTAGTTGAGTAACTAAGTTAAACATGCAGAACTACATATTGCTTTATTACCATAGGCTTATGGCTTTAGCTGAATGCCTTTTCCTTGCTCGTTACCATATAGTAGGGCAGAGCTATCTTATTAATCTCCATCATTAACCTATTGAATTGAAGAGATTTTATAGTCCAATATTTTCTATGTCCGTGTTTCACTGAGTTTTCATTAATACAAGAAATTAACATTTATTTTACTGATCAAGTCCTAAATCGAACAGCCTAAAGTAAATTGGTAATAAAAATGGGTATTTTACTTCTCAAAAATTAATATCTATTCCCTAATTATAACGAATGCAGTTTAAGTTTGTTTTTATGCAATAAAAATATCACATAGCAAATGATTTATTAGAACCACATCTGAGTGGAATTTTCTTTCAGGAAGCAATGCTGGGCAGAAAGGTTGGGTGGAGTTATTGCTGCAGGCCCCTCTGTGGGGATGAGAAGTCTTAAGGCCAGGTCACTGCAGCAGTAGTGTCCTTGAGAGTGGCAGCTGGTGGGGACTTTGCAGAAAGAGAGCACTTATTCAACAGCTGCTGCAACTTCATTCACAGGACCCGAGCATTGAGAGATGGTGTATAGGCTGTTTCTTCTCTCTATAGCTCAATCAATAGGAGTGTGAGACACTGCAGATCCTTCCAGTGCCCCTACTTGTTCCAAGGTGCTGTTACTTATTTGAATCACATCACCCTGAATCACATCATGCCTTGCTGAAGGTCTGTAGCAAGGCCTGGAAACATGGGTCTTCCAGAGAGGTAACTAACAGAAGAAAATTCTCATGAAAGTTGAATCAGAGAGAAAGGTTTTCTAAACAGATCTGGATTCAAATTCCACCTCTGCTGCTTCTGACAGCTTGACTTTGGACTTGACCCCTTGTGCTTTGGTTAATTAGCAAAATAGGGAGGATATGAGGGTTAGATAAGGTGATGTATATCTAGTGTGAATCCAGATGATGATGACAGTGTTCTTCCCTTCTATTTTTTCCCAGAAACATGATCTTTGTTATTTGTGTGGACTTCCAGCATTCAAAGGGAAACCCCCGAAATCATGCCTTGGATTCAGCCTCTGGTCCGCAGCAGCTTTAACACACTAGTGTCTTCACTTTAACCCTGCCATTTGATTTCAGGTCATGTTCCACCAGAAAGGTGAATGTGTGTTTTCCAACTTGGTTGATAAGGAGCAAAGGGAGGTCACGGTCAAGCCTACTCCAGGATAATCATGAATTGCCACTAGATGGCACTGCTTGTTGTCGTTCATCAAAGACAAGGGACTTTTTTTTTCCCCCTCTTCTTTTTTTTTTTCTCTCTGCGGGTTCCTGGCCCAGAGAGTCTGCAACTGGAATCCTAATCATACCAGAACTCTTCTCTTCTGTGAAGGGAGTTCCTATTTTTGCCATATTATCATCAAGATCTGAGGACCAAAGAGACTCCACCTACAAGCTGGGGAATTACCTCAACAATGTTGTCTTTATCTATAGGTGATTTTAAAAGAATATATTGTATTTGGATGTCAATGTTCAAAGGCTCTAAGGCAGAAAATTCCATTTCAAAAGAAAGTGTGATTAATGAAGGCACATAAATCCAGTAGATTTATGTAGCGGCTGGAGCAGTTTCAGAAATCACACCGTACAAATCAAAGACGCGGGTTTTTCTACTTTTTTCACTTTCTCTTATTCTTATTTCCACACCATCTCATCCTTTCCTTCCTTCTCATTCACAGTTTCTTGAATACATTTATCCCAAACTCCCAAAATAGGAGGAAACTTGATCAGAAATCCTAAATACAGCTGGTTTCAAGCTCCAACCATGGCCATTTCTCCTGTTTCTTCCCCCATGAGATCCAAAGATAGGGTTGAGACTGTAGCAGTTAACTAACACGCCTCACAAATTGCTTATAAAACCTGAATTAATTCTGGAACTCCATGTAGCTCAGTCTTCGTAAAGTGTCTTACTTAAAGGCAAATTAAAAAATAATGTAGGTCTGTAGCGAAGGTTTTCCGGAAGAGGTGGTATAGGAATTCTAGAGGCTGCCTTACATAGAAATGCATCCAAAAGTCTGCTGCCTTCACATTTCCCACTTACACCAGCTTCTAACTGTTCCCCTACTCTCTCTCCGGTTCTCCAATAATCCACTCTTCTATTACCTTTCTCTACTCCTGCATCCTGTTCACACTCCCTGTTCCATCCATACACTTGGGCTCCTTACTCCCTGTCATGCTGGAGCTCCTTCCGCCCCCCTGACAGTGGTCTCCTCTGGCCAGTCTGACCAAATCTGCTTCCAAAAATGAGCCCATTGCCCAGAATAACAGTGTAGAGTATGGTACCACATTGTCTAGTGCAGTGTCTAGGAGTGTAGTCTAGTGGTTAACACATGAACTCTGGAGCCAGATTCTCATGTTTAAATCCCAACTCCACCAATTACTTTCTATGTGGCCTCGGGCAAGTTGCCTCAGTTTATCTATACATAAAATGTGGGTAATAATAGTATCTACCTCAAAAGTTTGTTGTGAGTATTGAATGAGCTAGTGTAGGTAAAGCACTCCGGTTCAGAGAAAGTACTATATAAGTATTCATTATGATTATTATTGTAATTGCTATAATTATTACTATTATCATATGCCAGGTATAGTGGTAGGTAAAAAGAATATAAGAGTATACAAAATAGACAATATCTTTGTCTTCATGGAGCTTTCAGGCTAAGGGAAGAAACAGAAGTCATCTGGCAGTTGCAATTTAGCATGACAAGATTATGAAAAGGAAAGCCACAGGTATGAGAGAGCAGGCATAGATATTTAGAGTCTAGAGTCTAGCTTCCCTTTGGCACTGAGACTCGAAAGGGATTAAGGAGTAGTTGTTACAGAGATACACTCACCTCTTCTGGTTTTTGTGGGAAGGGCATAAGCAGAAGGGAGAGCCTTGTTCCCATTTCTCCTGGGTCTCAGCATGGCTCCCATGCAATGAGACCTGAAGGGAACTCAGCACCATTTTGCAACTTGAGGGTTTTACTTCTTCAGGAGCTATAAGGGGTTCCCAGTACATATCAAAGTACTGAGAGCAAAAGGACAAAAATGATCTTCAGGAGCTATAAGAGGTTCCCAGTACAAGGCACATATCAAAGTACTGAGAGCAAAAGGACAAAAATGGACTTATTTCTGATTGTCCTCCTGGGTGCTCCCTGAAATACCCAGGCATCTCTTTAGCTAGAGGGAGGGTGAAAGGTGAGGCAGACTTTATGGCATCTGGTAAGCTTGATGAACCAGCTGGGACAGAAAATATAAAGACCAATACACACTGGGAAAATTGTTCTTTTTCCTGTTTTTAAGGCCTCACAAAATATCAGTTTAATCAATTAGCAAAGTAATTGCTCATACTGTAAAACACGGAGATGCAATAATGAAGACAAAGAAAGCTCTCCGCAAGCTTGCGATCTAAAGGAGAAAATAAACATGCATAAGTTCAGTTATAACGCAACAAAAAGTGTTATCACAAAGCCTCGTGGGAACGCAGAGGAGGGTATAGAAACTATAAAGACATGCCACCCTATATCTGATCTACGGGGATTACAGTGGTAGAAGGGGATAAGAGTGCAGGGTAAAACAGGGGCAGGAAAGTCATTTAAAGATTAGCAAGATTATCAAACTATGAATAGAAGTCTCTCTTCTTTAATCCGAAAATTGTCATATAAATTTAAGACTCTTTCTGAGTCACAGTTCGGGAGGATTTGGGAACACTCACAGACAGGACCACTTCTTCATTCTCTGAGTCCTTCATTTCCAAAACATTCTCAGGGAAGAAAGGCAAAGGAGAAATAAAGTAAGCAGTTGAAAACAAATGAAAAAATAAGGAAAAGAAAAGAACAGACATTGTACCTATAGAGAAAGATAGCTGCCATCAGACTCTCTAAGGAAGCCTCATTTTTCATTCTTTAATCCAAAAGAATACCTCCTGGAGAGAAACGACTGCAGTGCAGTCTGTCTGTCTGTCTGTCTCTCTCTCTCTTTCTCTCTCTCTCTCTCTCTCTCTCTCTCCCTCCCTCTCTCCCCCCAATCCCCTCTCACACATACACAGTTATTTCCCAGATGCTCCTTGGTTTTCAACTGATACTTATTGAATATCTATTATATTAAGATGCTATTCTATGGGTTAGGGGTGGGGGATGAATGAAACTAGGCCCCTGCAGTGAAGTAGCTCATGGCCAGTAAGACGGACAGCAAAGTAAACTAATGTTATAGCACCACGTAGTAAGCTTGTGATGCACTATGGGCAATCCTGCTGTTAGAAGTGATACAAATGCCTGGGGGTTAGGTGGCAGCAGATAAGTTTTTGTGAATATCAGGGGGTGAAACAAAAAAAGGAAAACTGTAGTCTCTTCATATTGTTTATTTTCAATCTGGGCTTTCTTATAAGCCCCACCCTGTGGATGGACCGACAAGAAATAAGTAAATGTCCAATTCAGTGTCCAATCTCCAAATGTAAATATTCCCTATAAGTAAAGCTCAGTCCTTTTGAACGATGGTTCAATCTTAATTATTTCTTTCCTCTTTCCCCAAACTCTCTACCAGATGGCCTAAGGTACACTCTTAGAACAAGCAGCAGGGCTCACACGAGCTTACTGGGGCAGAGTGAGGGACCACATATCACGCAGTGTCCCTGTTTTGCCCTCTATTTCTGCGGGTACAAATACTAATGGTGGTGGTGGCAACCCTTATGCTTCAGCTTCTCTCACCTTGGTCAAGGTTAGAGGCCCTTCCTGTCTGACTCGGCCTCATCTTGGCTCTTTCAGATGCTAAGGATCACCAAAATCTCTGCCACATGATCTGCCTGGCCCCATGGAAGACTCACTGGCTCTAATTCATCTGTCTTCTGAGGGTTGTAGAAACTTGTGGGTGTCATCCATGCCATACAGAAACCTAAAACTAACTGCAAGTACTCCACCTGTCCACGCCACAGGCTAAACTCCTTGTCTCCTTGGTAGGAACTGGGAGACTTGAGCCCTTCTTATTAACCCAATTCTCCTCCCTCTTCTCTAGCCAAAAGTTCATGAAGGGAAAATTGGAACCAATCTGATTAATTCAACCTTCACCCTTTGTCTCCCTAATTGTCCCTCTCATGCTGCTGGCACTGGAAATAGTGGGCTTCCTTTCTCCACCATGCTCTCTTTCCTTCTACATGGCCCTTAAGTATAATTCTAAACAGTTCACCAAACTTAACCCCAGTTAAGCATTATGTCACCTTGGAGCTAAAGGAATTTTTAAAAATCTTTCCCTTTCCATAACTCCTGTCTCTCATGCCTATTATCTCACTTAACCCACCCTCAGAGCTCTGCCTCTGAGTCAATAGGCCCCATGGCTCAGGTTTCTGAGAGATGCAGAGAAACAATGATTTAAGAAGGAAATTAAATTTGTCTTTAATAGCTTCAAAGAGCATGTCAGTTTTAAGATAATAGAATTGTATTTCTTTGTCTTCTAATTGGGCAGTTCAAGAAATGTTTTGCAGGTTGCCTCTGGGTAAACTGTGGCAAATGTTTGAAGCTCAAATAAGTTTAGGGAATGCCGAGTTACAAAGTTAAATAGGTTTATTAAATGTGAAATCATCAGAGCCTGTAATATGCTAATATGTTCTGTGAATTCTGATGTGCTATTTCCCATATTTATTTGACTATGGAACACTTTTTTTTTACATCTTCCGGAAACAGTGTTCCACAGAGTACAGGAATGGAAGACAGTGAAAATCCTTTGTCCCCAGAATCAGTAGTTACTTCCATCTCTCGATCTCATTTTCATTAAGTGAGCAAAGCCAAGTGTTAAGGCAAAAGAGTTTCCGTGTCTGATTTGTTTTCTAACTGTGCCCTTTTTTTACTCCCTCAGGCCCTGCACTTATTTTTAACTAAAACAGCTATGACATCAGTGTCATGAATACAAAATACCTGGGAGTTATACAGTTGGAGACACTAGAACTTAAAGTGTTTATCCCAAAGTAAACAAACAAGCATAAACCCTCCTATGCCCAAATGACAGATAAAAGGACCCAATTCCCAGGCTTCTCTGGGAATTCTTCAGTGAAGATGCAAGCCTGCCCAAGTTGTCCTTGTGAAGGATGGGAAATGGATGATGGCTCATAGTTAAGGAATGCAAAACAAAGATCTTATGACTTTCAATATAAAAATACATATGGTATAAGATTACTGCAGAGTTCTCCACAATCAGAAAGAATGCAAATATTCCCTGCATGGCCTGAAAAACGAAAACAGAATCTGAGGAGACAGAAAATTGGGATCAACAGGAAAGTTCTGGCAGAACTGCTTTGCAGAGAACATAATGATCTTAAAATAGGTTCCCTAAAAGGGGCATTACCTAGGAAAAATAATCAAATCTCAAGGGATATAGATGAGTTTCTAGGGAGGACAATGATGGATGAGAGGAAATGGCAGGAGAAAACCATAGACATCCAGGATAATAGGCCCAGTGACCCTTTTACCTTCCTCAAACTTTTCTTCTGTCCTTGGGTAAACAGAGAAGAGTCCCGACTTGACAGACAAAGTAAAAGTGGGGGAAAAATTGACATATCATGTGCAGCCACATGTAGGCTAAAAGTATAACTCATAAAGAAAAAAAAAATCAGTCCCATTGTACACAGCTCAGTGTAAGAGGGATTGATTTATATGAGCAGCATGAGAAAACATCCTGAGCACACAGGAAAAGACTAGGGAGTTCCAGGGTTCCAGAAGAATCAGTATTGCTGCCCGCTGTGCCTTCGTGTACAAGCGCAATAAAGTATCCTTCAGAAAGAAGTTGAATGCTTTTTGCCCCAAACCCTATTGACCCTCCTGCTCCCTCAGACATCCTCGAGGCAAAACATGATGTGTGTATTACTTTCTAAGTCAGTCAATCCAAACTAGTTATATTGGTAGTAGTCTTTGAATTAAATTGTAATATTGCCCTTGGCCTGTGGGCATACTTGTTCCTTGGAAAGGACTCAGTAGAGATAGGAATGGTAATTTGAGCTGTCGTGAATCCATACGGCTCTTAAATAAAATAAAAACTACTCGTACCAAGACTACTGTTGTTGAGAACCCAGAACTGTGGAAATGCCTCATCTTCCTCCAGACCAGGCTGGGAGACTCTGCAAGCATCATCATTGTTTTATCTGTTCAACATCCTTTCCACCCTTCTTCCTACTACCTACTTCCTCCCTTCTGGGAGCTAGGAACACAGCACAGTGTAGAGTTCCAGAGAAACTACCCAGTAGTGAAGAGAAGGAGTGATTGGGTGTTGAAGCAACAGGTCATCAATTAGTTATGTATCTTCAGCTACAGAGGTGGTCACTGGACTTAGGTTGGGCCAATTTTGGACTATATCCTACTAACCAAAGTGATTGGTTCAAGGTGTGAACACATGACTATGCTGAGTCAATCAGAATCCTTCTTTGGAATGTCCTGAAATGAAAAGGAGAGAATATTGTCTCTGGGCCTGCGTTTCCAAGGTCTAGTTTTATGAACCTATTGGCCTATAAGTCTTATTGCCTCTTTAAATTTAAAGTATTTGAAGCCTGATGTTTATCATGTACCATTGAAAGACCTCCAAGGAATATAAGGACCTTGGCTGAATGAGAAAGAAACTTATTTTCTTTTTCTTACTCCATAAGAATGTTTATAGAAGGCACACTACATACCAGAGCAGAAATATGGTGGTAAGCAAGCAGGCCCTGTCGACATTCACATTCAGTGAGATTATGGCCTATTGGGAAGAGCAAGCATCCAAGGATTGCTAAAAGTTAGTGAATTTCAAGTGTTCGGTGTTCTGTAAGGAAAAATAGCCAATAACCAGAGCCTTGCATCTGGGGAAGAGGCAACAAAATTTCCTCAAGGAAGTGATAGCCTGAAGATGGTCAGGGGTTAGTCTTATCTTCACGGGCCAAGGTCACTTTTGCCATTTTAATCCTGTGTAGCATAATGGTCACCTAAGTTTAAAAACATCTTTTTTTTTTTTTTTCCAACTAACTGAGCTGATAGCAGCTGATTTATCTGATAATATCAGTGGGGATATGAGTTTTTCTATTCTTTGCATACTTCCCGTAACATTATTAAGTACCAAAAGCATAAGAGAAACTTTTGATCTGAGTAAAATGAAGTGCTAGGTAGAAGAGTGGAACAAATAACCTTTAATTTAAAAAAAATAGCAATTCTGATTCTTCTATGATGCTTAACCTTTGGAGTCTTAAATATCAGTGCAAATTCTGACCTATCGAATTTTACTCAATCATATATCATGAAAATATAGAAAAACTGGGTATGGTTTAATACAAATAATATTTACTTTTGTTGAAAGTGAACTCTAAAGGTATATCAAAATGAATCTCAGTTGCTATGCAAAGTAGCACCTGGCCAATCCTAGTGTAGCATTCTTTGCTTTGTCGAAATGTATCTAGTTGTGATAGATCCAGTGTCCATTGGTTTGTAGCAGGTAATTTACATTTGTCAGCTCTCATTTGTATGGAGATATGATAATTCATATTGAAAGCCGATCCTCTTATCTTTCTTAGAGGAAGAGCTAAACCGATTTACCATTTTATACTATATGCTATGCATTGAGGAATAGCATTTAATATCTTAAATTCCAGGTTGTTTTTGAATGACTCGTTATGTTCATGTGTTTACATTTTATCTCCTAAAAGAATGTCCATACTCTTTGAAATAGGGACTAGGGCTTTGATGCCTCTTCAGCCTTTCTCTATTATGCCCAAAGCTTCTCATCCAATAACTAATATCGATAATTATTTAACAAATATCTATTGAGCTCTTGACATGTACCAGACACTGTTCTAGGTCTGAGAATTTGGAAAATAAATGTTTTTCATTCATGTGATTGCTATTTATTTCATTTAATATTTTTAAGAACTGTTGTCTAAAAAAAAGAGGAAAGGAAAGAAAAAAAGGAGCATGCCTGCCTCTCTATGAATGCTATGATTATTTCATATGGTACAAAATGCCTTTTTTTTGCATTACACCAGAGTTTTAAAATTATGTAATAGTAGTCTACAACAAAACAGTTGAAGGCAGGATGTGAAAAAGAAATCAGTGCAATTTACTTATAATTAATTTAAGATTAACTTAAAAATGAAAAAAAATTGGCTTATTCTCAGTGGTGCTGCTGTTGAACTGTCATCTAATCGCTTATATAATTAGTGGAGGCATGTTAATTGAATTACGGCAATTAAGTCAGCCTTGAGACAAGAGGGTCCCTTCTGACTGATGAGGTTGTAGTAATTCTGTAACCCATTCTCCCCTGTTAGAAAGTTTCAAGACCGTCTGATTTTTGCCCCTCAGTACTTTAGCGACCATGGTATAGCCAAATCTTGATTTCTCAGGTGTTAATTATCTACTCTGGGTTTTCTGAGCCGTTGGTGTTTTTTCCTCTTTTCCACAGGATTATCAGGTTATTCACATTGATGGGTAGGCCAAAGCCATGAAGAGGCCATGGATTTACAACTGTTATGTTTATTACCGTATATCTTCACCAGTAAATGATAAGGAGTGTGTGGGAGGAAATGAAAATATTTGGAAGATTGGTGTGGAGAGAGTAATTATCTTTTCAGACCTTTCTTTAATAATGTCCTTGTTGATTAAACCATTGAAAAAATAGTGAAGCAGAAGTTCGCATGAGTTTGGAGGTGTTTGGGGACTACTATTGTCCATGTTAACCCCTTTTTATAGATGCCGTAGAATGAGCTAGCCATGTCCCTAACCTGATACTAATAAATAAAGAAGCCTTGGGAAATTTCCTTCCTCTCTCCAGGACTATATTTACTCTATAAAATGAGATCACCACAATTCCTTTTAGGTCCAAAATTCTCGTTTTCCATATATTCACAAAGCCAGTGTCATCTTGAATATGGCTTGTCAGCTTCATATATCCTCAGGTGATAAAGCTTCCTAGGCAGAATGTATGCCAGCCAAATGAAGTGATGGGAAGTGTAGCTTATGCCACTTAGGACTGTCAAAGGTGAAGGTCAGAGTTGCAGACTCCTCCAGAAAAAGAGAATGAAGCATGGAAGAATCGCACTGAAATGTCTGAAAACATTAGTCCCGGGAAAGTCGTAAGCAGGGCCAGCCACATCATGTTCAGGGCTTGGT
This sequence comes from Pteropus alecto, assembly GCF_000325575.1. Lineage (NCBI taxonomy): Eukaryota > Metazoa > Chordata > Mammalia > Chiroptera > Pteropodidae > Pteropus > Pteropus alecto. The sequence continues at coordinate 5,193,579 of NW_006441071.1, forward strand.
GCAAGATGAAAATGTGTTGCCTCATTCAAAAATTAAGAATTTCAAAATGACAACAAAAGAGCTTTAAACCATAGGCAGGGTCTTCTACTTGTCGGCCCTGCCTGTGGGCCGGGCTGGGAGGGATTAATCCTGTTTCCCAGGGGTTAAAATCACAGTCTCCTCCCCTCCCCGGGCCCCCGAATCTGCAAGGCTCACTTCAAGTCTGCCTTTCATTCCGTGCTACGTTTCTTTCTTTCTTGCCTTTTTTTTTTTTTTTAAACAGTGCTGCTAGCTGTATAAATATTTTACAGTTCCCCTATGAAAAGTTTCCAAGGGGCCCATGTTAAGGGAAAAATCTTTGAAAGGATTTTTTCCATAGCAATTAAAACCTTTCAAAGCACCGAGAGCTCCCCAGTCTCACTTTAGTGCAACAAAACTCTATTTTTTTTTGCCCAGTTTGGAAGGCTCTAGGTCTGAAAATAAGCCAGCCTCTTTGTTTGGTGACTTTGTGGGTTGCCGATAGACATTTGGAATTTAAATTCATTAGATACATGGCAGAACTGTGGATGGAACCGGCGGAGGGTTTAGGAATGCTGTGATCAGAAACTCTAACCCCTATTTCCTGTATCTCATTTACAGTGGTAAAATGACTATAAATCAACCTCAAGTTCATTTTGGCTCCCCAGATGAAGTCAAATGTACACTCTGACTTATGCATATACCATTTTTAGTTAACACACCAATAAAAATAATTGTGCAAGCCTAAATTTGGAAGTGTTCCCAGCGTTTATGACAAAACTTAATAAAGCCAAGCGCATTGAATGTAATATGGGAATTTTATTGAAATGAAATTAGTCCATCATGTAAGCTCCACATTTTCCTCAAATTTCTTGGACTTCATCTGAGAGCTCTCCTGGGGACTCTAATAAGGTCCTGCAAAAATTCAAGTACGGTATGTAGAGAGACAGAGTTCAGACCACAGCTCTGCAGTGGGCAGAATGACACACCCTGAGTTTAGATGCAGCAAACCACATGCTCTTTTCCAAGCATGCCCTTATTCCCTTCACCCCAGGGTCTATGCAGCAGATATATTGTTGGGATTTTACTCAAAACATGGAACTCCTAGAGAGACGGGGATGGGGGTTCACTTATAATTCTAGTAATCATGGGGTATGCAAGAGACCTATTATGTTATTTCCCTAAGGAACCAGAATGGCAGCGGCCATTGAATGTGTCCATCCAGTTTAGTTGCTTACCCATATTTAACGATGGAAATCTGGGGGCTGTGGGATGCTTTTATGGCTGCTCTAAGGCGGAGTAATAGTTGCGCATTTGAAATTTAGGGTTGGGGTGGCGATATAGAGGTAAAGATGTTTGAAGGAATTTAAGTTCCGATGTGGATTATATTTCATTTATAGTTGTTTGCAAACTTTAATATATACATAAACACTTCCTGAGGTGCTTGTTTAAAAAGCAAATACCTAGGTTACATCTCAAGAGGTTTTTATTCATGACATCCATAGCTGGACCTAGGAATCTGCATTTTAAACAGTACCCCAGATGATTTAGACACAGGTGGTCCAAGGATCTCGGTTTAAAAAATAATGCTATCAGTTAGTCATCAACAACAGTGAACAAACTTCAATATATTTAATTGCTATAGACTGTGTCTCCCCCCATCCATATTTATATAATGAAACCTATCCTCCAAAATGATAGTATTAGGAGGTGGGGACTTTGAGAGGTGATTGGATAATGAGAGTGGAGCCCTCATGAATGGGACTGGTCCACTTATAAGAGAGAGACCTAGAGAGCTCCATGGCCTCTTCTGCCCTGTGAGGAAACAGTGAAAAGGTGGCTGTCTATGAACCAAGCATCGGACTCTAACCAGACACGGAATCTGCCAGCTCCTTGACCGTGGACTTTCCACCTTCCAGAACTATGAGAAATAAAATTTCTGTTCTTTATAAGCTACCCAGTCTGGTTTATACCAACCCAAACTGACTAAGACATTACTAAGTGTTTATTTTCGAGTTGTTACTATGTGCTGAGCAGGGTGAAAGTTGTGGACTAACTCCTTCCGTGCATCTGGACCACCATCTAGGTAGCTGTCTAGCATATTTTTTTTAAGATTCAGGGGACAGATATTTCATATCTTCTTTGTAGAGCCTGTGCCAGTGTCTAATTGTCATTACTGTTAAGATTTATTTCCTTGGTCTATACAAATTCCTTCTTGCTGAAATTTGAGTCCATTTACCCCTGTTTTCTCCTCAGAAAGGATAGAGGAAAATTGGATGGTGTCTTGATAGTATTTCTTTATGCATTTGAAGCAAGTTAGAGTTGTCGCCCCAATTATCCACACGCAGACAGATTTGTTCATGATCAGGGCCAGTTCCCAACCTTAAGGCCCCAACCAGTAGGTCCAGGGATGGCTGAATTAGGCCTGGACCTCAGGTGCCTTCCCAAAAGCTGTCTTGGAAGGACTCTGGGAATTGAAGGAGCTGTTCTGGACATTAATGTGACCACATCCACAGCTCATGTGGAGAGAGTAACTGTCTCTTCTTTGACCTTCTTTTAAATTGGTTCTCTCTATTTTCCCTTGCCTTTTCTAAGTTTCATTCCTCTAATTAACCCACAATTAAACCTTGCCTGACCTCTATGGTTAGAGCAGAAAATGAATTGGGAAATTTAAATGGTAATTGGGCAATGCCTTCTCCTCTCTGTGGCAGTGGTGAACAGCCCCTGAGGTGACCTCCTGGTGTTCATGCTTTGTGTAATCACCTCCCTTTCAGTGTGAGCAGATCCTATGACTTGCTTGTAATCGATAGACTTCAGTAAGGCTGATGGGCTGCCATTCACATGATTGAGGTATATTATATAAGACTCTGGACAGCTAGCAAACATGCCCCAGAGCCTCTCCTTGCTGGCTTGACGATTTAAGTGGCCATGTTGGGAAGCCCACGCAGCACAATGGGTGACGTCTAGGAGCTGAAGGCAATCTCCACCAACAGCCAGTAAGACACTAGCACCCCCTACATACACCCTGTCCTACAATTGCAAGGAAATGAATTTCGTCAACAACCTAAATAGGCTAGGAAGCAGATTCTTCCCCAGTCAGGCCTCCCATGAGAATGCAGCTTGGCCGCCACCTTGATTACAGTTTGTAAGCCCCTAAGCAGAGGACCCAGGTAAGCTGGGTTCAGACTCCTGACCCACATAAACTGAGATAATAAACGTATGTTGTTTTAGGCTGCTAAATTTGTTTTAATTCATTACTCGGCCATTGAAAAATAATAGAATTAGCTTTGGCTCACCTAGCAGTACATAGAGGGAAGTATAAAAGTCTTCTGAGAGAAGTCTCCCAGAGGAACGTTTACTGGGTGACAGCCTCAAAGGAAACTTCATGTTTATGTACTTATAAATATTCTGTATTTTGGTGGATCAGAACCTTGCTTAAATCTTCTACAATGTTTACATAAAAGCTATTTTTCCTTAAAAATTACTAATAATTATAATAACTCATTTATTTAGCATGTACTATATGCTAGTCATATTTTGAAGCATTTATATATACTAATACATTTAATCCTCTTAACTGTCTCAGGTAATATTATTAACCTAATTTTACAGATGAGGGAGCTGAGGTACCAAGAAGTAAGACTGTCAGCTCAATGATTAAGTTGATTTCCAATAAATAAATAAATAAAGGGCAAGAGGCAAAAGGCAAAAAAGGCTTTTGGCCTTTTGATGTCCAATTAGGTTTCTATGTATCCTTATTTTTAGAAGTATGTCTAGCTATTTTGAAAACTGAGCATGGCACAGGCCTCACTGGACATCTGAGAGGGCCTGTGTGACTTTATCATACAGCTATTTTACCTAATTATAATAGAAGTACCAATAGACATAAGTGAACACTTTAGTAATTCTATAAAGGTAGTAATGGTGAAGCTCAAACTCTTGGACCAAGTAGGATTTTTGCAGGCCTGCTGACTTTTGGCAAGTCATTTGCAGTATCTCTATTCTAGTGGCTTTTCCCAAACTGTTCTCCATGTTATTAATATTCTTTTGAAAATGTAGAAACAAAAGACTGAGCTTGACATGGTCAATGAAGTACAATTTTAAGGCTCTTGTGGGTCATGCTGTTTTTACATATCCTGGAATGATATTAAATTACCTTTGGAAATAGCAACACAACATCCTAAGCTGGTGGACATCCTATGATTCACTTTTTTTCTGCAGCCCTTAAATTTAATCAAGCATTCCCAAATTCTACTTTCAACTTATTTATTTCTTTTGGCCTGAAGAACCTTATTCAGATTCAGCTAACATGTTTTTAGTGAATGCTAGGGGGTGATTGCTAGTGTCTTCACTTTACAAATTAAAAAAACTGAGACTCAGAAGAGCTAAACTGCCTGTGGTTAAATGATTAGAAATAACAGATAACAGATTTGAAATCAAACTGTCCTTCTCCACTCTCAGGAACCTGTTCATGATACCAGGCTGAGTGCTATGTGCTTCTCCCCAAAAGGTTCTTAATGACAGTATGATGGACCATGCTTCCCTCCTCTGCATTCTCGAGCATGCAGAAAAATGAAGTAAAATTTATTTAAATTTGCTCAATCATGTGCCTTAAAATGCTGTGGCTTTTCAGTGTACTGGGAAGGCTCTACCTGCCCAAAAGTGTAACCTCCATCATTGTCCAACCCACCGGGGACTTATTCCTTTGGATGTCAAAACTCTTTGGTCTTTATAAGTTTCATTAAGACTATCAACAGATTATGAGAGCATAAAGCATGATGGGAGGTGGCAGTTCAGAGCCACCCAGGGGTTCTTTGAACCCTCCCCCCCCCGCCACATACTGTCACACACGGCATAGCAATGTTTCCATAAACAGACTGCATGTAGGACAGTAGTCCCATAAGATTATAATGGAGCTGAAAAAGCTCTATCACCTAGTGATAACAGAGTTGTTATAAGGTTGTAGTACAATGCATGACGTGTTTGTGGTGATGCCAGTGTAAACATACCTGCACTGCAGTCATAAAAAGTATAACATATACAGTTATGTACCGTACGTAATGATGATAATAAATGACTATGTTACTGGTTTACGGATTTACTATGCATACTTTTTATTGTTATTTTAGAGTGTACTCTATTTGTAAAAACAAAAAGATTGCTGTAAAACAGTATTCCGTATTAAACCAGTAGCAGCCTCATACATCTCATGCTTACTGTGTCTCTTGACTGCATAATTTTCTCTTGTGCTTGATTTAATCTCATGTGTTTTTTTTGTTTTGTTTTGTTTGTTTTTTGTTTTTTGTTTTTGTTTTGCTCACACAACGAAATTCTAACGATGCAGTACCCCCATCATTAAGCATTTTGTAATGTGGCGCTTTTAGAGTAGGCAGGACTGGGTCCTGAAATGGAAGTGCCTGTCCTAGAACATTTGTAACCAAACACTTACTCCACTTAGAGCAGTAACTGAACTTTTAGCTTCCTTTTAACAAACATTTTTGTGAATTCCTAAATAAAAAAATTGAAAGCCCCTTATTCCTACCCCTGATTTTGCTTTGTCCCTTGGTCTAGTTTAATTATAAATCCCACACCCTGAGCACTCTCCTCTGGGGAGTGTCTCCACAAATTGAGTCTTATGTCTGGAGAATGGAAGAAGCTCTTCCTTCTCAACTAGAGAGAGTTGAGAGTAACTCACTATGGCTGTAATTCTCCCCTCTGAATCTTGCTCCTTCCTTAGATCGCAGATTACCTTTCTAAGAGCCCCATGGCTGGTGAAAAGAGAGAGAAATTGACTTGTAAGGTATTTGAGAGGTTAGTAGGGAGGCCAGTAACAACAGAAGAAGGGAGGAAATGAATATTTATTATGAATTTCTCACACTTGGAGAGAATAACCCAACTTGATATGTGCCGACTCATTCCTTAGTTGGTGATTCTCATAGGGCTGTCTGAAATTATGTCCATTATCTCATCTCACGGTCTTCATTTGTTCAATGACATTTACTGAATCCCTACTGTGTGCTAAGCACTATTCTAGGCATGGCGATTCAAGCGAATTCCTTTTCTCAAAGCAGAAATTGTTCAGTGGAAGAGTCAGACCCATGAATAAGTGATTGCAATTCAGACTAACAAGTTATGTGGGAACATACAGAAGGACAGCCTGAGCCCATATATTATTTATTGCAGCATAGCAAATTATCCAAACTTAGCAGCTTAAAACAAGAGTCAGGGAGTAACTTCATGGGGTTCTGGCTCAGAGTCAATCATAAGATTGCTGTCAAGATGTCAACCAGGGCATCTTTCAGTCACCTGAAGGCTTGACTGGGGTTGAAGGATCCTCTCCTGAGAAAGCTCACTCACATGGCTGTCGGCCTCTCCTTTGGGCTGCTTTCAACATGGCAGCCATCCTCCTCCAGAGCCAATGTTTGGAGAGAGAAGCAGAAGCCACAGCGGTTTATAACCCAGCCTTGGAAGTTACTTACTGTCACTTCTGCTATATTCTATTGGTCACAGACCAACCCTGACACAATGTAGGAGGGAACTACACAAGCACATAAATATTAGAAAGGGAGTTTATTGGGGGCCATTATAAAGGCTGCCTACCATACCCAGTCTGGGAGCATCAGGGAAAGCCCCCAACAGAAGCCAAGGCCACATGGAGAAATAGAATTTGAGTCTCAGTATCCTTCTATAGTTCATGAAAATTCATAGTAGTTCTCTAATTCACTAGCAAGGGAAGGTTTCTCCTGCCACAATCTTTTTGCTTTTCTGTATGCCTAAGATGGCCAGGTGCCCCTATTTTGTGCTCATCAACTAAGGCCCCATCATTTTCTGAGCCAAAAGGGAAGTGGGATGTAGAATATACTAAAATATTTTGCAACTCTAAGCTCCACCCCGACCATCAGAAGCTTTATTTGAATTTTAAGACCTCTGCAATAGATCAACTGATAAATTGTATGGGTCATAAATATGGATGTTTATCATTATTACTGATGCAATGTTGAGACCAAGATGATGCTAAGAATTAGCATCCAGAACTATCAACCCAAATTGCTAATATCCAGTAATGTGTATTCACAAAGACTTGTTTTTGTCTTCATGTTATAGTGACTGTGAAAAGTAATTGAAGGCCAGGGATGTTTAGAAGATTTCTAAATGGGTAGCATCTTAATATTTTTGCTCATTGTTACAACACCATCAAAGTGGAAACACATCTATCAACATTTTTAAAGCATAGGTCTGGTAGAAATTGCTGACATTTGCAAGGTGTCTTTTGTTAGAAACCTAACAAAAGACTAATTCTAGAGACTGGTTATCTTTAAAATTGATATTCCCTGTATCAACAGAAGAAAACAAATGAGTCTGGATTTTAAATTTATCATTTCCTCTGTGCATCTGTGATCCGAGCTTGAATTAAACTGAAACAAGCACTCTAAGCTCCAGAGCACAAAAAAGATGTCCCATTTAAGAACGAGGAAGCTGTTCTGTGTCAAAATGCCTGTGTGAGGATGGTGGGTGTTCCTAGAAAAGTAAGAGCAACATCTGAAGATTCAGGAATACTCACTGTCTCCCAGCTCATAATCTTCAGCCTCTTTGTTTTCTCTGACTCTTGACTTTCAGCCCCTGCAATATTTGTGCCAAATACTAGTCAGTGAAAGACTGTGCCAAAGGTGACTGACACCTGCTCAGAAGAGCCAATTGTTAACTTTTCAAGAAATTTGAGAGCCAATTATTAAACATAGCCAGTATTAAAAATTAAATTATGTATGCTTACAATTAAATAAGTTATGTTAAAAAGAAAACATAATAAATGCTCAAAATGCATCACTTCTTAATTACTTGGCTATGTTTTACTATTATATATGTTCTTGAGGTTGTCCGTGGTGAGAGTATTTACATTATGGATATCAGCAAACACTACTAGGCTTTTTTTTCCACCCAGAGAATCAGTTGGTAAACATTTATGAGTATATCCCTAGGAGCATCCTTCTATTATAAGTTTTGTAGTAGTGCTTGAGCCAGATATCTGGGTTTAAACACCAGTTCTGCCATTTAATGGCTATGTGACTTGAGAACGTTACTTAACTATTTTGTACCTTAGTTTCATCATCTGTGAAATAGAGATAATATAGCACCTACTTCTAAAGGTTGCTATAAAGATTAAAAGAGTGGATATATTTGTAAAGCATTTTGGAACAATGCCTGAAACCTAATAAGTGTTATGTAAATTTTTGTTAAATACATAAAATAAAATACTATTCTAAGGGTTGCTATTCCCCCTTTTGATTCTATCTCATTTGTTTCTCATCTCTCAAAATCTATGCCGTTCTTCTTCCACAATAGTAAAACATCCAATTTTTGTTGGACACATGACCATCCAAAATAAAGATTAGATTTCTCAGTCTCCCATGAAAAAATTCTGATCAAGATAATATAAACAGAAGTATTTTGTGGTAGCTTCCAGGAATTTATCTTCAGCAACAGTTGGCACATTCTTTATTCCCCTTTTTATTTCTTGTTCTAGTCTGGTCACTGAACTTAGATGTGATGGCTGGAGTTCAAGCCACTATATTGGACCATGAGAAAAAAAGCCATACTCTAGAGGTGATAGAAATTTGAATATAGAAATATAAAATAAATCAGTAATAATTTTTGGCAAGAAAGATATAAAAAATACCTGAAATATGTTCACAGGTTAGAATGAGAATGAAGATACACAGATTCAGGTTTCAGAGGTCTTTAGAGCTAAACTTCAACTGTGAATGATCTTCCAGTTCCAGATCCATGAAACCCAGCTAACATGGCTCGTGTTCTTGGATTTCTAGAGAATTCCACCTCCCTTATTATCATGTGCATCTTTATAACAAAACTTCATTACTTGAGCTAATGTAATTGACTCTCTATTCCTTGCAACCAAGAGTGAAACTAACTAAACTTTATGGTTTACAGTACAACAAAAAGGCAAAATTCTACCTATCTGCAGGTATATATTGCTCATTAACATTTTCCTGTACAGGCAAACTTACACCACAGGAAGTGAGGGCTTCTCCTTTGGAAATGTTCTACATCCTATTGTGCTCATTGTGTATCAAGTTGTATTCTCAAGTATCACCTGTCACTTTCCCATCTTAAAAGGGTTCTGAACTTTTATTCCATACTAGCCAGATGTCATAAATTACTCGTAATCAGTGTTGCCCTTGGGAAAAATTAAGTAGGTGAAGTTTGCTTCTCCTTTTTTTATTGCTCATTCTCTCCTGAGTTCAGCTCCTGAGTAGCAGGGGCACATACCCGATTAACTGCTCCTCAGACCTACTCCAACTCAGTAACATTACAGACTTCCCCTCCCTGTCCCATCTCAACTTACCAGTCACATTGAATATTTTCCTCAAGGCATTGATAAGCAGCTACAATTTGATTTGCATTGAGATATTGTCTGACTCTATTATGGATTCTATTATTGACTCATATGGAGATTTTAAATTGGTCCTCCCAGTTAAATCAGAAAGAAATTTAATATCTGCAGAATAGTTATTTATCAGGCATTGTGCAAGGGACACTATTTAATTTAAATTTTACAAGTAATGTATCAATCAAGGTTTTAGTTGCAAACAAGAAAACCAATTCTGGGTGACAAACAGGAAAGGATATTCAGAAGCTCAAAAGATTACCAAGAAATTCACAGAACCAGGTTTAGAAAATGGACAGGAATAAAGACAAAATGTCATATTTGTTATGAAACTGATATACTACCTGTATTAACAGATAAACTATAATATCTCAGTGGCTTAGAACAATATATATTTCTCACTCAAAGTTTAATTAGTGTTTAAATAAAAGGAGGTGAGGCTTTGCTCCATGCAATCATTAAGGAAGTCAGGTTGATGAGAGCTTTAATATTTTTAACACATGACCCCCAAGATCACCTTGAACCTCAACATTCTGTCAGCAGATGGGAGAAAAGAGGAAATGGAGATCTATGTATGAAATTTTTATAGGCCAAGCCCAGAAACAACATATATTACTTCTGTTCTCATTCTATTGGTCAGAACTCAGTCACATGACTACATTTAACTACAAGGGAGCCTAGAAATAGTCCCAACAGGGCCAAATAAGAGGAGTATCTAGCCAGTCTTTGTTCCCACCCATCCTCTTGTCACCAAATACCTAGGCTATGCTTCTTCTCACATGGAGAACACAATCATCCCTCCCCCAAGAAAGATGAACCAAACCACCACTGTCCAGTCACTGAGTTTAGCTCTAAGCCCAGATTCTCTAGGGATGCTCAGTGCTCTCCATCAAGGCCAGATCCACTGCTCATCATGGTCCAGCTACCTATAACTAGAAGGATTAGATACCAGCTTCTTCCTCCCCAACACATCTGATATAAAGTGATAGAACAGGGACAAAATAACTGTAAAAAAAAAAAAAAATACCCCTGTGGAAAAGAGAATTATGCAGCAGTCACTGATATACAAAGATGTTAAATTTTAAAGGATAGACTTCATGAAAACTCTGCTCTGGGGGTGAGGAAAGTTTCTAGAATGGATCCTAGATCTGCTTTCTGGGAGAAACTGTCTTGTTCATTGTTCTTCATGGCTCCAGGCTCCACTATAGGGAAATTTCTTCTTTGTCCTTTTCCTCTTTGACCACTTAGGATGTGGGCAGAGGAAAGTATGCACTCCTTGTAGGTTGCATAGCTTTCAAATCCCATATATTGCTGTTAAATTTGGAGGCATAAAACTCGTTTTGATGCTCAAAGGTTTATTTTAGTCCAAGCTTATGGTTTCTTTGGCAGTATAATTCCTTCAAAAACCTAGTAGACTTCTAATCTATTTGCTTCCAATCAGCTTTATGTGCTATAACCATACTCATATGACTAGTTCTTTTCTAGTCATAATTCTCAAGCCTGATTTATAGTTTTGCTTCCTAGTCCCCATGATTCTCTCCATTTACTGCCTGAGGTCATCGTTAGGCTAGATAGGAAGATCTCACCTTCGATTTTATCTTAGCTACAGGCCTTTCTAAGTCTTATTCAGTCTGATTTCTTACTGTGTGAGTTTTGGAAGTAATTTTTCCAACTTTTCAACACCTCTGGTTTCTGACATTCAGTTTTATTTTTGTTTGAAAACAAGCCAATTCTTTCCTGAGTTCATGCACTTTTTTGCAAACTGCTACTGACATTGTTTTCCAACCTTTTCCCCTAGAGCTAAACAATCAGCATATACTTGACCTGTCTTCTATCAAGAGGCAGTTTTATTGAAGATTTTGTCACTGTATAACATAGATCTTTATCTTTCCAACCTCCAATGCCAGTCTCCTTGCCACTCTCATCTTCTTTGCTTACCCAAAGTCATGCATTTTAAGGTTTCATTATGACAACGTTCTACTTCTGATAAAAATGTGTACATTAGTTAGGGAAATTTAGCGGCCATAAAGATATACCCTGAAATCTCAAAGGCATACTACAATAGAAGTTTATTTCTCACTTACTAAAATCTAATTGGTAAGGAGGCTCTGTTCCCTACAGCCATTCAGAGAGCCACACTGTTGAAGGCTGTGCAATACTCAACATGTGACTTCCAGGTTATTCTGGGCATTAGCAAATAGATGGAGACAAAGAAATTCTGGAGGACCTGGTGGGAGGTCTTTATGGATCTAACTTGGAAATGATATATGTTTCTTTTGACCACAGCCTATTAACCAGAACTTAGTAGTAAGGTCACACCTACCTCAGATGGAAGACTGAAAAATATAGTCTAATTGTATGCCCAGGAGGAAGGGGAAATGGGTGAAAAACCACATACAATCTTTCTCATAAACTAGAACCACAGTCAGAACTGTGGCAAACAATAAATTAATGAGGGCACCATTGCTATTACTGCTAAAGGCTAGACACTGACGCTTGAACGTATGCCTCCAGCATCACAACAGGATCCTGTCATTACATTGCTGCTCCACAAAAAGACAATATTGCTGCTTATATCACACTGTTCACAGCCAGAATGTGTTCTCCATGTTCCTAGTTTCTTCACCTCTCTAGCTCCCAAGTCAAAGCCCAGAACAAAAGTATCAGATTGGTTGAGCTTATACCATGTAGCTACTCTCTTATTGCAAAAAAGACTGAGAAAACTAGTCTGCATTTTTAGCTCATATAGTGCACAGCAGACTCTGCCCCCATTATCACTCCTGAGAATTCACCAAATAAATACAGGAGTCAAACTAAATCAAGGGAATCAACTTCAGGACAGAAACTTCAGGAAACATAACAAGCTGGTAGAAGAGAGTATTTTGAACAAATGGGAAGTGACGGACGTGTGTGTGTGTGTGTGTCCACACGCACACATGTGCATGTGTAGTCTTGATTTCTATCCATTGATAATTTTGAGGTTTTGCCTTCATCTAGACCTATCCTGTTCACCACTGTATCCCCACCACCTAGAATAGTGCCATGGAATTGGTAGTCACCCAATAAATATTTACTAAATGAATGAACTCTCAATCCAATAAGTATGCTTATTGATGCTTCTATTCCTGGCTCTTCTGATGGCTGGTAGGGACTGAGAAAACCTAAAGACAACAATAAGAGTAATAGAGCTTCAATATTAGATAGCTTGACCACAGCACAGAGTATCTCCTGCCTGGTCTCTGGCTGTAGAAGCACTGCTCTAGTTACATGGTAGGGTTACCTGGTAGAGAGGGAAGGGAATACCAGAGGTCAGAGGAAAGAGCAGTAAACATGCCTGATTATTTTTAAGATTTTCTCAATTTCACCTTTCATAAAGAACATACTGAAATTTCAGTCTGAAAACTACTTTTTTTAATCCAAAGAGATTTGTCCTTGGTCCATATATTTGGAATGTTCTCCTTGAGGTGTTTCTTTTTCCCTAGTCGGCTAGTGGCCTTGAGTATGACTCAGGGGAAGCTGTTTTTGTCTCATTTGAGCATAGAGTTCCTTTTTGGGAGTGCAAATTATGACACCTCTTTAGCAGAGAAAGATATACATTTATAGACATTTTAGGTGGCACTGAAATTGCATGACAATATTTTAAAAGACAGACAGCTAATATGGGGCAAACACATTTAATCCTTTCCTCTCTAACAAGACTCTCTTTTCATTCTATATTACTTTAGTAAGAAAAACTCTGACATGCATTACTCTGTGTCACTTTCTTGTCCTGTTGTCAACAAGTTTCAAAAGTTATGTGCTGAATGAGATCTTTAGAAAGAAAGATGAGGAGAAAAGAGAAGGGAAGGAAAAGATTCAATACCACTTACACTTAGAATACAGATTTTTAAAATTACAAAATAAGAATGTCAGCTTCTATAAAAATAGAAAAAATTTTGGGGAAAGGGGTACCCCACATCTTCTATTATACCCTAAAACAGAGATATGGGAGCATTGCCACCTGGCGTGAGTGACTTGCATTGCCAGCTGAGTCTGTGTGCAAAAATCTATCATCTCTTAAAGAAACATGACTGTATTTTAAACAGAGCTCACCATGTCCTGGAAAGCCATACGCCTTCTGCATCATTTCCTAGCCATGTATGCTTAGATTTCAGGAGTGCAGAGCTGAGTGGTCTTTATTCCATCAGCCATATGTTTGGAGAGGGGCAGGGATAAATATGCAAGAGCAAGACAAAAGAAATGTTCTGCTCAAGCAATGCAGAAGTAGAAAGCCTGTATGTGTTTGGCCAAAATAGCCTTAAATAGGACTGAGAATCTTAACCAAGCTGTTCTTTTCCAGGTTCAGTATTTCAAATACTTTCTGGTATTTGCAAATGGCTTTTTAGTAGGTATTGAGGGTTTTTTACGAGTTGACTACTTTTTGTTGCAGAATGAAATGAAGGAAGAGAAAATATGTTTAAAAAAAATAAAAAGAATAAAAAGTTATTTTATTTTATTTTTTTATTTCTGAGCACATTGGAGTTAAAAGTTCTGGCTTCTAGTATTTTATTTCGAGGCTAATATGCCACGCCATCTGCCAAGTGACTGTGTCTTTATTAGGTTACCATGGTATATAAAAAGCAAAATGCTTTGCAAAGTTTGTGAGCAGGATGATTTTTATTTCCTCCTTCAAATTTTTTCAAAATGTAAATTAACAGGTTTTCAAAAAAACTGTTGAAATTAGAGTTATAAATATTGAGATAATACTATCCAATAACTTGAGTTTTAGAAGA
>NW_006441071.1:5208037-5219244 GCF_000325575.1 Pteropus alecto
TATATTTTATAATATGTATATATTATAAAATCCATAACAGTATTAACCACTGTAATAAATACTCAAAATTATCTTCTTGGAATTTTTTTTCTAAAAAAAAATGTCCTTACTCCAATTATATTTTTAAAAAGTGAAACTATTTTGTTCTTTTACATAAGCTGGGAACACAGGACAAAAGCTGAAAGAAGGTAAAAGGAAAAATGGGGTCTGTACACTTTTGGGCATAAGCTAATAATTTTCACCTTAAGATAATGATTTATATGCACTTTTTTGCCTCCACCTTACAAAATGCAGTTTGAGGTAGCAATTTGATTCGGTTTTGTCCTAGGCCGTTTAGTTTTTACTAGTGTTTTTATAGATAGTACATGATCGATGTGCCTCTTAAATGCTCTGGCACTCTAAAAGTTCCAGTCTTTCTCCCCTTTCTGTCTTTGAGGAAAGTTTTCCAGTCTTCATTTCTTTCACATGCTTTATTAAAAAAAATTTCTTTAAGTAAGTTTTTTTATGTTCAGAAATGCATGTACACATTTACCAGAAAGCATGCACACATATATGACAATAGTCATATATGCTTTTGGCATTCTTTGGAATTTATATAAGCAAAGGGTAAGGGAGAAAAGATTTCTGGCACACCAATCCCACTTCTGTTGTTGAGATGAAGCTGCAAATGATTGTTCTGGAGAAGAATTTCTGTAATCATGACCTAACTTTATTATTATAAACACTAGGACTGCACCTCCCATAAGAGATAAGATTATGGTGATAGGGAAGTGGGCACTGGTGAATACTCAGCGTCACTGCTTATTTCTGATTAAAACTAGTGTTTCTAATTAAACATTAGACTAAAAAGCCCCTTTCAAATCCATCCACCATAAAGAAATTGCATTCCTAAAAGCAACATAGAAGAATATAGAATATTAAACTATCAAAGTAAGTCAGTAAATCTTTTTTGAGTGACCATAATGTGGTAGGAACTGTGCTAGGTGCCAAGAAGATGACTTGAGTAAGGTAGACCCGGTCCCAGGCTTCATATGGCTCCCAAGCTGATGAGAACTTGCCTTTCCCAGTCATGGGTAACACTGCACTTAGGAAACCAAGACTTCAGAGATGAGAAGCAAGGCCTCGTGAGAACAGATCTCACAAACCTGTTATCTGTACAGCGAGGTGGATTCCAGCTGAGAGATGGCAGAAGTGGAAGAGAGAATGACAAAATTCACGTTTGAGATGTTGACCCTAGCATGGTGCTGCTGAAAGCTAACGAGATGGTCAGGGTGTAGACACACATTTAGCCTTTCAAAGTAATTTATGATCTAATGAACCTTTGATAAAGACTCAAAATTGTCCATCATATCTATTGAGTATTCAGCTTAACACCGCTTAGTATTCTATTCCCTCTTTGGGTGATTAGTAAAACGTTCATGGTTATGAAGGTGAAATATCAAAGGGGGAAAAATTGAGGCTACTCTTGGCTGGAGGAATGGTTGCTGATTGGCCACTTTGCAGGTGGCCCACCAGCAAGGCCTCTGCCAAGCCACTGCCTCCTCCCCATCCCGGTGATGCAAAATCACCCCACAGAATGTTTTGTTCTCCAAGATCCTGATTTCAATGGGTACATCCCATTAACAAGGCCAGCAGATGTCAGTCCTGATCCACTTTTTCTCAGCAATGAACCAAGGAGGAAGAGCAGATCTGATTTCCCAATCACTGCCTTCTCTTTGCTGGCTTTTCTTCTTCCTGAAATGGAGGCCCGCTACTTGGTTTGCTTTGTTAATATTTGCAGTATTCAATAGTTATTATGTGATAAGCATGTTGTTTGCTTTAGGTTTTGGTTGGTTGGTTTTCTGGCACTTTTATTTTTAGCAGGTAGCTTAACTTGAGTTACAGCTGTGGTCTGCATATTACTCAATATGGGTAGGATGTATGGTTTTTACAGATTCTTACCTGATGCCTCAAAAATCCAAAGTTGGGCCAAAAAAGAAAACAAAACAAAAAAATTTTCCAAGAGGAAAAAACATGTAGCTTTTATTCTATAAAATCATCCCCTTGGTGTCAGCCTTGGATTTAGCTTTTTTAAAATGAAAAGGCTTAGGTTTGCAAGTACCATGGCAAACATTTTTAAATGCACATATTTTTAAACTTTCTGATTAAGAAATAATAGTATCCTTGCATTTTTATCAAGCAAGAATCTTGTCCTTGAGTGAAAACAGTTTATGTCTAAAGTCTAAGTATTTATCGTAAGTGCAAAATATAAAAAGAATATAAAGCTACTGTTTATAATGCATTCTATTTGTATTATACTATTATGAAAGCACACTTTAAAATTGCTATTGACATTTTAAACTCTAAGATTTGCTAATGCAGAAAAAATGTGTGGTTTTGCCTTTGATCTAGTACTTGTTTGTTATAGCCGATTAGCTGTTACAAGCACCAAGGTAAAATTGTCATATAAGATGATTTCAACATGCTATGAAAGAATCTGAACACTGTGAGGTGGCCGGGCATAGAACACACTTGGGCAATACTCTGTTGCTTAAATTAAATGTTAAATATTTATTTACCAAGTTGTTTAATCCAAGAAACAAGAACTTTCTTGATTTATTAAGAATAACAATGAAAACTAGACAAAAATATAACTTTTAAAAACAACTCTCGCTGAACATTGTAGTATTTTATTTCCTTTCAAAGTAATAACAGTGACTTTTTTTTTTACTTGAACATAACTTCTGAGTTAAAAGAATTTAAAAATATAGTTCAAGTACCTCATTTTAATAATCTTCCAGGGGCAGGGAGATTAAAAAAAAAATCATTATAATTACTAGAATGTTAAAAGTTAAAAACCAAAGACTAAGTACCTGAAATTTTGTATTTCAAGCTGATATTTTAATTGTTCAAAAATTCTTTGCCCTTCTTTTTAATGAAAAGAGACTCGGTGCTAATAAAAAAAAAAATACATATAGACAAAAGTACACACGTAAAATATTTTCTCATTCTGTACGTAGGATTTTTGTATTATTGTCAATTGTAAATTTAAGAGCAAAGCAATGTAATTTTTTTAAATGTGTTGCTTTAGACTATAAAATCTTGTCCCATTTCTCTGTTCAACTATCTAGACCAGTGATCAATGGACAGATATAATGTGAACCTTAAATGTGAGGCTTCACCAAGAGCCACACACGTAATTTTAAATTTTTTGAGAGCCACATTTAAAAAAGGAAAAAGAAACAGGTGAAACTAATTCCAATAACATATTTCCAACATATTATTTCAACATGTAACCAATATAAAAAATATTTAACATTACATTTAACATTAACCAAAATAAAAGATATTTAATCTTTTTGTGTGTGTCCTAAATCTTTGAAATCCTGCACGTATTTTCAATTTCAGCACATCGCAACTCGTATTTGTACCATTTCAAGTGCTCAGGAGCCACATGTGGCAAGTGGCTAGCATACTGAACAGTGTAGGTCTTAATTATCAAATCCCCACATTCAAACACATTGGCTGAGTGTCTTTATGAAGTATTACTGTTGTGCTGACGCCAATCTAAAAGACTAATATGTCTGAACTGGACTGTTAGTGGAGCAGAGTCCTTACGTGTACAGGAACTCTGTTCCTTTTCTATTTCATTTTTAACAGCTTGCTTTGCTCCATAAAGATACGTTAGTCACCCTCAAGCCATGGGACCCTCTGCTGATTCATGCCTAGGAAGTTGAGTTACTGAGATTGTCACTCTGGAGAAAGTGACCTGGAGAAAACATTCTAAAATGACCCAAATGGGAGAGGCAGAGCCTACAGGAATCTTTTCAGAGATCCGTTCGGAACATGGAAAGAATCCCAGTGTCTGCTGACTTTTGGGTTGTCTGGTGTGCCGTCCTGAAACGTAACCCTGGGATTCCTGAATGAATGTCAACTCTATGCCTTGAATTTCCTGGGAGAGTCTAAATTTCACATAGTTTAGATGGTTTTTCTTTCAAATGCTCCTATTTCTTAGGCTATGTGTCTCAATTTAAGGTTCAGAAAATAAGGCTACTCTGGCGAAGTTCCCTCCAGTTGCAGGGCTGGTTTTCCAGGCTTTCAGAGCTGGCATAGGGTTATTTAGAAACGGTAAGGCAAAGAATAGAAGAGGCCAGGAATAAATTGTAGGTATTTCAGGGAAAAGAAGTAGCACAGATATCCTGAGGTTTATCCCCTTCCCACAGGCCCTAAATTGCTGCTATGAGATTAGTCAAAAAGAAATTATGCTGGAAAATGGGGAAAAATCTGTAAAATGCAGATAAAAATCTTTCTTTGTCTTTTTATCTCTCTACTATTATATTCCACTCAAAGACGTTGTCAAAAATAAATAAGAAGCCATTGATCTTTGCCTTTTTCCAATAATATAACCCATAATGGGATGGGAGATATTCATATTATATAAGCATATTGCATAGAACCTGGAGCATAGTGGGCACCAAATAAATGGAAGCCATTACTAGAAATATTATGTTGGTGATGAACCATCCAGGCAACCCAAGAAAACCAGAGAATGACAGAATGGCACCATCTCTTTAATATCTGTCATTTTTCTGTTTTATCTTGCGTGCTCTGAAAGGCAGTGCATGCCCATTAGATCTTCCTTTGTACCCTTATGAATGGAATCTTATTTTCTTCCTTATTAACATACCTTAATTAAGAGAGGTGCATTTGTATAGCTACCATGGCAGAACACCTCAGTAGGATAAAGGTTTTGCATGATATTGTTGGCTGTCTTTTTATTTCCTTATAAAATTGAAAGAGAATATTGGTACCAAGGTATAATCATAACTTGATGTGGTCTTGAATAGGAATTTAATGGTTTTCTTAAATTGGTTCTGAGTTCCTTCTTAGCCTTGGGTCAGATAAAGACCTGTGAAGAATTTCTCAAATCTTGGGGAAAAAAAAAAAGGATTTTTATTCTCTACCCATTTTCTCAATTTATAAAGAGAAATATCACGCTGAATACTTTAAAATCTCTTAGAAGTGAGAAATATGGATTGTTTTCTCTAAAATTAGCACTTATTATCTTTACTACCCAAATTTCCATTGCCATCACTGAATATTTGCATGAAGCAGTTCATGAGGAATTTATCTAATAGCAGAAATACACAGTTATCTTTGCATATTTACCTGTCACTGTTATTTGCTCTGTTTTTTGTTTTTCTCAGAGAGTGTATGAGAAATAACTATATTTAATACTGCAGAAATAACATACATAGCAACAGTAATTTTATTAAAGTTCAGTTTTAGTAGGCAGTTGGGGATTTTTTGTTTGTTTTACATTTCCACTGTTGCTCATCTAATATCTGTGTGCCTTTTATTTAAAGAGGAAGAGAGAGAAAAGGAAAGACAGAGACCGAGAATTGGACATACCCAGCTTATTATTACAAAGAAATAATGTCCAACCATCTTCCCAGAAACAAGAGGAAGCACTTCATTAGGATCTCTGATTCGACCCAGTTTTTGGAAACAAAATTATGTTTACTTCTTGTTAAAGTTAAGGCATGCAGGCTAGAACAATGGCCTTCCAAAATCCCTCTGCATCCCCACATCCTTAGGGGCACTGCTCTTCTTTTTCAATGCCATTTACAGCCCAACAGACCACAGGAACCTCACATTCTGCTACCGAGAATGATACTTGGTCACAGTCAGACTCCCATGACAATGACATTTTCTCTGAGAGTTCTGCACAGCTGTGTCACTGTTAACTTTTAATGAACATCCTTCCTTCCTTTGAAAAGTTTCAGTGAAATGAAACGGATGTGCAATTTCTGCTGTCGTCTCCACTTTATGTCGGATAATATACAGTAATTCTGTGTGCTGAAGTAGTCTGTGACATGCCTAATTTGGGGTGTTTCGAAGCTAATAATGTAATTTTGTCCACCGTTACACACAAATGTAAAACGAGATTTTTTTTTGAAAGTTAGATCTTAAAATATATTATAACTGATAACATACCAGAAAGTAAAGAGACTCACTGCCAGCCTGAATTTGGGCCCCACTGTTCATTTCAGGGGATTGCTGACTCAATGGAGAACTCCCGTAGAAGGCGTGCCAATAGCTCCTGGGACAATGAGTGCACAGAGGCACCACAGTGTTATTTTGGAGCATTATTCTTTCTTGGTTTCCACAATAGCTGGGATCTGATAATTTAGCATTAAGCCTCTTTTCAACTATATGGAACTGTAATAAGGTGATTTAGCCAATGTGCCTTTCCATTGTCCCAAAGATTCTGTGATCTATTATGTGGTAATGTGTAAAAAGAAAAAAAGAAAGAAAGAAAGAAAAAAGAGGGGGGGGGGGACATAAACCAACTAATTATCAAACACATGAAAAGCGGCTTTGAGAGAGCTGTTATTTATTGGCATTTTCTTATGAATCAATATAGATATAGGAATCGACTGCAGAAGCTTCTGGGTACATTCACATAATGAAAGCCCAATTAATATCCAAAAGCACAGTGCGCTGCCGGCAACAGGGAGCTACAAGGACAATCACTGGCTTCCGCAGCCAACACTGACAGCTGCAGTGCCCCGATAGCAAACAGCTTCAAAGGCCGATCCCCACCCCACCCCCACCCCAGCCTCAACTGAACACTCCCTTCAAATCTCGCCCTCACTGAGGCAAGGCCTGCAGGAACAGATGGGATACCAGAAGCAACCCATGGCTATCTGTGATGTCACCAAATGAGGCATTTGGGGATGCTGTTTGGGTGGCAAAAAAATGTCAGAAGAATATGAGAGAGGGGTTAGAGGGATAAGGGAGACTCTTTAGATAAAATTAGCGTGGCAGGGCAACCCCATAGGTTGGAGAATTGGGCTGTGGGGCGGAGGAAGAGGTCATGCTGGGTACAGATCTGGGCTGGCTTACATTTCAGTTTTATTTTTGTGTGGATTAAGGGAGCTTTACATCGGTTGGGCTCACAAGAAAAGCATGTGGCTCCATGTCCTGTAGGCCTGTTTGCTTTGGATTCATCCAGGATGCAAAGCCCATGCCAGCCTGTCAGAGATGAGATTCAGACACTCACTGTTACCCTTTCTCCTCTTCTCAATCACTCCTATCTTTTTCAAACAAGATCCAAGCTTTCTTCCTTAAGATGTGGCATCTCTTTCTTTTTTTTTTTTTAATTCATTCTTATTTCTTCGTGTCCCAAAAATATAGATTAATCTCTTACTAGACTGAAAAAACTGGCTTCTAAAATCAGACCACCCAAAACTGCTGTCCAGGAATCCTATTCTGAGTGGCCATGCTGGGTAGTACATGTAATGATGCCTAAAATCGGGCTGTCAGGCTCTGTCTCCTGGCACACATTGATATCTGGACACCCAGGGCCTGAGGAAGCCACCCAGCATCGGTCTAGTAAAAGCAGAAGAGTAAAGCTTGATTAAATAGATCATGCCAGAGAAAGAACAGATCCACATAAAATTTTCAATTCTTGCAGAGTCTGAGTTGGAGTGGAGAAGTTTATAATGGAAAAATATTCTCTTTTGCCTTGTAATAAATATGGTAATTTCTTTGCATCCTTATGGCCCTTTAGAGTTTACAGAAATCTCCCATTTGATCTTCCCAATAAGTCCAAGATATCTTTAGGCAATAATTGCAATGATACCATTGTACAGAAGAAGAAGCTAAGGCTCAAGATGGTTCAATGACTTGCTGATGGTTAGAGTTAGGAAATGTCAGAGGCATAGTTTCATTCCCAGTCTTCTAGATCTTCTGTAGGGCATGGAAGCCATTTGAAAAAAACTCATAAAACAATCAGTGATTTTTTTTTTTTTTTTTTTGGCTTAAGCATCATTTCTCTGTGACTATGTTCTTCTAACTAGAGTGTCTACATTACTCTTATGATGACACTTGTGTTTTGTTTGTACTTATTATTTGTCTGTCCCTCCTCCCACTATATGGGGAGATATTTGAAGACAGGGACTTTCATCCCTAACTCTTCAGTACCCAGCGTAACACCTGGCATACTGTATCAATCGGTAAATGTTCATCCCTAACTCTCCAGTACCCAGCGTAACACCTGGCATACTGTATCAATCGGTAAATGTTATTGAAAGAGGATGGATGGATGAATGGATGGGTGGATGATATGAAAGTTTTATTGTGACTATTTGTATAATTTAACAAACAGTAGTTCAACCTCAAAACTCCCTTCCGTGGCCTTGAAGAAATGGAACATTTGGATTTAACCATTTCTATATTTGCTATTTAGCCAAAAATAATGTACCTAGCATTAATAAAAAACAGCAAGAAAAGATGACTGATTCTGATCACTGAAGAGGGAGCATTATAATTATATTATGCAAAAAAAAAAAACCTAATAGGAAAAAGAAGGCAGTCACTGGCAGCTTTTATTTTTATTTTATTTTATTATAGGTTCTTGGAAATTGTCTCTGCTCACAAGAAAGGAAAGGTCTCTCTGAAGCTCTCTGCTGAGGGAGATGAATTCTCAAATTTGAGTGCTTCAGTTACTTTTTGGATGGCATCCAGATTAGCATCAATTCAGTAAATGTTTCCTGGAGCACTGGATGTGTCCAACGTGGTGCTGCTAAATGTGCAGAAGGTTACAAGGTGGAGCTGGAGTTGGCCTCGACCCAGAGGGAGTTGACAAACTAGGAGAGATTGGGCAGAAGGCCTGCAAATACCTGCAGTACAGGACTCCACTCCAGTGCTCGAAACAAAATCTAAACCAAGCATTTAGAGGAGGTTGCTGTAACTTCCAATGTGAGTTGAGAGCAGGGTCAAAGAGGCTTAATGAACAAAGTAGAAAAGGATGGATGTATAAGTAGGAGCCAGAGATATTGAAGGTAGCAAATACCACATGGTGAAATGCACTCTTTAGGCCTCATCCAGTGCTGTAGCACGACAGAGATGCTCCAATGTGCTAAAGGTGTATGCAGCACGTTTCTCATAAAATGACTAATGTTTAATTTGTTGGATAAGGAGACGGAGTTGGCAAAAAGTTGTTAGAAGGAGCACTGCCCAACTCTGTGCAGAGAAAATTTAATAATCCAGAAGCATTTTCCAATTCATTACTCAGAGTTCTATCCTGACATGCAGAATAGTGCTGGAAAAAGTAAAAGTGATGGAATACACTCACCCAGCAAAGATAACAATGATAGGATTCCCAAGATCATTGATTTTTAAAATCACAAATAAATACTTAAGGTGGTGGATATTATCATATCTCTCTTAATATTCCCCAAGTAATATAAACATTCTACTTCTAGAATGGATTGGTAAGCAGTTCATACATTAACTCTGCTTAATAATGCTAACCAATAATAGTTACCAGGTATTAGCTTGTACTATGTGCCAGGCACTGCGCTAAATGCTTTTGACTTGTTATTTCATTTAACCCTTAGCACTACTACCCTATGAGGTAACTATTTCTCTTAACAAACTTTTTAACTTAGAATAGTTTTAGATTTACAGAAAAGTTACCAAGATAATGTAGAGGTTTCCCTTATACCTTCCACCCAGTTTCCTCTTTTATTGACATCTTATAATAGTATGGTACATTTTCCATTATTATTTGATATACTATTATTAACTATAGCCCACACTTTATTCTGATTTCCTTAGTTTTCACCTAATGTCCTTTGTTCTGTCCCGGGACACCACGTCCTTAGGTAACCTTAGACTTCTCTTGGCTATGATATTTTCTCAGACTTTTCTTGGTTTTCGTGCCCTCAAAAGTTTTGAGGAGTACTGGTGAGGTATTCTGTAGAATGTCCCTTAATTTAAGTTTTTTCTCATGATTATGCTGGGTAAAGGATCCTTAGGAGGAAGACCAGAGATGTAAAGTGCCATTCTCATCACATCCTATCAAGAGTGTCTGCTATCAGCATGATTTGTCACTGATAATGTTACGTTGCCTGAACACATGACTGAAGTAGTGCTTGTCAGGTCTCTCCACCGAAAAGTTACTCTGCCCTCCTCCCTTCCTTTCAATGCTGGACTCTGAAAGCAAATCACTATGCACAGCCCATCTTAAAGGGTGAGGAGTCGGGCCCTATCTCTTCGAGAAGACAGTATCTACATAATTTGGAATTTTTCTGTATGGGTGATTTGTCTTTTCTCCCCATTTATTTATTCAGTCACTTATTTATATCACTATGGACTCAAGGATATTTATTTTATAATTTTGGTTATAATCCAGTACCGCAGTATTTTGTTGATTAAATTATCTCAGCTTTGGCCATTGGGAGCTCTTTTAGTTGGCTCTTATGTCCCTTTGACATACCCCCTCCCCGCTTTGTTTCATTTTTTGGAGCATTTTCTTACTTTCTGGCACTGCAGAATGTTCCAGACTCATCTTGTATATTCCCTGTGCCAATCTTGGAATTAGTCATTTCTCCAAGGAGTCCTGATTCCTCCTGGTGGAGAATGGTATTACAAACCAAGATGTGGGCATTGGGTATGGAAGTAACTCTTTATATTTTCTGCATTTTATACATGAGGTAACTGAAGTTTAGAGAGATTAAGTATCCTGCCCAAGGTCACGTCTAAGAAAATTGTAGAATCTAGATTAAAACACAAATCTGTCTGATATTATAACTGTGGCATGATTTCTGGCTTCCCCCACCCCCTTTTGGGATATCAGTCTGCCTTCCAACAAAACTTAAGTAGTGTTGGACGTTTTCCTGGTCTGTTGACATAATATTGTATTTCAGCATTCCCTTTCTTACTGTCCCTGAGATTGGATTTTGGTAGGGCTTATTCAAGACAATGGCACTTTAGTTAGTGATTCTAATCTAAAATAAGTATCCCCAGAGGTGTGCTGAAGGTCTGAAAGTGATTTTTCCATATTTTGGGAAATCTAATGGAAATCATATGTTTGTCCATGACACAACTGCCTAGGCTAAGAAGAATGTCATATTTCTTTGATTCTATATCAGCTCAATGTGGCTGGCTACATCAGTTGTTTCAAATCATTTGAAACTCTGATTGGTTGATGATGACTTCACAGGCGTTTCGGAGGTTGGAGAGGGTAATAAAGAGTCTTTAGGGGTAGAGATGTTGGAAAAGGCCACATCATTGCTGTTCTACTTGTGATCCAACTCTGATTGAAGTGGAGCCATTCTGAGAGCTGTGTCTATGCATATGTGGCAGGGAAAGAGTAACTTTTTTGGATAAAAAGTAGGTGGCTATGTATTTGGTTTATGTTTTCCCAATTTGCTGTA
>NW_006441071.1:5219264-5278924 GCF_000325575.1 Pteropus alecto
CTATGTATTTGGTTTATGTTTTACCAATTTGCTGTAATGTTTTAATGTTCAAAATTCTGGTCCAAGTTACTTTTAATTTCTGCTTCGTTTTAGATGCCTGCTTAAAAATTTTAAACTATACACATTGAAATGATTTTTTTTTTTTGTATTCTGTTTTTTGAAAGAAGAACCTATATCTTAGTATAGATAAGCATATGGACCTACTTAATACATTCAGAGCGATGCATATAAATGACTCAGAGCCTAAGTTTGTGGCATTTGGCTGAATTGCCTATTGGGATGGACTCAGAAAAGTGGGAGGAGAAAGTGGGGGAGATGAACAACTTAAATGGGAGAGGAGTAACATGTGGTTCTAGAAAACAAAGCATGAGCATCAGGATTAGATAACTGGTTTTGATGGAAGGAAAGTTCTCAGTGAGTATTGACAGAGACTGGCTTTTCACACAGTTGTGTTCACATGAAACTGTATAAGGAAATAGTGCAATTATAAGGTTTAAAAAGAGAATATTATTTGCAAGAAACTTTTGAGGTGATCTAATTCAGTGGTTCTCAATTCTGAGCTACACATTAGAATCACTGGGAAAGCTATTAAACAATACCGATGTTCAGGCCCCACTTCTTAAGTTTTGTATTTAATTGGTTAGTGGTACAGCCCTGGCATGGAAAAAAACAAAAAACAGAACTTTAAACTCCTCAGTAATTTTAATGTGCATCTGAGCTTGAAACCATTGATCTAGTTTTTCTTTTTTTAATTACAAAATATTTCAAGCACACAAAAAGGACAGTGAAAATGTATTAGAGACTTATGTATTTACTACCTAGACTTAACATATAACGTATTGCCACATTTGCTTCATTTACTTTTGTCACAAATAGCCTTTGAGTCCCTTGCCCACCATCAAATCCCATAGCCTTCTCTCCTTGTCCAGAGCCTAAAGTTGGGGACATCCTGTCCATTCATATTTTCATATCTTTACTAAATAGGTATGTAGGTATGTACAGTTTCGTTTGTTTTAAAATTTTCCATGAACTACAGTATCATAGTACGTGTATTTAGTACATGTATTCCTTTGCATTTTGCTTTTCTTATGCAACATTATGGTTTTGCAACACATCCCTATCATTTAAGTTTATTAATTTTAGCTGCTCTATGGTACTCCCTTGTGTACTAGAATTTATACATTTCCCTACTAATGGACATTGAAATTATTTCTTTTATTTTTTTTGTTGTTGTTTGTTTTTGGTATAATAGAAATTCTATGGTGAACATTTTTGTATATTGTGCCCTTGAGCACACCAAGCAAGCTTTACTAGAGCAAAGCTTTCCAACCAGTGCTGTATAGGAGTGCCTCACATTTGGGTAGGAGATGTCGAGCCCCTCAGCCCTCAGGGAAGCCAGAAGGCCCTGGGGTGAACAAAGGCTCCTGGATGGGTCACCTCCAGATGTGAGCAGCCTCTTCAAGTTACCTCAACATGTTGTATTGAATATTATCATTCTCTATGCATGTCATGATGGCAAAGAGGTTGGAAAACACTACCACAAGAAATGTACCTAGAAATGGACATCCTGTGTTGTAGAATAAGCACATATTTAACTATAATTATTGCTAAATAATGCTCCAAAATAATTGTACCAATCTACATGCCCACCTTACCAGACTTGAGGATTTTTGCCAGTCTCATAGATGTGAATTGATATCTTCATTTAATTTGCATTTTCCCAATAAATCAAGGCATCTTTTCATTTGTTTATTAACATATATTTATGGTTTGTGAAGTGGTGATTTTTAATTCTTTACTCAATTTTCTATTGAGTTTTCTGCTGCTGCTTATTGATTTACTACGATTGTGTTCTGAATAGTCACATTTTGTTGGTTATATGCCTTTGTAAATATCTGGTTCTAATCTATGGCTTACCTTTTCTTTTTTACATTCGTTTTTCATAAAAAGTTTTTATTTTCTAATTTGTGTTTCAAATGAAGAAACTTGAGACTCATGGTTCCAGTAATAGTATTTCAGTACTGAATGTCATAATCATGCTTACCACTCTTAAGGAGTGTAGCAAGGTTGAAAAAACACAGGTCGGAACTCAAGGTTACAGAAGCCTAGTTACTGGCAAAAAATAGTCTAAAATTTTTTTTCATGTGAATTAAATGATTAACTAAATAAGGTGAGACATACAGGGATGAACATTTAGTCACCTAATCCCAAGTCATATACCTGTTTTATGCCAAAGCTGCCAAAATTATTTCCCAAAGTGTGCCCTATGGAACCTTATTCCTTAAAAACTATTCTGTGATCAATTTTATTTTTCATTTTTTTCCTCTTAAAAATTTCTAAACTTATTAGTCTGTGCAATACCTTTTCTGTGGAACACCTAATAAGATCCCAAGGAACTATTATTCTATGGAACAAACTTGGAGAATTTCTACACTTGAAAACCTTCATCTCAAGTCTCCAAGACTGCTCTTCCATGTGCTGCTACTTTGTTTAAATCTAGTAAATGAAAACAAAACACAAACATACATTCCATTGACTTCCAAGCACTGGTATGTAATAAAGAGAAATAATAAGACTATGTTTGTTCCCTCATGTAATCTAATGTTTTGCTCTATGAGAATGCAAACTAAAACTACTCTCCCATCCTTTCTCTGTGCATCTCTTTAAAATGTGAGAATTATTGTGGTGTATGTGATTATGATTGCTTATTGAGTCCTGTCAGATAGGGTATTCTCTTTGGAATGGTCTGTCACTTATATGAAGAGCTAGCATTCTAGGGAAAAAGATAGAAACGAAGAAGTTAGACCTTTGTTAGGGGAAAGATTTCTCTCTGGGCTCTGTTTTCTTGAGGCTGGAATTTATGAAACTGAGTAATCCAGGTTTATGCTCTCAGGAAGTGGGTACTAAGACAATTGGAAGCTTGGACCTTCAAATTCTAGACAGTACGGTAGCCTTACGAGTCAAGGGTAAGAGGCAGATTTTTATTATATATCTTTGTCTACATTTGAAATTTTAAACAAATATGTGTATTATCTATTTGATAACTTAATGAAATTAATATTAAATGACTAGATTTTATCTTATGATTCTGCATGTGTTTATCAAGATCATATTATATCTCTGACTACACATTAGAGAGTATGGCAACCAAAAAAGTAGAAGATATCCGTGGGGAAGTGATTATTATAATACTGAGGAGTTAAAACAGGATTCAAATATATATATACATATATATATATATAGACGATTAAAAATATATAAATTATATGTAGAAAACTGCCAAAAAGTATATGTCAAAGTGTTGACTGTGGTAGTCCTTGACTTGCTAGCAATATTGGGGATGGGTGACTTCCTTTTAATTAAGAAGTTCTTATATTAGTATATGTTATTTTTCAAATGGTTAAAAATGTTTAATTTTATTTTTAGTTATACAAGAAAAAATATTTTTTATATGAGTATACCAGATGCTGATATAATTTTACTGTTAATATGCATTTTGCAAAGGCCTCCCAGTCCACTTTTGTATAATAATTGTATCATGTTTAATGACTGGCCACCAGTTATTATCATCATAATTAGAGAAGGGCTGTTAGAAAGTAATAATAGTCACAAGCTAAAGAAATAGAAAGACTGAGGACTTAGGTCCTAAGTTTTAGACTTATTAGCAGGTGACTTTGGGTAAGTTCCTTAAACCCCTCTGAACCTCAATTTCCTCATCTGCTGAGTAGAATATTGGCACTTACCCAATAGGATTGTTGTGAGGAGTAAGCCCTTATCGCTTAGTGCCCTAGCACATAGAAAGTCCTGAAGATTATTAGCTCTGCTGGGAGTTTGAGCCCAAGACTTTCAGCTAAATTGGAATGAATTATTCATATGTGATGCAGACAAATTAACAGGGCTATGTACTTGCAGATGCTATTTACCTGAAACTAAAGGTGGAGAACTAGCTGCAGTGAGTGAAATGAATATGTCTCAAGATAGGGATTAAAATTTTTTTCTCTACACTAAAATGCAAGAAAAGGAGAAGGTGACAGAGTGAAAAATCAATTAAACAATCTTAGACACCAAGTATAGGGTTACTGTGGGAAAGACTGTAAAACTACTGCTCAATCAAAACCAAAAAGGGTATTAAAGAGAGTTTGATACCAAGCCCTAAATAGAATTTCAGGACAATGAATAATGATCTGGGATTATCATGTTATAGATCAATGAGGTGACTCATTTCATATCATAGACCAGGAGAACAAAATTCAGATAGATATTATTAACACCTGACCTTGGATATATTAACTTTCGACACAATCATTTGTAATGTAAAATTCCTGGTTGGGCAATCCCTCCTATAGCCATATGATTTTTCTTTTTGAAAGGAAAAGGTGACAAGGATTGGCTTTGGAAAGGAGAAAACTAAAGACAATTTAAAACAAGACATTTGGGCTTTGAAGGCAAGGGGTTTTGGAAAGGTTTGGAAACGCTGAGGCTGAGCTATCAAGTATCATAGTGGTGTCAGGTTTGTTTTCTGTGAAATATTTGAACTAATTTTATCAGCAGTGTTTCTCTCAGGCTATTTACTACCTGAATATTTGTCTAGGTCTTTAGAAGAGGCTGCCAAATGTATACGTCTGAAATTCTTTCTATTTGGAGCATAACTTGGGTGGGGAAGGCTCTCTGATGACAGGGGTGGGAAGCTGACAGTAGATGTTGCTGCGAAAAAGATGGGATTTTAAGAGCTGTCATCAGGATTGTGACGTCTGGTTGCAGTCGATATTTTTTCCAAATGCCAGACACACAAGGATTTAAAGGAATGTGCAAAGAAGCGTGTGGCGTGCTCCTCATGAAGGAAGAGTGGGCTAAGTGGCTCACTAAGCCTCGTTCCCCGACCCCCCAGCCAATCACAAGCTTGGGCACCCTGGCCTCTTTCCTGCAAGACCTTGGCCACATGTCTTATACAATTGCAAAGAGATTGGATGAACCACGATGGTATTTAAAGCACTCTTCCATGGCGCTCTTACAGTTGTAAGATTTCCCAAGAGACAGTTGCCAAGATTATGTTCTTCCCCACTGGCTTTTAATTTGTACATTTCGATGGGTTCCCCTTTAGACGTGGCAATATAGGTAGCACTCTGTAAGGTGGCCAGAGATGAGATGGTCCTGTATAAATATTCAGCGTACACTCTCTGCCATCATGAAGGATGCTGAAAAAAGGCATAAAGATCAAATTCTCTTATTATCAGCATGCTGCTTGCAGAAAGTCTGGTTTTAAAAGAAATCTGTTATCAGCCATGTTCTTATAGTAACTTAAAGATTTCACAATTTTGTTTAAAAGTAAATCACCCTTAAAAATGAAAACAAGACAGATAAACCACTGGACCATATTTCTCTCCGTGTTTTTATCCACCCTTATCATGTAAACCATGCTGGCAGCTTTCCCAGATTCTTAACACTATCTTGACACTCATTTCTCCCCTCCTGGTATAACAGCCCTATTTGAATTATTAATTCTAAAACACCTTCTTCCTCTCAACCTAGAAGGCACACAGATCCACACTTTCTGAGCACCAAAAGAGAGACCAATAGTATATTAGGGTCCATTTGTGCTTCAGTATTGGGCCCTCAATAAAAAGGATATTTATTTGAGAGTAACTCAATATCCATCCTATGAATAAAACTATAAATAGATTTGCTGAGCAATTGAACTTCACATATATGATAAATTACAGATATTTCTAAGTGAATTTGCTTCCAAGCTCTTTATTAACCTGTTGGTAAGAGTTTTGAGGATGAAGTGAGGCTGTTACTTTTTGTTTTTAATTTTTATCATGTTCTTCTTCCTTAATAATTCTCTAAGAATTCCACATTGTTTTTATTGAGCCTAAGTCTAAGCCGTTATATGTTAGTCACTTCTCTCCAAGTTGTGCCATATACTGTTGGGAAGCTTCCAGGTACCCAGCTCAAGAAACTCAGTATGCAAGACATCTAGTGTTATCAGGGCTGCCCTTTCTGCAAAACTTTCTATTATCTCTTCTTTTTCTTGTTTGCTTTTTCTTTTGTGGACTTTTATTCTCTTTCTGATGCATTTTTCCAATATTGCAGCTGCAGTTCATTTATTCCAATCATTTTTGTTGCTGCATAATATTCCACTGGGGAATAGGTCACAATTTTTTTTATCCTATTGAGAGACACTCAGGTTTGTTCCACTTGGGGGCTCTTACAAACAGTGCTTCTATAATCTTTCTTGCACATGTAACCTGATACACTTGAGCAAGAGTTTCTTGAAGATTTATACCTAAGAGTACAATTGCTGTGCCATGGGGTGTGCCTGTCTTACTAAATAATACGAGACTGCTTTCTAAAATGGTTGTCACAAAAAATTCCTTATTAAGGGGCTCCTGTGTGCCAGGCTCTGTGGTGATGGTCCTGTGGTCCACAAAATATAGTCATGTCCCTCGCCTAACAGTGCTTACTTTAAATTCTAGTGAGAAGAATGGTTCAGTCAAATCAAAAGTACAAATGGAAGCTATGTCTGTCTGTCTGTCTGTCTGTCTGTCTGTCTCTCTCTCATCATTCTCTGTCTCCCTAGTGCAATCAACAATTGAACAAACGCTTCATGTTCCCTATTGTGTCCTCTGAAGTGGGTAGTCATTCATTCATTTCTCAGGAAGCCTCTTTTCTGCATTGGAAAGGATTGCCTTCTGAAAAGTAGCTCCAGGATTATAACTCTTTTAAGAAGATAATTCAATCATCTAACAGATAACAAGTACCAGTTAGGGGCCAAGTGCCTTCGTCCCTGCCTTCAGAGGCCATAGATTTTAATGGAAGAGACAAGCTAGTCAAAAAGGAACTATAAGGGCCTATTTTAGCTCCCCTTGAATAAACAAAGAAAATGCTCAGGCTTTAAACTTGTTCTTAGCTAAAGCACACATAAAAAGCTAGTGCTTTGTGCAAAATGTCTTGGCACCATTATTTCATTGCCCTCTATAAGTGGATTGAATTGGGAGGGCTCCAGGTGCTTCACACTTGTTTATGCATTCAACAAATATTGATTGAGTGGCCACTATATGCAAGGCACTCTTCTGCTCCCTTGATCCCTTGGAACCTATGTTCTCACAGGCTCATATTTCTGTTGGGCTCTCTCACTGTCTCTCTAGATACTATTCTTGTCTATTGTCACCTTAAACACACAGAATCTCAAGCATATTACTGACTTGCCTTAAGCTCTGGATAAAAAAATTTCCCCACTCCTCTTTCCAATGATAGTCACATGCTATTAGTCACATTGTCATACCAGCTGCCTGGATGTGTTCACACCATGTATGTCTACAACTTCCCTAGATCTCCAAGACATTGGTCCAAAACAATGATAATTACTATTAAGAAAAGGTAACGGTTTAGAAAATACTTTTTACATTCATGATGGCATACATACTCACATCCA
This sequence comes from Pteropus alecto, assembly GCF_000325575.1. NCBI lineage: Eukaryota > Metazoa > Chordata > Mammalia > Chiroptera > Pteropodidae > Pteropus > Pteropus alecto. The sequence goes on from NW_006441071.1 coordinate 5,226,700, forward strand.
GTCTCGGAGGTACCCAAACAGGCATTGTTTTCATTATCATTATTATATTATTCTCCATTTAATAAATGAGGAATCCAATGCTCAGAGAGTGTAGGTAATTTGCTCAAGATCACATGGCCAACAAGTTTAAGGTCAAGGTTTTGTCCTGCGTGTTCTCCTTTATAATTTGACCTCATCTTCCATGCCGCAGACTATTCTAGTTCCATCCAGAGTTGCTCCTAACTCATTGCCCTGCCTAGCTCTAGCCTACCCAGATCTTTCTTTTTAAGTGTGATTCTGTTTCTTTGAGAACCTCCTACATTGAAGTAGCCCCTATGTGGGCTTCCCAGAAATAAGGTACAGGCCCCAGGCATGGCCTAAGATCCCAAGACATCCAGAAATGTAGCCATCTTTCTCAACCTTCCTTGAGGCCCATCCTGTGTTTACTATAGTAGCCATTAGTTACATGTGACTGTTTAAATTAAAATTCAACCAAATTTAACACTCAGTTCCTCAGTCACATTAGCCACATTTCAAATGCCACTATATGAGACAGCACAGATTGTAGAACATTTCCTTTGTTGTAGAATGTTCTATTGCATAGTGCTAGTTACAGCAATCTCCACACCCCCGTCAGCACTGGTGTGGCAGCCACCCGCTCGTGAGTGGGTTTTAGTCATAAATACATGTTGGAATTGGGGATATGGGCTGATGTCGATGAGTTATCTTTTTAAAAAGGGAAAAACAGAGTAAAGAAGCTGCAGGCCAGGAATGAAAGAGGGAGAAGAGGGCAAGAGCAAAGATGTAACTCTGAAAAAGGAACAGGACCATTGATATAAACTGGGTTTTGTGAGTGAGTTGGAGTTGGGCATGATGGCAGTGAGACTTACCCTATTAGAAGGTGTTGAACCACCACTGTGGTTCGTACACAAAGCGTGGATAAGAGATTCATTTTGCAGGTGCTGTGCTAATCTATATCACAGGAAATCAAATGGTCACAGTGAGAAAAACCCACAGTGAGGGGACAGAGGCCCCCAGTGTGGCAGATCTGTTGACGTGGGAACAGACAAGGTGGGCTAGTGGCAGCACCCAGCTTTGCCAATTCCAGATCTGCATCTCTGTTCTGTCCCTTCCTGGCTGTGTGGCCGTGTGCAGGTTGTTCAGAAGCCCCCTTTGAGAAGCAGAGATTGGAATGCCTCCTCCGCAGAGTGATTGTCTGGGTTAGAAGGAACATGTAAAAAGCACCAAGCACCTCACACAATACTTCCCCTGGAGATGGTACTAAGAGAGGAGGCATCTGAAAAATGCAAAGGAAAGGGCTTGCAGAAATGACCGAGTCAGTCAGTTATAGATTAACCATACCCTATAGATCTTTAAATGGCCTTCTGGAAACTCTTGCCATACCTACAAGACAAACGATCTGTAAATAGATAGGACTGGTGGTCGAGAATTCCTTCCCCCTTGGAGCACCTACCCGAAACTCCCTCTCCCCATCCTGAGTCACAAGGTGCCTGCAGAACATCAGACAAAGGAATCACGCACCCCTTGCATGGACACTGCAGAGGTATATAAGCTGTAAGAAATCTAACCAAATCAAACCAGGGTGAGCTCATACTTTGGTGCAGTTAAAGCCTCATGCGCTCCGCTGGCATTAAATTCTGCTTCCTCTGACAAAGTTGTCTCAGTGTCCAATTTCCTCCATCGGGTGTCGCTTCCTACAACAGTACCACTTACATTGTTACTTTCTAAGCTGCTCTGGCATGAAGTTCCAGGCAGGGGCAGTCCAGGTGAGATGGCATTTCTTAGGTTGATCTCAATCTAGTTGTCTTGCACGTAGGCCACAGTGGTCAGCACTCTAGCGGGATTACTCTGCTTTCTTGTATTCCATATAGATAAATCCAGAATCAGCTCAAAGTGAAATGAAGACATTTCCCCTTAGTTATGACCTGCTCTGATACATTTTTCTATTTATATCACCAGCTTATTTGGTAAAAATGTGGTACAAGTATTGGGCAACAACTGGTTTCCAGTTTGATTTTTGCACCTTGCCTTTAAGCCCTCAGGCTCTCAATTCACCTTTTGTAACCTCGTGCCACCCTACAAAGTGTGGTTAAACTGGCTTCCCCTTGCTTCTTTGGGGCTTCCCATGTTTAAAGTCCCAGAAACATTCTAGATCTAGGTGAAGGGGAGCTTTTTTTGTGGCACTATGCACCATTTAAACTTTTCCATTAGGCTATCACTCAGAGGTGAGTCTAGTTATTAGATTGAATCCATTATTCCAAATCTCTTTAGAAAATCATACATTATTTGGGTAAGAATTAATGGTAGAAGCCAAAGTCTTCCTGTGTCCTGTCCTCAAAGGGTCAAATAATGCTTCGCTCTCACCCCCAGTTTAAAACTAGTTAATTACCTAAAACTGAAGCAAAGGGGATTTTATCATGTGAAAATAAATAAGCTCTTGGGCAAAATGACGACTCTGGGATCCCTGGTTTGTTAAATGGGTCAGGTTATTTACAAAACATTATTCTTATCATTAAAATAATCAGGAAGTAGAGAATATCTACCTGCATTCAGAATTTATAGCGCACCACAAATAGCCTTTTATATCTCAGCTGGTGAAACCATAAAGAGGTTGTTACTCTACAAGACAGCTTTTCACAGAAACCTAATTCAATTTTTAAAAAATGAATATGACGGGGAAATACCTCTTCCTGTTCTTTCAATAGCCCTGTCCTCCCACTCCTACTCCAGAGTCAAAGTCTCTTTCTCCTTTCCTAAAAGGCCTCAGGAGTTTCCAGGTTGCCTGAACAAACAATTGCCATTCATTGTTTGATATGCAGCTTCTGCCAGAGAATCATCCATTAAGGGACTCTTTTGGGAGAAATAATAAATGGGTGGAAAGTTAGACGCAAGGATAAGATATACTGAGACTTGATTGGTTATAAGTTCTCCTGAGCTCTTTCGTTGAAGTAATTCCATAATCCACAGCTCTCCTTGTGAAGTACAAATGGCTACAATGGCATCTTCCCCATCATTTCAAACGCTTTATCCCTTTGCTATGTATGAAATGCATACATCCTTCTCTAACGTTATTGAAATTAAAAATTTTTCAATCTCAAAGCCAAAATCGATCTGATCAGAAGTACTAAATGCTGCTCTGTTTTCAAACTACATGCTGGTTTTTCTCTTCCCTATGGCTAAGGTTGGGTGGGGATGATGGGTCCCTCCAATTAACAATCACTGTCCTAGACTCACCTAAGTTTTCTTCTCAAATGTCTACGTCATGATCCGTTTTTGGAAAATGATGACTGTTCACCTAGATGAATCTCAACCAATGAAGTTTTATAAGTGTAAATGAAGTAGTTTGGCAGGAGAAGGGGGATAATGGTAAAAATAAGTAATATAAATAGCTACATTTATTGAGCCCTAAATATGAACCAGACATTGTGATAAGCCCCTCATATGCATTACTTAAGCAAATGTTTATAATACCACTATGAGGCAGTTATTATTCCAATTAGAAAGCTGAGGAAACTGAGGCAACCAGTAGTTAAATAATTTATCCAGGTCATACTACTCAAAAGCAGCTGAACCAGAGTATCAGCTAGACAAACTCCTGCTGTCAGGTTATTTAGAGTGCCTTTTTAATCTTTGCAGTTGATTCTAACTGCTTAATTTGTCAATTAGGTATTACAATGGTGATTGCATAATGTTATACAAACTGGGACCATCTTGAGAATAAAAGTGGTCAAAAATTACCCTAGGGAAGTCTAGATGTTTAGTCAACTTAGTTATCTGAAACTTGGAACATTATTTTCCATAGTAAGCATGTCAGACACAGGAGTTAGAGTCCCAGGACAATCCATCTTTCTCTTTTCTCTCAAAGTTTTCCTTCATAAGCCCCAGGACCCCATTGTATGCCCTCCTGTGGAAGGAGTACTACCTCACTACTTTTATTTTTCATAACAAAAAAACATTTATTAAGTAGCCACAACCTAACAAACCCAGCTCACCTGCTTCTCCCCCTCTCTTGCCTGGGAGGGGGCTCCCTGGAGTGCAGAGATACAAATTGGGGGTCCAAGTGGAGATGGTGCTCCTGGAAATACCCCACAGGCCTTGCTGCCAGCCTTGGCTCCCCCCTGGTGCCAAGATTTGTGACCCTGGACTTGAACTTCATCTGCCTGAGGACTTGTCTGCTGGCAGCTCTTGCTAGAGGGCTAGGCCCAGCTTCTGGCCTTCTAGCCCCTGAGGTCCGTGCAGCCCCGTGCCCAGCCAGGCCTATTTGAGCACAAGCGTGGCCTCCGTGCCATCCTTGGCGGTCAAGTAGAGACCATGAGTGAGGTACTCCCACCACAGGAAGGCATAGAAATATGACGTAGAAATATGGAAGCAAGATGCTCCATACTCCAAAAATATAGCATTGTTTCCCCCACTAAAAACTCCTATTTTAATGAGATATCTTTTTTTTTTTAATGTAGCGGGTATATGTGCCAATAAAAAGAATTTTTTATAATATTAAAAAAAACTTAATTAGCACAAAATAATAAACAGTATATGATCATTTGAGTAAAACAAGAGGATTTTTACATATTTGCACTGTGTATATATGTATGTTAATATCAATTCATGCTTGTGCTCTGGATAATACAAGAAATGTTTACTAATTGTTCCATCAGGAAAGAAAAGAATATTGGAATCTGGGGTGAAAGGGAGACTTATTTATATAGTATATCTTTTTGTTCATGTAGAACTTTTTTCCATAAATATGTTTTATTTCTCAAATGAGAAGAAAAACTAGATAAATATCTCCCATTTAGTGAAGTTGTACCATTCTAGTAGGAAAGCAATCTGATTAAAGTAATTGACACTGGTTTTTGAATGACTAATCACTATCTCTTTTTAAAAATAGATTTTTAGAAGGGATACCTGGGAACCAAAGTGAATCTTTAGTTGGTGGAAGTTTAAACAGTGTAAAAGAGAGAAATAAAGAAATTCAAGTGAGGGCAGGGTGGTCACCCCTGCAAGAAATAATGTCTCCTCACTTGGTGCCATTCTTTTTCATTTCTTCCTTTCCTATCCACATTTTTTTATGACGAAGGAAGTTTAAGCTCCAACAACAATGTAGAGAAGAAAAAGATTGCTGAAGGTGTAATCACTTCTAAATATAATTTTTAGACCCCCCCAAAAAAGCTGTATTTGCCTATTTTGGAGGCTCAAGAGTGTTCAGAATTTTCCACTCTGTAATTATGCACACAAACATTTTCAAGACTAAACTACTCAAATAATGTAGAAAAGGATCATTGTTGTGCACAAGTATTCATTTTGGCCATGTGCTTTTAGACAATGCAATGCAAAACTGGGTTCTCAAGCTAGTGCCTTAAAAACTCCGTAAATCAAACAGAAGAAAACAGTAAACCTTGGACAAGATGTTGGCATTAATGGTTTATATGAGTATGACAGAAACTTGTATTTTCCATTCAATACCTGTTCTTCCCTAATTTCTAGTGATAGAACCCTGATTTCATTTGGGGCAGTGATTTTTCCTCCTAAGAGACTATATCTCCCAGTCTCCCTTGCAGCTAGGTGTGGCCATGTGACAAAGGTTTGAAAGTGCAAATGTTCTGAGGTACTTTGGGGGAAGCACCTTAAAGAGAGTTAGCCAAGCTAGAAGGGGAGTCCTTTTTGCCTTCCTCTTTTCTCTTTTATGCTTGGAGAACCATATGATGACTAAAGGGACATTGTGGCCTCAGGGTGAAAAAGCAGAGAACTAGAAAGAGCCTGGGTTTCTGATGACATTGGAAGCCACTGTAAGAGCCCCCGATAGCCAGAGGGAGGACTTTTTTTTATGTTAGAAATAACCGTTGTACATTTAAACCATTGAAGTCAAGTCTCTGTCATTGACAGCAAAATGTAATTCCTAACTGATCAAACAAATTACTTCTCTCCATTGTGAGAAGGAATATCATGGAATACCATGAATATGACATTTATTCATCATCATTCCTGATCTCTGCACTTCACTATGCAGCTTTTTGTTTTGCTTTGTTTTTAATTAATTCAATTAAAAAAAAAAAAGCCATTTCATCTTTTAGAACAACCCAGGGACTGAGTCTTCAGTTCTTTGCACTCTAGAAACATCTCTACCCTTTATGAACAACCCATCTTTCAACTCATTGAAACCTCAATTAATAATCATTTGTTCACAAGATGACTCTAGAGGACATTTACTCAGACACTGTGACTGTCACCATAGTTGTTGGAACTGAAGTTATATACACAGATGAACTTTTCTCACTTGTTTATTTTCCATGTGGGGCATCTCATTTAAAACAAATCCATTCTAAGTCCCCAGGCCCTAAATATAGGCTGTGTTATGGATATCCTTTGAACCTCCTCTCTTCTTTTCTCCAGAAAGGAGGGGAGGTAAAAGCTGAATAAAAGAAAAAAATTAAAAAGAAAAAAAGAAACAAAATAAAAACCATATTTTTAACAAAAGGATTTTTGAAAACTTTGGAAAACATTGTGTTCACTCACATAAGGCCCCACTGTTTTAAACACATTTTACTATAATTTTTCCTTCAAAATTCTGACGTGCAAAGTTGAACAGGGCTCTTTCAGTGTACAACCCTGGGACATGGAGAAATAAAAAGAACAGTATTCCAACTAATGCATACTCAGTGGGAATCATAATATCGCATAATTGCTTGAAATCCACAGGCTGATCCAATGTCATCTCCAGAAATATGCAAGTTTCCCTTTGTTTTCTGACTGAGAAATATTTCCTTGCTTTAGGGCTTAACCCTTCCATTGCTACCCTTAATTATTGAAACATGATTAAAAATGAATGCAGAGCTGCCCTTCCTAAACCCACCCCAAATGTTAGGTAAGACCTCAAACCTGCCAACTTTTGTTCTAACAGAAGCACAACAATATGTATTTAACTTTATCAGTGAACCTCAAGTGTTCCTTTTTAACATTTCCTTTTCTACCTGTTTCTAAACACATAAACACACACATACACACCCCTTTAAATTTCCACAAGAAACTTTGAAAGAACAAAGAGTTGCTATTTCAGAGCATGTAATGACATGTTTAAAAGTTCATCAACTTCCCCCTTTAAAAAAAACTGGCAATGAGTCTAAAATAATAACTCAAAAAGGTTTAGAGAAAAAAAATCCTTAAGACTTCTTCCTCTGTAACATTATGTAAATCATAAATATACCACTGGTCTGGAAGTGATTACAACAAGCCATGAGACAAAAGATCCTCCTAAGCAGACACTGCAGACAATGGGCTCTATTCTCCCACCAGCATATAAAAGGATTTGGGAAGGTAAGTTCTCATAATGGCTCATAAGAGAGTCATGCCATTATGGAGAATTCCCAAGTATGTGTGCTCCAAGAATAAATTCTAAGTCCTGGGCCATAACTGGTTGTGTGAACCTTTACAGAAATGTGTCCTCTTTCACCTCTATTGAAGGTGAATGAGCCTTGTGGTGTTCCAAACATTCCTTCACTCTTCTCCAGTTTTCCCTTTGCTTCTCAATTGTCATTGTCCCTGACCTTCCAAACAGGATCCCTGGAATGAAGAGGAGGAAGCACTATTTAAACAGTTAACTCTAGATGAATGAGTCATTTGGGAATTAGCAGCTCCCCCAGTCCCTATATAAGGAATATCCATTCATATCTGAGCTTCGCAATTGATTCTAGAAAGCATTTTTTTGTTTTGCCTTTCTTCATACCTCTTTCCAGAGGACAAAGGTTTAACTTTTTCACTCTTCTCAAAGCCTTTCAACAGTTGTGTTGGACATTAAGTTATCAGAACAACAAAAATTGCATTTTGCTTGGTAGTATAGCATTAGAAACTAAGGCCAGCCAACTCAAAGGGACACTGCAATGCCATTTTATAATTAAGCAGAGCACCCGCTGGACCGCATGTTATAACAGATGTTTCCTGGCCCCAGGTACTAAGCCAGCACATAGTAAAACTGCCCAGAGCCTCTCCCTGAGCCAAGATGGGTCAGTGTCTGGAACAACTCTTGTCTAGTGTCTCTTACTGTAATTAGAAAATGAGACTAGCTTTTGGTCATTAATTCCATTTGAAAAATAGCCATAGCTAAATTAAAAAAGAAAAAAAAAAAGCGTCAGAGTGCTTTTAAAATTGAAAAGCCCAATAAGAACATGGAGATAATTTATTGGTGATTTATTATTTCTAACAGTGTTTTAGACCTTATATAAATTCTGTACAATGCCCTTTCTTCAAGATGATTTGCAAAATTTTCACTCCATTTATAAAATGGATAAAATCAGAGGCTGCTTGTGCTTAGGCTGGAAAAGAGTTTATAGATTGGTTAGTACCAGGAAATCAAACTCAGATGCTGTAGTGGCCAGTTGGTAAATGAGCAAAGCAAACAAGGGCCAAAAAAAAAAAAAAAAAAAATCATTCTGCGTTTTCTATCTAGTTTTCTTTCGTTTTCTTGTTTTCAATAAAAATATAGGTGCAGGAACATACCCCCTCTACTCTGAGAAAACAACAGTTCAAGCAGGGCTGACATTCAGGTGATGTGCACTTGAGTCCTTACCAGTTGGTATATAGATACTTCTCTCAACCCACTGTGTGATGGCCCTTCCTCCAGGTGCTCGTAGACCACCACATGATCTAGCAGAAGAGCATCTGCAGAATGTTGTTCTAGCACAAAGGTGTTCATTCTGATGGGTCGGTCCTAATGTGTTAGGTGTTCAGGGTATCACAAGCAGTTCAGTATAGCTAAAGTCAAGGACACATGAGGACAGTGGCAGGAAGTCTGACTGGGCTTGATTTTAAATACAGTATTGAATAGCAGGAAGCATAACCTCTTACCTGAAGTGAAGACGCACCAAAGGTTTTAGAGTTGGAGAGTGTTTGATCTGCGATATATAATAGGAAGGCTGGTGAGGGAAGGAACGGAAGGTAAGAAGGTCAATTGGGAAGGTGTCTGAACTCTTCAGGTGAAAGATAAGGAGATTCTGAATTAGAGAGTAGCAATAGAGATGAAAAGGAAAAGCCAGATTTGAAAACCTTTTTTTGAGGTATAACCTATAAAAGTCAGTGACCTGATAGATGAATAAAATGGGAGGAGTAAAGACTGAATTCAAAATTGCAAAGCAGAGTGTCTAGGTGGATAAAATCTCTGTCTACCAAGACACCAGGGAAGCAGGGCTTTTGGAATGTGAGTGTGGGAGCAGGGAGAGGTGGGGGCTCACTTGGACATAAAGCCTTCAGAAGACTCTAGTAAGTAGACCTTACCAAGAAAGCATTATCAAATAGAAATAGGGCTCAAGAAGGAAGAATTAGCAACCACGAGCATGACCCATGTAGAAATACTCTGAAAATGACTTTTAAATGACATAGATGGAAACTACTTATCTTGAGAATCCTAACTTGATGATAATTAAATACTTTGAAAACTGGTAGTAAAAGAAGGCACAAAGCAGCCCTTCAATCAGGTTATAGGTCATTTTCTTTTATAGGGTAAAACTGGGAAATCATTAAAAGAGCACTAGTCTTGGAATCATGCAAATGCAGCTCTAAATCCCAATCACGCTCTTACTAGATGTTTGATTTGGGGCAAGTTATTATTTAATCTCTCTTATCCAGACACCTTTGTGGCTTGAGACAGACACTATTCTGGGGACTGGGAATATAATGAATAAATTAAAAACAAAAAAACAAAAAACAAAACCCCACTGCTCTCGAACAGCTTAAATTTTCTTTTCTACAATACTAGAAGATTGCAACAAGATACTATATACCAGTGGTCCCCAACCTTTTTGGCACCAGAGACTGGGGCTCTTATGAGAATCTAATGCCTGATGATCTGAGGTGGAGCTGAGGCAGTGATATTAGTGCTGGGGAGCGGCTGCAAATAACAGATGAAGCTTCGATCACTCGCCCACCACTCACCTCCTGCTGTGCAGCCCGGTTCCTAACAGGCCATGGACCGGTACTGGTCTGCAGCCCCGGGATTGAGAACTCTGCTATATACCAAGTACCCAGCACCTTACATTACATAGAGTACTAAAAACCTGTCACTAGCCTGTGCTATTTATTGGCTAAGGCATGTACTATTCATTGGCTCATTTAATTCTTACACATATGAGGCAGATATTAAGGTTGTTCCATTATGCAGTTAGGAAAACTGAGCTTAGCTGCCTTGCCCAAATTCATAGGGAACAATCCAAGAGTTATCTGACTCCCAAAATGCTGTAATTCAACTCTTCTTTGCCAAAACTCAATGAGTCATGTAGACAAGAGCACCTTCTCTGTTAATGCCCTAAAAAGTGAGTAAATAAACTAGAAATTACCAGCCAAGAAAGTGCCAGTTAAGTTGATATATATGGCACTTTAACATGAAGATAATCAAAACTCAAGCTTGTCAAGATAACAGTAGGATGAATTTCTTTAAATAATATTCTGAGTGGCTGAACCAGGGATAACGTCCTACAAATGCCCTTCATCAATTCAGACAGAGCCAAGGCTGAACAGTCAGACAAGGTGGTTCTAGCTATAAAATTTCTTTTCTGCTTCAAATCATTTTTGGAAATAGATAAAGAGAAAAAAAAAATGAGTGAGCCAACAACTTAGAATTAAATGCATTTTGTACAGCTGAAAGTATTTGGATTTCGTTAACCAATTTCACCATAAAAAATAAATAAATTTAAAAAATAAATAAATAAAAATTTTAAAAAATAAATAAATAAATAAAAGCATTTTGGAAGTAATTTTTCACTTTTAAATAATGGACATCTGCCTAAAAGTCATTCTGGAATAGGAAACTTTACTAACCTTCTTCTTCTTTGCTGTTACTATTACTATGCATATCTACTACTATATCTTCTTTGCTATCACTCAAAATCTTTCTCTCCATTCATACCACACTGGCCTAGTCTGGGCTCTCTTCATTTCTCCCCTAGATAGCACTCAGCCACTTGTTCCTGCTCTCCTGACCATGCTGCAGTTGCTCTAAGCCTTTAATCTATTCAGCAGTTCCCCATCACTTAAAAAATATATCCACATGCATGTATAAACACAGGTTGCTTACAACTTTCTGACCTTCATTCCCAGCACAGAACTTCTGAGATCCCAAATGTGCCGTGCTATTTCACACCTCTAATCCTCTGCACTTGCTAATCTCTCAGCTTGGCATGTGCTTCCTCAGGTTCATCTGATGAACTCCTACTCATCTTTAAACACACAGCTCAAGAGTCATCTCCTCTGAGAAGCCTTTTATTACCTCTTCATGTTCAAGTCTTTATGTCCCACAAGATTCTGTTTATTAATGAATCTGTCACACTCAATGACTGTTATTTGTTAACAAGTTTATCTCCCATAGTAAACTAAGTTTCTTGAAAGAATGCACATTATCCTCTACATCTTTGCATCTCTCTACAAGGAGAGCCCTGGCAGGTGTAGTGGGGCTCACTCTATATTGTTGCATTGAATAGAATTGAATCCAATTGTCATTATTATGGTCATCAACCCATGGTGAGTGGGCTTTCACAGGAGTACAACATATTGGTAGGTGTTGCATTAGTGCTTAGTGTGGTGGAAGAAGAAGCAACCAAACTCCTTGCTGATTCTGACATGAAGAAAAGAGGGCTGCTATAAAATAGGAAGTAAAGAAAAGCTAGAGGAGCCTGAAATGTGTTTATTTCATCATTCTTGGATGCTGGAGATTGGGATTTTCATGTAGGCCAACTCACTTATCTTAGAGGTTCTGATAAATTTTCTGGGAAAAATAAAAGAAATGAATAAAATTAAAATCTGTGGTCAGAAGGTTACAGAAAGGAAAGGCACACATTTCTGCTAGAGAATAGGAAGTGGTCTTGTCTTCTGCAGCAGAGCTGTCTAATAAATCTGGAGAGTTTTATTGACTTCATAGGCGCAAAAATACCACCCGGAGAAGACATCAGGTTTCACTTATATTTTTGGAAAGTAATTTTTCACAGACACGAGGTTAAAAGAAAGTGGTTGCACGGGCCTCGGCTGTGGTGGTGTGTCTTCTGGTATGCGTCATGCAACTGGGTCTCAATTCTGGGATGATGCCCAGTTTCAGAGGTCTAAAACCTCTGTTGAAAGCAATGAGGACAGAGTGTTGCCAAAATTTTATGTATGCAACTGTAGATCGATTGTCTTAGTGCAAGGGTAGACTTTGATCAAGAGCATCTGTAGGGAGGGGTTTCATTAAATGCTGTTTTCAACCCTTAATTCTACAGCTTTTATGTCTACTTGTTCCTAAGTCTACCACAGACCTCGGATGGCCCTGACACAGAAGCCCCACCCCAAACCCACGTCTGGCTCTCAGACTGGCATGGAAGGAGTTCTTGGGTAGAAAAAATACACAGTTTGGAAGGTTTTCCTTCTGTTCCCTGGTTTTCAGTCTCATGTTAGACCATTCAAAGAAGAAAATGCTTGAAGCTCTCCCCCTCCTGCCTCATGTCTGTGATTCATTAGGAAAACTTGCAAACTTCCCCTACACAAAGACAAGCTCTCCTAAGAAAAGGATCAATAAGAGTGTATGTTTGTTGGATGAGTTCTTCCTCTTAAAAACGTCTGGCCAAGAATAGAAAATTCAGCCAGTGTTAGAAGGATTAAGTATCTATTTCTGAATTCCTTTCAATTGTCCTCATAATCATGGAAAAGATGGCAACTGGGTAATATTTTTAGCGTTTTATAACTTTCATGTTCAATTCTTGTGAGGAACCTGCAGGGGCCTTCTCCCACAGAGCAAGGAAACTTTTTTTTTCATATGGTCATATTTCTTCTATAAATCAATGGGAAGGCAGATAGAGCAGCGTTGGTCTTGGCCAGCTTGCTGGCGAGTGGCTCTTCCCAGCGTGTAGGAGGCCGCATCATCCTCAGAGCCCCCGGCTTTCCCTTTGAGACTGGCTTGGGTTTCTGACAGTGAGAATGACCACTGGATTGGGAATCAGGAGGTAAAGGAAATCTAAAACCACTCCAACTGAAGGAATCACCTTATTTTACAGGTGACAAATAATAAATGGGTGGTTCTGAAAGATATATTTTTAGCAGGAGAATCCTGGTTCAAAGGAAATTCTTAAATGATAAAATAGCAAAGATTTGTTGAGTCCTTGGCATATTCAGGGCACTGGAATAAGCACTTTACATGTATAGTATTATTTAATTACATCTTCACTACTCTTAAACAGGCAGTGTTATTGTATCTGTTTTTCGGATGAGGAAAACAAGAGATCAACTTGCTCCAGATAACACAATATAGAATTTTCCGTATAAAACAGGTGGAATTAGGATTGGAATACCAAGAACGTTTAACCCCTGGCTGCTTTACGCCTCTGTCTACCTCGTCTGTTTCCCTGAAGCAACTTCAAGGCTCTGTGGAGCAGAGTTTCAAAATCTTTTGACTGGATAATCCCTAAAATTTTTCCCAGTTTAATGCCCAGTGATTCTAATTCTGAAAATGTGAACCTCAAAATGAGCTACCGAAGACTGATTGTTGGCAAACCTTGCTCTTCTTTAGCGGGCTGACTCAAAGTCACTTTTCAAATACATTTAAAGAATAGATTTTTCATGTTACTTTGTTCCAATAGACATAGGGATGACATCAAAGAATTGTACAGTTGTAAACATTCTCATGCCATATGATTAAATGTGTTGTTTACATCGAAACATCAGTGCTAAAGTCAGGACCAATTTCTATTTCTTTCATAGTTCAGTTATTAAGTATTCTATAACTAACACGTTTGCTTATACATTCACGGACAAATTGTCTCTAATAAATTCAGCTAGACACAAGCAGTAGATGTTAGAATTTTCGCCTCTCACATTAGCTAGATCTGTCTGTCTGGGTATTGGCTCACTCAGAGCAGGGGTTCATCAAGGAAAGCGGGGAGACTTTTGATCTCTTTGTTAGCTGTTCACAAAGGGAAAAATCTCCACAGGCTGAACCTCTTAACTCCTAACTCACATCAGACATCCCCAAATTGCATGATTTTAGTGTTGCTAAGGGGATGAGGAAACAGGCTCCTTCTTATGGTGTGGTTGAGGGTGTAAATCGGTATAAAATTATTGGAGGGCAATCTGGCAAAAGCTATTAAAAATGAAATGCTCATACCCTCTGACCCAATAATAATTCACCTTCTGGGAATTCATCATAGAGAAATACTCCTACAACTGCTCAAAGATGTAAGTGTAAAATGATGTTTGCAAGAATATTTGTTACAGGGAAAACTGGAAAGAACCCAAATGTGCATTAACAGCAATTGGTTAAGGAAAGTGTGGTTGAGGCATACAGTGCAATACCATGGAGCCATTTAAAAAAAGATTAAAAAGATCATTTTTTACAGACTAGCATGGAAAGATATCTAAGACATATTGTTAGGTGGAAATAGCACACATAAGAGTGGAGAATATAATCTCATTTATGTAAAATTATAAACAAAATTTTAATATATGCCTTAAAAAAAATGTTAACTGGTTTTCTGAGCTGTGTGGGATTATGGAAGATTTTTACTTTCTATGCTACATATTATAATGTTTCAAGTTTTTTATATATATGAACATATATGTATATGCCATGACTTTTGCAATCAGAAAAAAAGTAAATGTTTCTGCAGCTCGGTCCCTTGAGAGTGTAGAGGGAAAGTGCAGAAGCCTAGTCCAAATCCATTAACTTTATTGGAAAACAAAACTTGGCTGACACTGGAACAGTGATGCCACTTAACCAAAAGGAGGGCATGGAAATTCTTCTGGCCTTTAAAGTCTATAAGCCATTTAATAATTAGCCCATAATGGAGTGATCTTTCAGGGAGAAGCTAGGGAGACTAAACTTAAACTGCAGCTAGTTTTTGAAACACTGCCGTAATTGAGAGGATATCTGAGGACCAGAGCCTCAAACTAAGAGGTCTCATCCTTAACAGTGACTTGCCAAGGGTGACCTGTGTCCATGAAACACGAAGAGGAGTTTGTGTTTAATTTTTATACTTTTGTCAAGCTATGATTTGGTACCAGTTCTCTAGGTGAGGAATAGATCCTCATTTGGGGGTTGGGGGGTGGTCTATAGCTTATATAATTAAGTGAACTCTTGTAACACAAAGAATGCAAACTTACAAATACAAAATTACGTACCTGGCTTTAGAAGGGGCTCCTGAGAAGGAGGACACTTAAGCTAAGCTTCGTTAGCTTCTCAGTGATCACTCTGTTCTAAACCCAAGATAACATGGGAAAGTAATGGGCATATTTCCTTTAAGAATTGTCCTGCCAAAGAGGCATTTCCGTCTCACATGTGGTGAAGCTAGAGGAAGCACCATGAACCCTAGGAGACTGTGTGATCTGTGCTATGGGGGATACTTGAGTTTCTGTGAATGTATAAACTCTGGAGAAGCTCTATCTGTTGACAGTGGCAGGCACCCAGTTCTTGATGCTCATAAAACTATGGCAGTCAGAGTTGGAAAAGATATATTAGATCATCAATCTAGATTCCGGTCCAAGGCAGGATGGTTCACTATTTTAGTCATTCCAAGCCTTTGTCCAAGCAGCTTGGAAATGTTTTGAGGGCCTCACTCTTAAAAAGCTGTTCCTCTCCTCTGGTTCCTGGGCAAATGCTGAGTGTTCAATGGAAAAAAAAAAAAAATTAGAGTTGGAGCTACACTACTACTTAATTGTATCCATTCACCTAGATTTCTATCAGTGTTTTCCAGATGAAGAAAACAATTTAAGTGTAAAGAAATTCTTGTATCTCCAGTATAAATTTTCCAACAGTGAACAAATCACTGATTTTTTCTGGTTCCTTGTATTTCAACTTCGGTACTGAGTTTCTTTTTAGTTTTAGAAGCAACAAACTTGCTTGAGTTCTCTTTGGCCAGCATTATCAAGAATTAGTAATATACAAATGCTGCTTTTGTTAATGGAAAGAAAGTAGTTTCCTAAACACTTATTTTGAGTCTGTTTTTCTCTGTCTTTGATAAACTCAATATGTTCCCAATTTTAATTTTAGGCTTCTATAGGGGCTATAAAAATGGGGGAATCTGAAAGCTAAGTTTTTTTTCCATGTTTTCCTTTAAGTCCATATTGATAATGCTACTAATCTCCCAAAATATTTTGGTGGCTACTTTTTGTTCTAGACCAAAAGGAGAGTAGACTTGAATTATAATTGATTGATTAACGTATGCTATACGCCTTAGTGAAATCTCTTATTTTCTGTGCCTCGTGCGCACGTGTGTGTGTGTGTGTGTGTGTGTGTGTGTGTGTGTGTGTGTGTGTTTGGTTTCTTTGCTTGTTTAATGATTCATTGGGGGGTCGGCCTTGAAAATACTCAAAACAATTCTCTTTTTTGGTAAGTAATGCTACGAATAAATATAAAAGTGCTAATGAATAGTATAGTATTTGAATAATTGCATCTTAAAGTTTATTTCTATTTTAAGTCAAGACAAGCGGGCATTAGTTTATTGATGCTAGTGACATCAGCACTAGTAATGGGACCTTTTAGCAAGCAACTCTCAGGAACCATGTTTTTTTAGATTCATAAGATGGGCCCATAGTTATTCAACTACCAAAACACTGACTATAAATGCTACCTGAGTTAAACTTAGCTGAGTTTAATTAGATCTGAAAAGTTGACTGGGAATTTAACCAAAATGTGCTCATCAAAAAACAAAGGTATTGGAAAGTAGAGGAAAGAAATAGGATTATGGAGGACAAAATTAACTTTAAACCTCATTAACTGAAAAAATTGTTAAAGATAGAGATGCTGAAGATAAAAAGATTTTCCTTTTATTTCAAAATTAGTTCAGTACGACATAAACATTTTGTCCTTGGAATTTTCTGTGACATACTCCTTTCAGAAATGTGCTTGTCCATACTAAGAAATTACGAAATATAATGGAAAATACAAATTCCTGAAAGATACAAAATAACCAAAGGTACGATGTCATCGAAAATCACTTTGAGAATATTTTCCGAGCCCCAAATACTCATTGTGACAAAAGATTGTTTTTATGATTTGCGAATGTACTTAAATGTAATCTCATTTTAAAAAGTTAAAATATTTTAATTGTACATTAAACAAATTCACTTTAGGAAAAATAATTAATTTACATGAATTTAGTACTGTCCATAGGAATATGGACTAAATAATGAAAAGTCAGTACTGCTGGTGACCTCAACAATGTGGGCTATACCAAATCCCTTAGTGGCAAATACACTGTAAGTTCTTAAAAGGACGAGTATGTGTCCTGAATGGAATGCTTTAGACATGGTTGAGCTCAATAAGTATTTGTGGAACAAAGGAACATGATTAAATTCAGGTAGATCTTAGATTGTTCACTGATATATATTTTCCTAGTTGTGAGTTATGCTTGATTTAAATAGTAACTGATCAAATGATAGCACTCATATACTTTATAACCCTGTCTGTGCAAATGAGCACTTTTAAAAGTTCTCTGAAAATTAACATGTCTATATTGGTTAGGAACTTGGTTTAAAAAGAAAAGAAATTATTTTGTTCATGTAATAAACATTGGTAGAGTAGATCCAGCATTTCAAACAGCATTGTTCAGAATGTCTCTCTCTCTCTTCTCTTCCTAGATTCCAACTTTACCACTTGCTGCACTGTTTTCATTTGTAGGCAAATACGGTGGCCAAGATGGAACCACTCAGCAACCCCCATAGAAGAAGAGTGTTTCTTTTCCCATAGAAACTGACCTCCCATTGTCCTAGCTTGGGGCATATGCCCATCCCTGAACCACATAATAGTGCTGCAGTGATATGCTGGTATATTAGCTTCCTGTGGCTGCCATAACAAATTACCACAGACTGGGTGACTTAAAACAAGAGAAATTTATTCTTTCATATTTCTGGAGGCCAGTTATCCAAAATCAAAGTGTCGTCAGGGTCATGCTCCCTCCAGGGGCTCTAGAGGGGATTCCATTCCAACTTCTGGTAACTTGGCTTGTGGCTGCAACGGTCCAATCTCTTTTCTATATAATCACATCGTCCCCTCCTCTTATCTATGGGTTTCCTCTGTGTGTCTGTGTCAAATCTCCCTCTGCCTCATCTTGGAAGGATACATGTGATTGTATTTAGGGTCCACTGGGATAATCAAGGATGATCTCATCTCAAGATCTTAATTACAGCTGCCAAGACCCCTTTTCCAAATAAGATCATATTCACAAATTCCAGCTATTAGGATGCAAACATACCTTTTGGGTACCACCATTTAACTCACTCCAGCTGGTACATGTTTAACAGTCTCCTGACAGAAAAGGGAAAGCCCTGACATATGGTATTTGCCTAGTTCTGTAGTATAAATACTGCCACCATGGCCGATTTCAAGCTACAATGGGAAGTCACTGAACATGAAGTTGGAAGAGATGCACATCATTATACAGTACTTCCAACATACAGATCCAATAGATACAGGTGACTAAATAATAGTAAAATCTACTCAAATAATTAGGAAGTGATGAGTTTTGAGTGTCCATTAACTTTTTTTGAAATATAACTAATTATAAATTCATATACTTAAAATTTTACTAAGGATTATGTTTAACAACTGACTCTCCAAATTCCTAAAAATTTACAGCTTGGTTAGGATGAGCTGGTATGAGCCAGCTCCAACATGTCACTTAATAGAAAATGCTGATCGATCAGGCCTGAGTCACAGAGCTAAAGGCAAAGGGTCAGCAATATTCAAACCATGTGAACTGAAAATAAGGTGGGTGGTTCTCTAAGAGAAAATTGAGGTGCTCAGAAAGTGGAAAAGGATATGGGGAAGACGGAAACAACAAAGTCACCGCTGTATCATTGTTTAAACATACTTTAATGATTTCAGCCTAAGGAAAAAATTTACAGCCAAGTTCAAAACAGTGACAGGTAATAAGTATACTGGCTGTGCATGGATCTGCAAATCACTCTCTCCATCTAAGGGAAAATCAGTATTTTTCCCATTCTCATTTTACTTAGCTTATAAAATCTGTTTTTAAGCCTGGGCACATGTATCTCAAGGTGGGGAACTTCGGAAAACGAGACCTAAACCAATGGTTTTTTAAAAAGTAGCATTTAAAAAAAATTTAACAGCTTTTTTGAAAGGTCATTTGCACACCATGCAATTCATCCATTTAAAGTGCAGAATTCAATGGTTTGAGGTATATTCACAGAGTTGTTCAACCTCTATCATAATTAATTTTATAACATTTTCATCACCCCGACTCCAGAAAGAAACTCTGCACCCCTGCACTGTCATCTTCCAATGCCTGCCCTCTGAGCCCCAGCCCTCAGCAGCCACTAGTCTATCTCCTGTCTCTATATATTTGCCCATTGTAGGAATTTCATAGAAAATGGAATCATACAATATATGTTACTTCGTGACTTCTTTCACTTAGCATAATGTTTTAAGATTCGTCAAGGTTGTAGCATGTATGAATATTTTAGTTTTTTCACTTCATTATATGGATATACTACATTTGGTTATCCATTCGTTAGCTGATGGACATTTGGATTATTTTCTTTTTTGGGCTATTATGAATAATGCTGCTGTGAACATTCATTGGCCAAGTTTTTATGTAGCCATAGTTTTCATTTCTCTGAAACCAATGGTCTTTTAAGTTTCAATTTTTAGCCAAGTTGCTTATTTTCCACATGCTTAAGGCAACTGTCATTTAGGAATTGAATCAGAATTGCCACATATAGAATTTTAATCTTCTTATATTGGGTCACTATCCCAACCCTTTGAGAATCCTTGGCCTGGCTCAGCCCAAACAAAGAGTCCTGCTCACCAACTCCAGGGAGGGGGAGGGCACTATTTGTAGGAAGAAAGTAGGAGCTGACTTGGGGCCCACAGATCCCAGTGTAGGTGTGCCAGAGTACCCTCTGCTGCACCTCAGTCCTGGCTTCACCCAAATTAGACAGTAATCAGTCCGTCACATGCTCCTTCAGGAACTCGCCATATGCAAAGTATAAAGACTAATAAAAATAAAACCTTACCCTCTGACCTGGTAATCAGAGTCATGGGGTTTGGGAAACTGGCAGGAAAGGGGGAAATTTGTAGCTTTCTTGATAGAGGCCAGTGAGAGTTTCATTTTCTCCCTTGCGTGATGGGAGAATGTTTCAATGTGTCCTGCAGACCTGCAATGAAAAAAAAAAAAAACTATATTAATTTATATAGCAACTTTCTTCCAGGAAATTCAGAGTGTCTCAAACAGTCTTTCACTCATTCCCCTGAGGGAGTTTGCATGAATGTGCATAAGAAATTACTTCTTTTAAAATTTACACTCCCCAGTTAGCCAGTACTGTGCAGAAATAGAACTAAAAAAAGCAGACCTCCTGACCAAACATTCCACTATAATATTTTCCTTGAGCTTCTATAAATCAATGTATATCCTTAAAAACAAGATTTCCCCAATAATATCCCTCTGACTCTATTCAGCGATGATTGGCATTCCTTTTACCAGGGGCAAAACTTCCCCTTCCAAACTTTTAGAATAAACTGGTATGGCATGTACCATAAAACTGAAGTGTATCATTTACTTACAATTAAGTGCTCACGTCTGCTTTGAAACAGGCAGTCCAGGTTTCACTCCTACAGCTCAGCCCGCCTAACCCAGCCTAACTGAGAACACCTCAAGAATCCTGGGACTGCCTCTGCTTTTGGAAAAAGAGTCCTCCTCACAAACTATAGGCAGAAAACCGGAGTCCAGTCAGTCACCTCTCACTGTTGTTACTTGCTGGGTCTCCATGTTGCTTTTACATGAGGTGACACTGCCCCTCAGGGTCCTGCTGGTCGTACTGGAGAACAAACTCAGATGCAGTTTCCCAACTCAGTTCTGGGGAGGATGAGTCTGGGAGTATTTCCAGCATCAGCCCTATGTGGGGCCAAACTCAGCCCTTCTCCCCAAACCAAACACTTAGGTCTTTGTGTTGAGCTTTTTTTCAACATAAGCTTATTGTGAGGTTCTCATTGCCCATCCTGAGAGAGCAAAAAAATCATTCTCATTGCCTATCCCTGAGAGAGAGAAAAAAATCTTGGTCAGGTCATAACTAGCTCGTGCGGAATCTCAGAGTCACACCTGGGGAATATCTGTGCCTTTCCTCTCACCACCAGGACACCTCTGGGCTCCATAAATTCCTTCCCAGGGATTCTCAGAGAATAGGAGGTCTTAATCCAGTTAGTGACAAAATGTTTATACCAGTGTCCCATGCTGCGCCCAGCCTCAGACATTTTATTTTGGCTCCTGTACACTTAACCTGAACATTATTTAAAATTTATATTGGTTGTCAACAGAACTGGCTACATAGTTTCTGGGACTCAGTACAACAAGTCCCTTGTTAAAAATTTAAGGATCTCAAGGGGGCGACAGCAGAGCACTAAACCAAATATGAACTCCCTTCTTAGTACAGTCATCCCTCAGTATTCATGGGGCATTGGTTCCAGAACCTGCCCCCGCCCCACAGATACCAAAATCTAAGGATGCTCAAGTCCCCTTTATAAAACGATACAATATTTGCAAATAATCTATACCAAAAAAAAAAAGTCTGTACACATTCAGTAAGGATCATAGGCCTAACTACATAGTACACATCAGCAATAATGTAACATTTTTTCTGAATATTTTTGATCTGCAGTTGGTTAAATCCATGGATACTGAATTTTTGGATGCATTGGGCTGACTGTAGGGGTCCCATGTGACTGTCCATGAAGCTAGACTTGCTGCTGACATTTAAAAAGCAAAAAATTCTTAGCCTTTCTTAAAAACTAAAAAAATATGGTGGCTCTAGGTCTGCATCCCCAAATGGAGCACAAAATTGGCTGGTGTGAGTTGTGACCTGTATTAGTTTGCTACAGCCACCATAACAGAGTACCACAGACTGGGTAACTTAAACGACAGAAATTAATGTTCTCATTCTGGAGGCTAGAAGTCTGAGATCAAGGTGCCTGCAGGATTGTTTTTTTCCTATGGCCTCACTCCTTGCCTTCTCACGGTGCCCTCACATGATCTTCCCTCTATACCTGTCTGTGTCCTAATCTTCTCTTCTTAAAAGGACTTCACCAGTCACATTGAATTAGAGGCCACCTTAATGACCTCCTTTTAATTTAGTGACATCTTTAAAGACTCTATCTCTAAATACAGTCACATTCTGAGGTACTGGGGGTTAGGGCTTCAACATAAGAATTTTGGAATTCTAAAGAAGGGGACAGCACTCTAAGTCACTGCATCAACCCCATCCCCAACAGTTGCCATCATCTGTTTGTATTGCTATTCTTCCTCTCAGTTCACCTCTCTCATGTGGAGGGACATGCTTCTGCCATGTAGCATATGGAATAATGCAGCTGTCTATAACAGGACAATGACTGCACACTCCTCCACATCTGCAAAACTCAGATTGCTACTCAAGTGGTTCACTGTAGGACTATAATCAGTTTCTTGAAAACACAAACCAAAGTGTACCCATTACACAGATATGAGTTCAAGTGCGGTGCAGAAAGAAGAAATTGGTATACCATGAGGTATAAAGGACTACTCATTCCAGAGATTAGATTTGCCAGTTTAAGGAGAGGTAACTCTCAGCGACTACATAACTCTTTCTGTAGCTGTTCCTACTTAAAATCACCTGTCCATACCAGGGACGGCCCGAAATGTCAATGGAACCTAACCATACAGCTCCTTAGAGCATACTCCCAAATTGGTCTTTGTACCTATTTGCACAAATGTTAGCCAGATTATATCAGAAAACTCTGCTAATTCTGGGGAAGTTTTTGGTTTTGTGCCTGGAACTATTGAAGCACATATTCACACCTACCACATGCAACACTTAGTAGCATAATTTCCAGCACAACACTTTAGTACTTTATTTTTAAAAGAAACATAGCAGAGACTGAAGACCTGCTCACTCTGCTGCTTTTTGCAGGAGGCCCCACAAAAGGTGGAGGGAACGGCATCTGTGCTGAAAAGAGGCATATTTTGCATTTTTAAAAAGAAAGGGGACACAGAAATCATTACTTGGGATTGGGGAATTCATGATGCTGAAACATATAACATTTGCACCTGCATGTAAATAGAAAACAATAATGTCAAAATCACAGGACTCTGGGAAAAAGAGTGTAATGATCGTCTAATAAATCACGATAGTAGAGCTTATAACAGAACTTAAAGACATCTTACTCTAACCCCTTTGGTTTTAAGACATGAAAAGGGAGGTTCCAAAATTTTTAATGACTCACCCCAGACCAGCAGTCTACCTAAAATGTAGCTTTTTCTTTCAGGCTAGTATACTTCCTACCCCACCAGGCTACTTGTAAACAAGCATTGTTTTGTCTGCCTGAATTGCATGCAAGAAAAACAAAACTCCGCTCTCTCTACATCAGAGTCTCTATTTAGACTCCAGAGTTGAGAAAGCAAAGACTATTTCAACTTCAACTACCTTAGCAAACAGAAGAAAAGGCATCTGACCTGTGTACTTTCCAGCTGGTCCCTTGGTCTCAGCCGGCGGGTCTCCATCGTAGCTCTGTGGCGCCGACTGCCAGTCTGACACCAGGGGGCGCAGCATCCTTTGTCCTGACACAGGCATTGAAAGCAGGCTCTGAAGGCAGGCTGGGCCTCCAAGAAAATCTGACTTTCCCTCCTTTTCGCGGTTTCTCTCTGGAACCAGTCCACTCCTCAGGCCCCTTCATTCATCTTTAAACCGTTTTCTTCTTCCTCCCTGACAGTCAGATATGTGCATGTTACAGGGTATTGCATATGTTTCTAGAAGAGTTTTTAGAGATACCAGTCCTCCCCCAGCTGCTCCTTCTGTGCAAAGTCTAGAAGACCATGGCCACAACCTATTAATTGCTCTCACTTGGAGGTCCCAAAATTCAGGATGTTTCTAAAGAGTCTTCCAGAATGAAAGAGCCTCAAGGACTAGCTTCCTGGAAAAATCATCACATTCATCTTCTAATACCTCTCCCCTTTCCACTCAAACAAATCATAAAGAACAAATGAAATTACAGGTTCTGGGAAGCCCATGCTACCCAGCATTTATCCTCACCCCACTGTCTGCTCCTGAAAAGTCTCAGTTCAGCCTTTGGTGGTGGACACTCACCAAAGAGACAGGCTTAAGCACCCCTTAGTCACACCTCTTACCAACTTACCAGGATAACTGCCTCCTGCCCTCACCAGCTTAGTTCTATGTGTTCTCCAGCAGAAAGAAATCCACTACATATTCCCACAGTCTTTGATCCCAAAGATTCAGCGCTCTCATCTTTTACAGATAAATGAACATCCCCTTCCACTTTAAGATACACTTCTAACCCTGCCCTTATTGAGACAACACAACCAAAATGCAAACCCTCAAGTCCCCCAAACACATAACTTTTGCAAAGAACCCTAAAAATCCACTGCTCTGAATTGAAGGGCCGCAGGGTCCTAAACAGGCCTTTGGAAAGCAACTGCCCTATGTACATAGAGATTTCAGGTTTACCCAGTCCTTCCCGGTCTCTCATCTCAGCCTTCTAACAACCCTGAGATATCGATAGGCAGGGATATCTAAAGCTTACGAGGTTTGCTCCAGTCCCAGAGCTAGTTCAGGGTGGAGGCAGCACTGGGGAGACAGTACTGAGGTGCATTACCCCGGTGACAGCCACCTGAGGGGAGCTGCTTGTCCATTTTCCCAAGGCCATCAGGCAGAGGCCTCAAAGGAACGCAGCCATCGCAAATAATCATCAGTTATCTGCACAGCAAGAGCCTATAGTCTCAGGTCCTGAAAAACTGTAGCAATAAGTGGAAGCCTTGAAGGGGCAGGAGAGGAAAAGAGGGAATGACGTTAGCACTGACCTGACCCTTCTTTTTATCTGTACCCTCACTCCTTTTTTCTCCCCACTCACCTCAGCTATGTGGAGGAATGGAAGTGCTGAGCCTGGAATCAGGTAGCCACAGCTGGTTATCTTGATCAAGAGCCTCCCCCTCCTTATTCATAAAGCCACGATCACGTCTGTCTATGAGCTACAGAGAGAGCCATGAAAGGAACAAAAAAATATCAATGTGATTCTGGGAGAGAGAGCAGAGTAGGAGACTTTTACTTTCATTTTATGCCCTTTGGTATTATTTGAAGCATTTTGATTTATGCATATATTACTTTTATAATTTTATTTTTTAAATTTTTTTGGGACTAATGATGCCCTTTAGAGTTGCTGTGATGATGACTTATGCAAAGTGTCTGGCACGACATGTGGCCTGGCACACGGTTGATGCTTACTGAACAGTAATTTATTATTAGCTATCTATCACGCCACCCTCAAAACTGAACAAAGGGACTTCAAATCAAGAAATATGAGGTCTAATACAGACTCTGCTTTCAGCTCACTGCATGTTCTTGAGTAAGTCAAGTCCCTTCTCTGAGCCTCAGTTTTCTCATCTGTAAATTGGCAAGGCAGAGGCAAATTGATTTGGAAAATGGTGGGAAGGACAGAGCAACACT
Source organism: Pteropus alecto (assembly GCF_000325575.1). Taxonomy (NCBI): domain Eukaryota; kingdom Metazoa; phylum Chordata; class Mammalia; order Chiroptera; family Pteropodidae; genus Pteropus; species Pteropus alecto. Next base: position 5,252,146 of record NW_006441071.1, read on the forward strand.
CATCAACAAAGTACCTGTGGGACCTTCTAAAATTCAACCTCCCTCTTTGCAGATGAGGCCTCTCAAATTTGAGTTCATGAGACAGAAATCCTTCCTAGGAGAAGTTGTCAGAAAGGGCTGGAATAGTCTGAACAAGTTCTGAAGAAATTAAATTAGGAACCAAAAATGTGTGAATACTGTGTAAGGCCATTGGATTAGGGTGGGTGAAAGGAAAAGAGGATTTAGGTTGTTTCTTGGGTGCCGTTGGCACCATTATCATTTCCTGACAAAAGAGATGCCTTTGGTTGGCAGAAGGGGCATAAGTCAAGGCCTGGACCCCTGGCCCAGCCACAGAGCCAGCCACAGTCTAGTTCCCTAGGATAAGAGTTCTGTGTGAGGCACAGGGCTAGCCTTGGTGAGACCAGACCCTCCCCTTAGCACAATCAGAAGCAGAGCTGCCCGGTAGAATTGGACTAAAGCACCTTTGAAGTCTCTTCCAGCATTAACTGAATGACAACAACAAAGTGGAGAGACTGGGCCATAAAAGGTGCTGATGCTCAGACACTAAAATTTTAGCAGCTGAGTTGGGGAGACCTGTTCTGGGGTACCTCAGCTCCTGACAATCAAATAGATTTGTTCCTACAACACATAGCTGATTCGTTTCCCACCCTGCTCCTGGTAGTCTGGATTTTCCTTATAGTATCCTTTGCCAGTGCTTGGCCTTCAGGGATGGGAGGCAGGCAGGTAGTCTGGTGTGTTGGAAGGTTGCAACTTTCCTTTCCCCCTGCGGTCTTATTCCTATTTAAAGCAGCACTGCCTGTCCTAGCAGCGTCCTGCCAATATTTCCAGGCAGGAAGATTTTTCTGACATTGTGAGGGGGCATTCAGAGCAGATGAGAGGCCCTTTCCCAAGGCCATCAGGCCAGGCAGAAATCGGTTTCACCCACACCCCAGGAAGAATCCCCAGCCCCCACTCTCAGAAGATGTCTGCATTTATATTTTTAAAAGATTTTTTCATATCCAAATTATCTAGCCACGCCTGTTACAATGACATCTCCCCCCAAAGCTAGCGTCACTGCCTAACCGGGAGGTAGTGTTTTCACTTCTTGGGGGATCTGGAATAACGGTATCAAAGTATGTGGACACCTGGAATACCCCTCCCTTTTAAATGAGGCCTCGAGATCTAAGGGAGAGGGACAGTGAGGAGGAGGTGACTTGTAGAAAGGCTTGGGCAGGTAACAACTCCGCCTGATTTCCAGAGGCAAAACCAAATAAATAAAAATACTTTGACACACCTATATTCTGCAAGCTTCTATCACTTCACAGCAATGCCTTCCATTGTACAAGTCACTTTCAAAGGCAGTTCTGAATGTCTGGCCACTTGTTAAAATGCCTCAGTGCTTGCTTTTCTGGGTGTTCTTTTCTGCGCCCCGTTTGGTTTGTATTTCTAATAAGCAGCATTGTTTATTATCCTTGGGTCCGTGCCCCTGGGATTGAACTGAAATAAAACAGGAGGTCCAAGGCTGAGAGCTGGAAAACACTCCAGGTTTCCCAGGCCCCCAAGGGTCCCCGGGGCAGACGAGTGGCTGAGCAGGGAGAGCCCACCGGTGTGTGTGTGTGCTCTGGCCAAGGGCAAGTTTGCATGAGTTATTCCAGCCACCCAGAGGTCCTGGGCAGTCTGAAGCGGAGATGAGTGGGCAGGAAGGAGGCACACAGGGAAGGGAAATGCCACTAAGGGCGAGACTAGGGGTGTGACTTAAGGGCCGAACAGGCTATATTGCCAGAATCATAAAAAGGGACTGCGGCACGGGAAGCGTTCTGTGCCGTCTTTCAGCTTGAATCTTAACTCTCATCCCAGTGCAATAAATTCTCATTAATAAATTTTCGTTCTTCCACGTAGTCCCGCAGTGTTCACTGTCAAAACGAGTATCCTAAACAAGATGAGGCTTACCCCTCTGCTTCCCTACAGTTGCCTAATATTTGTCCCCATTTCGTTTACAGCCGAGTTCTTTGTGACCACGGAAGACGTGAACGTCTTCCCTGAGAAATAAGGAGCCGCTGTACCTCTAGCCACAGAGAAAGTCTTTCTGTCTCCTTAAATCCCAAACGGACCCTTCAGTAGGGCTTCACCCAAGTTCCACTGCTCCCAAAACCGAGTGGGGGTTCGCTATCAAAAAGCAGAAACCCGCGTCGGAGACACAACGCGGATTCTCTTCCGCGGCTGTGGGAGAATTTCCCGGTTTAGCCCAGCCTGCTCCTCCGCATCCCCCAATTTAATGTTGGGGCAGGCGGGCTCTGTTGGAGAGTTTGCCCGAAAGAATGTTAATACACGCGTGCGCCAGACCCGGCCTGTGCACTTCCCAAATGAGACTTCCAGCCCCAGGGCCCGGCATGAACTGTCCTTCCCCACAGGGTCGTGTGAGAGACAAACACCCTGTCCCCCAGCCTCCGAAAATTTCCCCAACAGCCTAATAAACGGCACAAATTGTCCTTGCTAGCTCAGCTCCTTCATCCAGTTGGGTTGTTTAAAAATAGAGAGATTCTGTTTTCTCGCAAGAGCAGAGTGATTTCTCTCAAGCAACTCGTGCAAGAGCTTTAAGCAGCCTCTGGGTTGCAGCCGTCCAAGCATCCGCGGACTTTTCCGAATTTCAAGAAGTAGTAAAGTGAATTTCGGTGCAGGGAAAAACGGTGGGCGTTGGAGCGTAAGGTGGGAGTGCGCGCCTAGGAAGCCGCTAGAAGACTTTGTTTTTTAAAGTTAGATTTGCTGCGAGGCGCCAGCACCAACGGCATCTCTTCGTGGTTTCCGAATTTAGAGAATCATAAGGAGTCTGAGCCTATCCCTGCAGCCAAGAGCCCCGCACAGTGGACTGGGAACTGTTTCCAGTTCCCGAAGAGCGGGCAGAGGTGCAGGCGTAGCTTGCTGGGCACTGCGAGGCGCAGCTGACTTTGTCCGTGGCTCCCGGCTGTACTGTCCTCGCCTTGCGGGTGCCAAAACCATCCCATCGCTGCCAGGCTCGCGCGGGGGAAAGGAGGGCCGAATGTCTAGGTCGTGGAATCTCCCAACAGGTAGTTTCACCAGGGAGCTAGCCGGGCTTAAATATCAAAGGCTGGGGCCGCCCGGGCCGCTAAGCTGGAGCCCAGACTCAGACACCTAGGGAGCCGTGGAAGGAATGTCGCGTTCTGGAGTCACTTTAAATAACCTTGTTTTCTCTCTATTCTCCAACTTCTCCTGAAATAGCACGAGCCGAGCTATTCGAAATGGCGCTCAAGGAGCCTAAATAAGCCTCTTCAGGCTGTAAACTCACAGCCGATTTAAGTTTTCTCCCCCTCCCCTCAGTAGTTACTACAGAACCCAGCTCGGCTTTAGAATGATAGGTATTTATTTGCGAAATGGGAGATTCCCCTTCGAAATGCCCTAGGCTCCAGAGCAAAAGAGGAAAAGGCTGCGTTGCACTCGAATGGCATAATTGAATTATGCCTTTCCCTGGTGCGCTGTGAGGAAAAGCAGAATGCCAGGCTGTGTGTGGAACGCGCGGCAGCGGCTTCGTGCTCCAGCGGGCGCACCACGCTTCCTTCCCAGGGCGCAGGGAGAAGTTGGGTTGGGCCATTTCGTCCTGCCTCCAGCAATGTTGCGCCCGCCGAGACGTAGCATAAGCGTTGTCCCGGCTGGGCTGTGTGGCCCCCTCTCCACCAGGGTTATTAGCCCAAATGTCCCAGCCTAAGGCCGTGGGCGCACATGGTGCGCGGAGACCCAGAGCGCGATGCGAAACTGTGCGCATCGACCCAAACATCTCTGGTGCGTGGCCCTCTCTGGGCGGGGAAACGTGGGGGACCCTGAACCCGTGGACCTAATCCCGCCTTGGCAGATGAGCCTTTCCCACTGCAGCTCTGAGCTATCGCGGGTAGTGCTTTCCACTTCGGCACAAAACCGCCGAACTCTCGGCTCTGCCTTGCCTGTCTTCTGAAGAAACGACCTCAGACTCCCTACAGTCACTGGCCCACTGAAGCTTCTGGGACCGTGGGTAGACCTGACCCAGGATACTTGGATCTTTAACCACCTCCAGACCTGGACTCCCAATAGCACCCAGCCCGCTCCCCTACACCCACCCCCAGCACTGCTTGCTTGCCCTGCGCCTCCACCACTAACTGCGCTACCCAAACTTTCCGAAGTTTTTTCAAGCTTTGCCACCTCAAGTTCGCCTGTCCTGGCACTGGCAAGAGGAGAAAAAGAATCCCCTTTCCCCTGCACCTCTCCTATCCTCTCCCTCCCCCTTCACCATCCCCTGTGAGTCCAAACCTTGTGGTGGGAGCTCGCGGTGGTGGAGACCCTGAAGGCTCGGATTCTGCAGGGAACGCAGTTTCTTTCGCATCCCCCACTCACTGCGCCTCCGCGGTTCCCGCCCCCTCCACCCCAATCTCACTTTCGGCGGGGACCTGCGGGCTCGGAGTTTAGTTTGCTTCAAATTTATTATTTTTTTTTCTTTAGATTTTTTTTTTTTTTTCCTTTAAGATTCCACCCTGCTGGAGCCGCAATCGTTCGCCTGCCTTCCAGTTATCCCGCACGGGGCTCGGGAGACGCACCTTTCGCGCGAGACCGGGTAGTCTCCCGAGTCGCGGCCAGGGGCGCCCAGGCAGCGAGTTCTCCAGTCGGGTTTTGTCTCCCAGGGAGACCCTACATCCTGGTGTGAGAAGCCCAGCCTCAAGGCAAGCCTCCGGTGCCTCTTGGCTCCCTCAGCCGGAGCTGTGGATGCAGACGGTTTGGGGGATTGTCTTTATACTTGTTTCGAAGACAGGAATAGGCGGTAGAGAGGACCCGGTTTGAAGACGTTCCGGAGGTCTTCCCATACACAGAGAACTGGACGGAGAAAGCTTTCCTTCTTCCAGGTTACACAGTTCTGTGTGCCGACCAGGAGACCACCACAGAAAGTGCCCCAAGTTGGTTAATTTGTGGCCGATTATGTTTTAATTTTGTCTAGGGTTAGCAGGCTTTGAAATGTTTGTGGCCAGCCTTACTACCCTGGGGTTTCAACTTTCAAACCAAGAAGTCAACGGGAACTTTCCTTCGAAAGAATCTCCCGGTGAGCTTCTGGGACGCGTACAGGGAAAAGGAACGAAATCCATCGCGGGGATGACGCGGCAGGGAGTCCTGGGCCTGGGCCCCCCGCCCCCCCCCGGGCATTTCTCAACCTCACTGGATGGGGCTTGGAATCGGGCTTGTCCCCGCCAGGGTCATGGCCAGCACTTTGCCCTTGATCCTTGAACAAGCAAATCTCCCGGTGAGCTTCTGGGACGCGTACAGGGAAAAGGAACGAAATCCATCGCGGGGATGACGCGGCAGGGAGTCCGGCGCGGGGCCCCCCCCCCCCCCGGGCATTTCTCAACCTCACTGGATTGGGCTTGGAATCGGGCTTGTCCCCGCCAGGGTCATGGCCAGCACTTTGCCCTTGATCCTTGAACAAGCAGGGTATGTTCTTATCATAGGCTGCGGACGACGCCTGCCCCAAGCGATGTCTCTAGCGATGTCTAAAGTGATGTCTCGAGCGATGTCCGTAGGGGCTAACGTGTTGCGCCAAAGTACCAGAATGAGGATCAAGTTTTTCTTACGCTCAAAGTTAGGAGGATGTCAGTTACCTCGTGTGACCCTGGACATGAACTGTCTACCCAAAACAAAGGTGGCTACAAATTCCTACCCCCAAGAGCAGCAGGAGACCTGTCCCCTACCACATTTTTCCCTTTCCAGTGATATGGGGAAACACGTGTCCCACACGCCCTGCGTGCTCCTGCTGTGCTTCCTCCTGCCAAGCTTTGCACAGGCCTTGCTCAGACTGGGCCCGCCCAAAGCCAAGGTCGTACCTCCTGGTCCCTTAGGCACACTAACTCCAGCTGGTCCCTGTATGCCTTGACCCCGTTTACCACTACAGCTGTGTTAGAGACAGCCCAGCAGAGAGTAACCAGAAAAGAAGGGAGGTTTCCTGACCCCTTCAAAAGGCACCCCAAAGGAAACAAACAAACAAACAAAATGCAGCCAAGTCAGCATGACCCCTATGGCAGCTTTGGAAAAGGTGTGAGGGGAGGGAAAGGTGAAAGGAGAAACATTAAGGTAGAGGGAGACCATGGATAAAGTTGTGGATATATGCAGCCTGCTTCCTAACTCCTTACCCCACTACCCCAAAGCCTGAGTGCTTGACAGAATTGTCTACCTTCACACTTAAGTTCCAAACTCCTTGAGGTCGGAGCAGAGGAGCAGCACCTAACCCCCCAGATCCAGCTGGTATTCTCCGTCTGTGACAGCCACACTTCCTGGGGCAGAAGCTCCACTCTGATCTATCTTTGCTTAGAATATAAAGGATCCCATTCACAAAAGAGCCCCAGCGTCCCTTTGCCATCTCTACCCATCCGTAGCCTTCGTATAGCCCTAGGCCTTGGATTGTATTTTTTTATTTTTTTATCTCCAGCACCCTAGATTTCACTGGGAGATGTGAAAGCGAGAGAGGAGAGGGGACCGATAGGATTAAGAAAAAGGGCTGGACTGCTTTGGGGGAGAAGACTAGAGAGGAATTGAATATCAAAGGTTGATAAATTTGGGAGTGCTTTTAAATTTCATTTCTTTCAGAAGCTGTCTGCTTTAGTCCAAAACCTATTTAAATTACTATGAGGACAGGAAGCCGAGAGAGTCTGGAAACAAGTCAAAGTCTTGTGGGATACCCCTTTCTTCCCTACCTCTCCTCAAATAAATAAAAAGCAGCTCTCTGTTTAGTACCCTCCAACATTGACACCTCAGCTACCTGAATGCATTAAAAATAGTCAGTTCCTTCGGGAAGGCCAAGCCTGGTGGTGGAGTGACCCAAGACAGGCTCCTAGAGCCCTGAGTGCTGTGCTGTTTGTCCTGCGGGATGGAGCTTGGGAATGACCTGGGAGGAAACCCAGCATGGGCGTTAGGCTAAGGGTGTACGTACGGCCTTGGCAGTGTCAGTGCAGGGGTGACCCAATCACTCCTCTTCCTTCAAAGCCCTTTTTGCTGGTTATTTAAAATTCCAAGTTTATATTTATAATCTTGATGCACAGGTAAAAAATAGAAATGAAAATTAAAAAAAAATTATAAAGTAGAATATTTACATTTACCCATGTGTTTAAAGTTATTTATGTATGGTCTCCATTTACTTTTGTTTGTAGGGGTTTCTTCTCCTTTTTTTTTTTTTGCCCCTGCAGTGCTGGCAACCCTAGAGGAGGAGATTTAGTGGGGAGGGTGAAACTGACCGATTTATTCTTGTTAATCAGGCACAAAAACAGCATAAACACTGACTCGCCATTCTTAATAAGATCTTTTAAAAAAATAAGTCATTTATTTAGGTGGGAATTGGTTAGGATTGAGAAATCGCTATTGGTAAACCAGCTAATCCTGTCCCTTTAAGAAAAATCCATAAAGCAATTCCATCAGCCCTGTGTCTGGGAAAGAAGCAAACTAACTGCTTGGAACAAAAGAGACAAAGAGGCCAAACAACAAAACAAACAAACAACTCCCCCTACCCCAACCCCCTCCTAGACAACAATAGACTAGACACAGCAAGTGCAGTTACTGCCTGGCCCGGCTGCTGCTGTCGACCTGCCAAGTCTCCCGCATTTGGCTGGAGACTTTCTCTCTCGCCCCACTCCGCCCCTGTCACCCCCCTCTCTCGGTCTTTTCTGTCTTTTACTCTGTGTGACTCTCTCTGTGTGTCCCTCTTTCGGGGTCTAGCTGTGTGTGTGTGTGTGTGGTTTCTGCCTGTCTCTGTTCTGCTTATGCTTTCACTTGATGTTCCTCTATATCTCAGACCTTCATATTCTCTTCCTCTCACCTCCTCTTTCTCCCACCTCCCCTTCCCTCCCTCCTTCCTGCTCTGTCTCCTCGGTGTATTAGCAATACTCTGGCATTTATTTATTTATTTGCTAAGCCATTTCTGTGGCATCTCCTCACTGCCTCCTTACAACTTCTGTTTCTCTGAGTTGTCGTGGTGGTTTATTTTGTATTTTGTTTGCATCACCCTTTGCCAGGAGTATCCCGAAGTCCACTTTGTACTTCGGTTGTTAACCATTCCTCCTGTTCAGGTCTTTGCTCTTTTTCTGTAAGGCTTCTGGCACACTCCACCGCACCCCCACCCCCTTGTCCCCAGTAGCCCTTTTTCTGCTTTTTGGCTGCTGCTTGAGACTCTCATGCATGTCTGCTTTCCCTTTCTCTCACTCCCTCTCTTTCTCTTTTCCAGCAGCCAGTATCACACCCCCACCCCGCACCTCCTCAATTCAGCCTTTTTCCTTCCTTTTTCCTCCTCTCCATCAAACTTTAATAAAATACTGTAAACATGGGGATTGCTTGTTTTTATAAAGTGGATATAAATCCATGGAAAGCAGAGCGGAAAGAGGAAAGAATCAATAAATGGAGACTGCAGACAGCCGAGGCTGATGCATGGAACAAGCATCCCTAACAACAGCCCCATCCCTTTCACACTTTTTACCCCTAATAAACCCTTTTGTGATAGCATCTCCTCCTGAAGCATCTGTGTCTGCTCTAGGGAGACACAGGGAAAACCTGGCCATGGCTCTCCTCCACTGGACAGCAGGTGGCCAATGGCAAGGGAGACTGCAGCCCCATCACATGCATTCCCACCCCCAGCCCAGCCCCTCTCCCCTTCCTCTCAGGAAAAAAAACAAAAAACAAAAAGGTAGGGGCCCCTGGCAATGGGGCGAGGTCTTCAACTTCTTTTTAAAGAGAAGTAGAGAATGGCTACTTGAAAAGAAGCATCTCTAAGGATGGTTGTAAAGGGGAGAAATTTCAGCTATCACAAAAATGTGGGTCAAGCAGGGCTGAACTGTTTATCTAAAGCAGATTTGAGAATCCCCACATTTGGGTGGTATGGGGAGGGGTGGCAAAAGGTGCCCTCCCCCCCAAAATGACCAAATCATGCCTAGTAAGTGACAAAACCAGGACAAATGATCTCCCTCAGCCTCACCCCTTCCTCTTTCCGCTTTTCTTCAATAATATACAGGCAAAGACAGATGAAAACAACATTGGGGTAACTCTGCAGAGAGGAAAACCATTTAGCCTGAGAAGAGTATAAAAAACAGAAATAGGAAATTTACTCTCATTGTTTGGTTGCTTGGTGATAAGGGCAGTATTAAGAAATATCGGTGTTGTAAAACACACATATGTAAGTGCACATACACGGGTATATGTATGAATTTTGGTGGAGACAACTTGTTAAGAGAAGAAAGGAGTTTTGAAATTGGATAAACGTGATTTGATTATAACCCTGGCCCCTATACCTACCTCACAGTAGTGTTCTAAAGATCAAGTGGCGTTGCATATAGGAAAAAACCAAGAGCAATGTCTGGCGAGCAGCCTGCTGACTCAGTGAATGAGTTCTCCCTCACTTTTGATCCTCTCCCCCCCCTTTCCTTCTCACTCCACTGGCCTCCTCAACGAGCTTTCCAAGGTGTAAGCAAGGGGGGAATCATCTCAATTGCCCCAATTTTCAGATCCTGAGGGATATTTTACTGCTGAGTCTCAGTATTGGAGCAGTGCAGACCATATTATAGCCCACTCATTCTATACCCAAATACCACCTGGGGTAATTTGTCCTTGAAGGGGGTTATTTGGCTCCATTATTCTACTCTCTCCCCTAGATCCTTTCTTTTCAATAGTTAAGGGGAAGAGAACCTTTATCCAAAATCGAACTATTTACATGTTTTTATTTGAGACTATGTGCCTAGAGAGTCTCTGTTTTGGGGGGCATATTAAAAAGCATGCCATGGCCAAATAGCCTAAGAAGGGAGCAGTAGGAAAGAATATGTTCTAATGAACTGTGGTCCTGACCCCTAACTTCCCAATTGGGAATGCTGTTTTCTTGGTATTTTGACCTTGTCAAAATGAATGATTTTTTTTTTTTTTCCCCCCTCCAGAGGCATCATTCTCTAGCTAAGCTATGTTTCTGGAGCAGCATTTTGGGAGGACACGTCAGTGCATCTGGAACCATTCACTGGTGGAGGTGCCTGTCCTGACCCTCCACCAGTGACTGTTGCTAGGACTCCTTCTCTTTCTTTCTCTTTTCCAGAAGTTGAACCAGATCACAGTGGGCAAGCCTGTGAGCCATGGCTGGGGCCCCAACTTTAGTCGGTGAGAGGGTGAACATGTAAAAAGTGTTCTCACCTTAGACTTCTTTTCTCCATGGGTCTTATTGTCTGTTCTACCGATATTCCATTTCCACATTTCACTGGCTTCCTGTACGCTTTCCTGTTTTATCCTCGCCTTTACAACCATTGAGAATCACTAATATTGGAGCATATTCTGGGAATGTGGGTAATCCCTTATGGTCCCTCATCAACACTTTTGCTCATCTCTTTGCTTTTCTCCCTTCTTCCCTATTTTCATCATGAGGCCGCTGCTACTTATGACAAGGATATAGAAACCTGTTGCATCTTTCTCCCTCTTTGGGCACCCCCATTTCTGTGTGGCACCTTTCCCTGAACTATAAATAGAGCCATCTCTTCTTCCTGGAAGTGCCTCTGCTCACTGCAGATATCAGCTTCCATGCACCAGGCGCTCTTGGGCAGTGGACAAAACAACCTGTACAACCAAGTGTGAGCACTCTTAATCCCTGAAGTTTGATGGGTATGGGTGTTGCTAGACACTTAGTCATTTAGGGACATTTCCCTAAAATGAAAAAGACCTCAAAGTGTGATGCCAGAAGACTGGCAGCCTCTGAAGTCTTCCAAAGCCTTGTCTCTTATTCGTCTCAGGCTTTTGTCCAGAAAGAAGCCTGAGATTATGTTTCCTTATTTTGTCTTTGACCTACATTTTTCATCTGCTAAGGCTTCATTGCCACACCAGCAGCAGGAAGGCATTAGTTACTGCAATGGGTACAATGGATATTAATGTCTAAATAAGCAAACCCCTCAAACAGTGGTAAGTCCTCTTTTCTTTGCTTAACTTCGTTCCAGTGGACCAGCTTTTATACTAAACCAGTAACTCGCTTCAGGACTGCCTGGAAGCTTTAAGTTGGCATTGGCAACACTGCCTATAAAGTGAAAGTTTGGAAAAATTGCCAGGTGTAAATAGTACCACCAGATTAATAGATTCCAAACTACATCATTCTGAGTTGGCAATGTAATTTGCATTCTTCACAAGGAAAAGGTTCGGAGAGCAGTAAGTTTCCTGTTTAAGAGAAAGTTTTGTGTCTAATTGCTAAGTTTCAGCAGTACTCTACTGACCCCATTTTAGAGAACAAGAAACCTCCCAATTTAGGAGTCTTTGGAAAAACACTATCCTCTGAGGTGGCTCTCAACCTTCACTGTACATTAGAATCGACTGGGGAGCTTTAAAAAATTACCAGGGCCCGGGCCTCTCCTCAATCCAATTAAATTCCAATCTCTAGGGGTGTGGTGTGGGCATCGGTATTTTTTAAAAGCTCCCTTGGGTGATTCTAAGGTTTAGCCAGGGTTGAGACCACTAATTTATAGGTTGAGAGAACAGCGCATTGTGGTGAATGATGCTCATTTCTTTAATAAGTACGTAAAGACCTCCTACTATAGGAGATGGTTTACTGGAGACAAAAAGATGAAGGTGGAGGGCATTGCTCTGGGAATTTAGGATTTAGTGGGCAAATGCTAATGTGCAGGTGTCTGAATAGAACCTCTGAAGCATACTCAAGTTTTCTTCTGCAAAGAGCAGAGGTTAGAGCCCCATGTTCCAATTTAGGTTTTACCACTAACTAGGGAAGTGACCTTGGACAAGTCTTTGTTTTTTGGGGCCTCAGTATGATCATTTGTAAAAGGAAGTGGCTGAAAACTCTATAATTTGTATCGGTGTACTCCAGCCTTAGAGCATATTGCTAAATTCTCATAACCCAATAAGCTTCACCAGGCAATTACCAGATTCTTTTGGAGGCTGGCTCACTTCACTCATGCGTACTACCGACGACCGCCCTTCCGATGTTCCACCAAATCCCTTTCAAAAACCCCAAGTATCAGAGCATTAATTTTTAAAGAATACTGGGCTCCCTTAATTCTCTCCCTCGGTCTCTCACAAATTAGCAAATGAAGGCAATGGAGTAGTAGTAACGTCTATGAGCAGTGGGTAATGACTAACAGAAGTTTATCCAGTTGGATAAATGTCTTGTGGATTGCTGCTGGGGTCAGTGTTAGTTCTGGTCTTAATTAACATCTTCATTAATAGTGTGGGAGAGGGAATAAACAATAGCTAATGATATTTGCAGATGGTAGTAAATTCAGAGGTGTTGCTACTACCAGTGAGAGCAGCAAGAGCCATGGGGATATAAGAGATGTGAACAAGAAGTGATTATAATGATGTTTGTTCTGGAAAAGGCAGAATGAAACGTTTAAGGGGAAATGACAGGGGAGACTGGGAAATGCTAAAAGCAGCAACCATTGCTGTCATTTGTAACTTGGGTTTGCATTTGGCAACCAAGGCAGCTAATGGCCTTGTGCAACTTCTGTCGCACACACTGGGATGTTGTCCTGAACAATAATAATAATCATAACAACAACAATAACAGTAATAATATCCAACATTTATTGAGGGCTGACAGTATGCCAGACAGAGTTATAAGTGATCTACATAGCAATTTTTATCCATAAAATCATGATGCAGTCCTTAGGCTCTCTAAAGATTCTGACATCAGCCTTGCTATGGTTCTTGAATTTCTAGGTGTAAATAGACCTGTGAGTTCAAGGGAAAATGAGGAGTATAAAGGAGAATGGGCAAGTAAAGTATGGTGTGTGCTCTTACCCAAGGTTCATAAGCAGAATCTTTCTTTCAGCCTTTAATTTTTCCTGTCCCCAGCCTGCCCATCATCCTTTTCTCTCATTAGGCAATTGCTGGATTAACATGGTTGGTGAGGGTAGACAGAAAAATCTTGCAAAAGCTAAAAAAGAAAGAAAAGGAAGGAAGCAAGGGGGAAAGACAGAGGGAGAGAGAAAGAAAACTAAATTTATACCATGCATACCATAAGTCAGGCAGTAGCACAAAGTGTTGAACGAGTTACATTTCACAGGTTTTCTTGTTTAACCTTTACATATTTAATTTTCAAAATGACTCTCGCTCTTAGGCATTAGGTCTCCCTTTTATTAATGAAAGAAAAGAAAACTCAGAGAGGTTGAGACTCTGGCTATGAACACACAGCTGATAGGTTGAGTGAAGTTCTAAGTCCAGTTGGTGAATTCCTAAACTCAAGTCCTAGAATCATGTAAATGAATACATTTTTCATTCTCAATTTAGCTCTTCCTTGTTAATGACGACATGGAGAGCCAAGAGCTGGAAATATTAAGAAGAGAATAAATACTAAGGAGCAGAGGCATATAAAAGTAGCCAGTACACACATCCACTGCCCAATTCAATGTGATTGAATTATTTATAATTATATTTTGAAATTAGGAAAAAAATAGGCTTTGCAAACAAGAAAGTCTTCAAGACAATGGAACCCATAATAATGTGGATTCGACCTTGAGGGAATTTGGCAGAGAGTATTAGTGTCTGAGACAAAAGTAAACTGAAAAGAAAAACATTTGAATGCTATAAAAGCCAAGACTCTTCTTGGCAAATGTGAAGCTCAGGGCCAGATGGATGCCAAAGGTCTTCAACATTGTATCAGAGGAGCTTCAGGAAGTTGGAAACATGTGGCCTGGGCATGCAGCTCCCCAGCCCCCAGCCTCACTGTGAAATGGGGCTCCAAATGCCAACTCAGGGTTAGAATTAGGAACTGAAATTTGAAAATGATGAGATACACATTTTCAGAGTAGTTACATAAAAGGTATAGTTCAAAGAATAAATATATAGCAAACACTAAGGTAAACAAGACCCAGGTCAAGAAACACACAGTGCCAGGACCTCATCAGTCTCCTTCCCATCACCTCCTTTTCCGGAGAGGTAACCATCATCCTGATTTTTCTTAAGATCATTTCTTTGCTTTAATTTTTTTAGTTTAGTTTCAGCAGTTCTGTAGGCCTCTTTTTGAACTATATATAAGTAAAATCATACTGCATGTATTCTTTTATGACTTGCTTCTTTCTTTAAACCATATGTTGTGTATAAATAAACGACAACATATTTATCCATTCTACCTTTGCGAGGGTTTTCAGTTGTGTCTAGTTTGGAGCATTTACGAACAATTCTGATATGAACTTCCTGTACATGTCACCTGTTCCCCATGTGCAGGAGTTTCCCTAAGGAGAGGGCGGAAATCTACCACCCACAGGCCAAAGAGAACCCACTGCTTGTTTTTGTATGACTTTGTGAGCAAAAAAATGGTTTTTACGTTTTAAATGAAAAAAAAAAAACTATCTTGTGACATATAAAAACAATATTAAATTCAAATTTCAATGTCCATAAATAAAGTTTTATTGAAGCACAGCTGGGCTCACTGTTTACATCCTGTCTATGGCTGCTTTAGTGTAATGTGGGTGGAGTTGAGTAGGTGCATCAGAGACCACACAGCCCGCAAAGCCTAAAATCTGGATTGGCTACTGAACATCCAGTTTAAAGTGATAATTCAGGGCCCCTTGTTAAAAAAAAAAAAAGAAAGAATTTCAGCATGGGGACAGCAGAGCATTAAACCAAGTGTGGAACCTTTCTGAGGACATGGCGCTGTGCTAATGCACAGGTCTATAACCATGAAGTTACCCTGCCTAAAACATCTGATCTTTTACAGAAGGGTTTGCTGACCCTGCTCCAGAGCACATTCTTAGAATGGAAACGACCAGGATCTTAGACAAAATAAGATGCTCTATGCAAAACAGCCAGCACAATACCTGGTAACTTGTAAGAATTACTATAAATAAGAGGCTCTCATCCCTTTCACCTACCACCTTCCATGCCCAAGAGGGGCATGTATAGAGTCTCTTTCCAAAAATGTCAGGCTCTTAGCTGGCTGTCAGTTACCATAATAGATGATGACCCTTTGACTTAATACCACCACAACCCCACTCCCTTTGGGATCCATGCAATTTAATAAAAGAATTGTGAATTAAAATGATTTTTAAGCCCAAAGAAATAAGGAATTAAAATCTACAGGTGTTATTTCCAGCCCCCAGTTGGAAGCATGTCTATCTGATCAGATTCAAGTTTTCCTAGAGAAAAAGTTAAAAAAATAAATAAAACAAAACATCAGAAGAGTTCATCAAAAGAACATTACAACAGAAGAGTTAATCAGACGACGATATTAAAAAGAACAAATTTAGAGAACTAACACTACTTGATTTCAACATTTGTTCTAGTGCTATAGTAACTAAAACAGTATGTTATTGGAATCAAGTCAGACAAATTGATCAGTGAAATAGAATACAGAGTCCAGAAATAGACCCACACATATATGGATAACTGACTTTCAAATAAAGTATAAAGGGAATTCAGTGGAGAAAAGATAATCTTTTCAACAAATGGTACTGCCGCAATTGGATATCCATATGAAAAAAAAAAAGAATTCCAATCTACACCTTGCACTATATACAAAATTTATTTCAAAATAGATTATAGACCTCAATGTAAAGCATAAAACTATAAAAAATCCAAAATAAATAGGGAGAAAATTTTTGTGATGTTTGATTAGGCAAAATGTCTTAGATATGCAACCGTAAGCATGATCCATAACTTTGACTTCACTAAAATTTAAAAATTCTACTTTACAAAGGATACTATTAAGAGACTAAAAAGAAAAGCCACAGTCTGGAAGAAAATACTGCAAGTCAAATACCGAATAAAGGACTTGTATCTATAATGTAAATAAAAAACTCGAATAATTCCACAATAAGAAAACAAGCAGCTCAATTTTTAAAATAGGGAAAATGATTTGAATAGACCCTTTACTAAAGAAGATATGCACTAAAAAGATGCTGGACACCATGAGTCATTAGGTAAACAAATATTAAAATGATAATGGAATGTACTACATGCATGTTAGAATGGTTAAAAATAAAAGACTCAATCACACTAAGTTGGTGAGGATGTGGAGGAACTGGAACTCTCATATGTTGCTGATGGAACTGTAAAATCGTACAGTCACTTTGGATAACAATTTGACAGTTCCTTTAAAAAGTTAAATCTTTAAAGAGATACCTACCATATGCCCAGAAATTAAATTCCTAAGCATTTAATTGAGAGAATTGAAAACTTATGTCCATAAATGTTCATAGTAACTTTATTCATAATAGCCCCAAACTGAGAGTAGCATAATTGTCCATCAAGAGGTAATAGATAAATTGTGATATACCATATGATAAACTACTACTCAGTAATAAATGGACTATTGATATACATGAAAACATGAATAAATGTCAAAATATGTTGAAGCAGAACAAAAAAAGAGTACATGCTGTGTGATTGCATATATATAAACTTCTAGAATATGCAAACCAAGTTATAATGACAGGAAGCAGATCATTAGTTGCAGGGGGGAGGGGGAAGTGGAAGGGCAGGAAGTAGGACGGAGGAATTACCAAGAAGCACAGAAAACCTTTTGGAGGTGATTGAAATATTTCCTATCTTGATTGTGGTGATAGCTTCACAAGTGTAAAATATGTTAAAACTTATCAAATTGCACACTTTAAATATGTTCATTTTATCATATGGCAATTATTCCTTATTAAACATTGTTTTTCAAACTCATAAAACTATTACAAACTTAAATGAATAAAATTGCAGGGCACGAAGTGGGAAAAGAAATCTACAACAGAGAGAACTGACAAAGGTGTCATATCCAGAATGTATTAGGAACTACCGGTCAATAAGAAAAAAACAGGATAGCCCAACTAAAAATGGGCAAAATATATGAACAAATATTTCACAAAAGAGGACATCCAAAGTGCTGTTGAAGACGTGAAACAACTAGAACTCTCATACACTGCTGGTGGGCATGTAAATTAGTACAATTGCTTTGGAAATCTATTTGGCATTATCTACTAAAATTTATTATAGGCTACTTTATAATCCAGAGATTCTACTCCTGGCTTTATGGCCAAGAGAATGCGTACATATGTATACGAAAAAACATGTAAAAGAATGCTCATATCTCTGTTATTTGTATTGACTCCAAACTGGAAACAACCCAGTGGTTGTCAAATGTAGAACAGATAAATTGTGTCATGTACATACAATAGATTTCCATACTGCAAATGCAGGAAAAAAAAACAAAAAACACCCACAACTTTGTTATCTGCAACAGCAGGGGCTCACACGAAATGTTGAACAAAGTCGTTCAGACATAAAACAGTAGATATCATATGCTTCCCTTTATACAAATTTAAAAAACAGACAATATAATTCTTTTTTGTTAGAAATCAGGATAGTGATTATCTCTGGGAAGGATTATGGGGATAGTAATTGGCAGACAGCAGGACATGGTCTCTAAATTGCCAGTAGTTTTCCATTTCTTAATATGGATAGTGGTGACATAGATAATTCATTTAGTGATACATTTATGGTGCGTACTTTTCTACATGCACGATAGAGAAAATTTGTTCTTTTCATTGCTATATGATATTCCATTGTTTGAGTGGACAACCATTCTTTTTTTTTTTTTTAAGTATTGGAAGAGAGATAGGAGCACTCGCTTAGGTCTTACCCTCCAGTGATGCAAAGAACTAGGCCAAGGATGCTAAAGTGCCTCTTTTCTCCTTAGTGACTAAGTCTTCAGCAGCCTTTATTGTTGCTCTATAGTGATGCGAAGGTTGCCTACACTTAATGGCTCCCTGTTAGGGAGTTATAGGGCCTAGAATGAGCCCTACAGGAAGAAGGAGAAATTTCAAGGTTTGGGCAAAGCCAGTCTATTTCAGGTGGGACATGCAGCATGAAGAAAATGTTTGCATAAAATTAGTGGTTAAGAGCCAAGGGTCTGGAACCACACTGCCTAGGTTCAAATCCTGCTTCTGACACTTGGGAGTTACAGACCTCGGGTAAGTCATTTACGCTCTCTATACCCTAGTTTTCTCATCTGTAAAATGGAAACAATATTATAGGATGGTTAAGAAGATAAATGAGTTAAGATGCTTAATAAGTGTTATAATGTGAAAATGCACTTAAGTCAGGCTCGAAAGGGAAAACCTCTCTCACAGCATTCAGGCTTGCAGGTTGCTGCAGAGGAGAGGGCAGGGTGGTTGCAGATCAGTTGTCAAAGCTCTATAACTCCCCTCAGAGGCTGCTCTCATCTTCTATCCTCAATCAATTCCCCTGATTTACTACTATATGTTGCGAAAAGCTTTGTACTTTCCTCTTTTCTTTTGATAAATATCTTCCTGCAAGGTGTCTAGATTCCTCAAACCACCCTTCTGACCTCACAGAGAAGACCAGTGTGGTGGTGAATTTAGAACACTACCACACAAACTCTATTTCTGTTAGCTACCCCTGAATTCTCCACTCCTCCTCCCCATTCCAAGTCTCTTTCCTATATGCTAGAATATTGTTTGTTTTGCTCACACTGTATCTCCTGGACATAGCCTGTGCTCATTTGTTGCCTTAAGAGTTACAATATTTTATTGTAGATGAATGACACTCTGCATCAGTGGGTTCTGAGGTGTTCTCAATTCTTATCATTTGGGTAGCATCATTCAATCTCTGTCACTAAGCCAGCCCTTTGGACATTGTTACTGAAGACAAGAGCAGTGTCCCATGTCCTGCCTTGAGCCAGGAACTTCCATAGGGCAAGCGCTCCTTAAATGTTTAGGAAGGGGCACTTTCTCAAGATGCTCTTTCCTACCTTTCTAGAGCAAAGAAGTAAACTTGAGATCTAAGCCACCTCCGCAAAATTTCAAACTGTGCCACAGCCTCCTTTAAATCCATCTTCCTTAGTATCAGTGAGCTAGGGACAACTGTTTTTAAAATAGAATTGCAAATAAATACTGTATGCCAGAGGGGCCTCAAGGTCTGGTCATTGTCACAGAGCACATTATCTCTTGTTTATCATCTCTCACCATACTTGAAGGACAAGGACAGAGACAAATAGTAATGTGACAGTCACATTCAGGAAATATTTATTGAGAAAGGACTACATTTCAGACATATCCTACATATTTTGACATATTTTTAATCCTCAAACAACACTAAATTAACAGGCATTATTTTCTTATGCTGTTTTTGAAGGTAAGGAAAATTTGGCTCAGAAATATTACATGGCTTGTCCAGAATCACTTAACGTTTTGGTGGCTAACTCAAGATTTGAACCCTAAACTCTAGTGCCTCTAGGTCCAAGTCTAATGTCTCTACTTCATTACCTTCAGTCTAAACTGGAGAGTGAAAATAATCTTGTTACATTCTGTCATGCCTTGTTTTTGACCCAAACTGGTTTACCCAGCTTGATAAGTTCTTTAATCACCACAGGGTATTGAATGAATCATGGCTATTTCCAAAACTCAAATCTACATTCAAAGGAGGAAGATTATCCCCATTGATAATATTTAAAAGAATGTGCCTGGGGTTCTAAAGGGAGTTTCAAAAGAAGAGTGATAAAAATGCTTTAAGGAATACTTGTAAAGCCTCCCAAGGCAACTCCTGGGAAGGGGCTACGCTCGAGCTAGATGGTTACAGTCTTGCCCTGTGTCCTTGCTGCAAGTACTGGTTTGCTTATGGCCACGGGCTTCAAAATTAGAAAGGCCTGGATTAGAAGCTCCATAAACTTCCGTTGGTCATGTAACCTCTTGAGCCTCAGGCTCTTCATCTTTAAAAGAGCTGAGATAATGTATGTGACATACTGAGCCCAGAGCAGAGCCATATTTAGACCTCGTACATAGTAATTATTTTCACTGTTTTAACCTAAGGTTGGGGAAAACCACTGCCCCCGGGGAGGTCTTGCTCAATTAAGGTGCTTCTAGTGGTCACAGCAAAGAAAATCCAGCTTGTAGATAGTCATTTAAGGCTCTGTAAGAAGCCTGCTTATCTGCACCTCAAGGAAACGGGGCACAGAGGGTCTGGCCTCCTAAAGGCAGAGTAGAGGGCCCACACTGCTCAACTAAGATGGTGCTTTGGTCAGAGTAAGGCCATTAAGACCTTCTATGAATGAGCCTAGAGCCTGATTGAATATGGACCACTTCTGTGCATGCCAAGAAAGTAACTGTAGACTCGACATGTACATAATACATGAGCTTCTCAATTATTTAGTGTTGACTCTGTGACGTTGTACATGTGTTCTCAGGTCCTCCTCTACTTGGAAGCAGCACCTAGAGAGTGGGTGTTCTGTCTGAAGAACAAAGCACTACAAGCAAGTACAAACTGCACAGGACACTTAATGGCAACATAGCAGTTACTGTCATCAAATCCTACTTTCCGAGCAAATTCTAAGAATTGCCCAAAGGAATACAGAGATCAGGCATTCTTAGATGGTATACATTTTTATTATTTCTCATAAAGCCCATTTATTAAACAATAGCTAACAATGACTTGTTTTTTTTTTTTTTAAGTCTTGTATGACTTTCCAAAAACTTAAATTCATAAAAAAAAAACCCAAAAACAAAACCGAAACCTTCATTCTTGGTTGCACCACGTGTCCTGTTTTCACATTCAGGAAATATAATCTCTGTACAGATACAGGAGTTCGATATTTTCTAGGATGGTGGTTGTCTGCTAGGGTGTTGGCATATCATTATAGCTCTATGAGATATAGCTGATGGGAATATTGTAAAGCATTAACTTTTTAATTAGGTAGTTCCTTTATCAACTAGAGCAGATTTGACTTTATCTCTACAAAGTGATCCTTTTCTCTCAAAATTCTCTAAAGGGAATTTCAAAAGAAGAGTGATAAAAATGCATTTTGATATTTTGTTTTTAATGAGAGAAAGAGCAAGCGCCACTGTGAGTAGGGCCAGGATTTACGGGGGTTCAGGTGTCTGGCTTGTGGACATCAACTGTTAATTATGGCCTGGAGCATAAAAGGTAGTGAGTTGTTAACCTGGGACATTTCAGTCTGTAAAGGAGCTGGTATCATGGTAGTTCTGGTGAGGTTGTCATACTGGAACACAGAACCCAGCTTCCCACGTGCTCTGTAATAAACGTTAACATAAAGCGTACCTGTCTAAAGTCAAGAGGCCTAGTTTATGAAGCTGGCATTGCTACTAACTAGCTCAGTAGCCTTAAGCAAGTCACTTTATCTCTCTGAACTTTTTTATTTTTCATCTGTTAGAAGAGTATTTGGAATAGATCCAGGGTTGTAAACTTGTGGGTATAGGAGGCAAGTTGGTAACCTAAAAGAGGAAAGTGTGCCAGTGTAACACCACAGGGAGTGATGGGGGTCGTGGAGAACAAGGGGGCAGCAGCCATTCTGCTCCAACCTATTGTGCACTCTTGTCCAAAAAGTGTCTCACCTTCCTTTTCAAGAGAAGCAGGATATCTCTTATTTTTAGTAAAATATTTTAATATTTAAATGTTGAATTTAAATTTTAATGAATCTGACACTAAAAATATCAGAGGACAAACAGATATTGCCAGTTTTATTGCTCTTCTAGTTTTAACATTTTACAGGTTTGTGCCTTTTCACTCCTATCAATGGCGTAAACAGAAGGTTAAGTGAGAAAGTTGCAAAAAGAAATTTTATCTACCTTAAGAGTACAACTATGCAAATAATATAAATACAGAGAAGCAAATAGTGGATTGGAATATATGCAAATGAAATATTTTTAGGTGATGGGACTGTAGCTGGATGTTGTTTGTATTTTGATAATCGTTCATTTGAAGTGTCTCTACTATTGTTTGTATAACCCCCCTCCCCTAATTTCTTTTTTAAGATAATGGTAAAAGAAATATTGAAGGGAGCTCAGGATGGTGCCAGATATGAAGAGAAAAAAGGAGAGATAGTGAATTGATAGTAGATATGTTTTTGAAACTTATATTCCTACCCTGACCTCTGTATTGCTTATAAACCATCCTTAGAGAACAAGTTGTTAAAAGAAGGCATATTTGTTGCAGGTGGGGTCAAGTCCATTTGCCTGAAATTTCCCACCTAACACTGCTCCTTCCTTTTTTTCCCCCCATCGTTTATGAAAATACTTTGCAAATCATGAAGAATAGTGGTTATCAAAAGTTTCTCAACTTTGTTAGTTTGGCTTCTGAATATATTATAGAATTTTGTTTTGTTTTGTTTTTGTGTAAAGCGGGGTGGGAAGGGCACCTTATCTATCATCCCTAGTTACATTTTTCTTTGGTTTCTATCAACACTGTTTTTATTCTACAAACTTATCAGCTACCCATAACATGTGCAGAAAACCAGAGGTTGTTATTTAGTGTGTTTATTTGAAGGCTCTCAAGATACTCCATGTCAAGTTTACTCTTACCTAAAAAAATTTAGAATACAAACACAACAGAATCAAAGGCTTTTGTATCACGAACACAGACATCCTAAAAAAATGTATCCATCCTTGCATGGTAGCACCTACAGGGTCTATGCTAAACATGTAATGAATGTACAAGGATTGCTTTCTTCCTCTACTCCCTAGATGTCTGGAGGCTTTCTTAGTTATAGAATAAAGACACAAAATGTAGTTATTCATCTTCTTTAGTACTGGGCAACTTGAAAGTATATCACAATTTTCTAGATATGCCAAGAAGAATCTTTGACACTAAGGACAATTAACCACAGGACGTGGATCCTGGGGGATTGACATTCACTTTCTTGTTGAAAATGGCCCACTGAGCAAAAGGCAGGGTGGTGCTTTGCCAGGACTATATTGAAGGATCAGTAGACTGTCTAGCGCTTTCTTGCATCCTGTTGCTTCACTGATTTCTGGATTACCAGATGCTTTTTTTTTTTTTTTTTCGGAAAATGGTTTAAAAAATACCTTTATGATTCTGTTGTTTCAGAAACCTTACATATGGCACTAAATATCCTGAAAACTTTTTTTGAGAAAACACTTGCTCAATTTAATCATCACTATAGTGAATTTCATTCAACTGTATTGTTTTCTTTTTATGGGCATTTTGATGGTTGAAATTGTAAAGTTATATAAAAGTGTGAGTAAACAAGATATGAAGATTCAATTGCTCATAGGTTTTTTTAAAGTAAGTCTTAAAAACAAGTAGTCTAAGAAAGGTTAGTACTTCATATTTTCAAATTGAGAATTCATAACAATCAAGATAAAAATTATTTTTTCAAAGCTGAGACACATCCTTGATTTATCACCATTCATTCAGAGACTAGATTTTCACACACTGAGTCATAACTAGAGGTTTTTTTTTGGTAAACCACCTTAACCTGCTCTTAAAAACCTCTGGTTCATGTACAGAATGAGTCTGAGTCTGTCTCTATTTAGCCTGTGAAATTTAACAAGACCATAGCCTGGGGTTGGTGAGGCTGTGAGCCATACCACCATCTCAGGTTTTTGATGACACCACAAACCACTTGAGATTTATTATGTTAGCAGATGTCATCAGATATATGTGTGCACAGGTGCAACGTGCAGTTAGTGAAAGAAGGAACACCGTGTGTATATATTTATTTTTGTACCCATAGTCTCAATGGTTAGAAAATGACCCAGTGTGCCTGTCCTGGGCCGTGTGGAGTTTCGATTCCATTGTAAGGGCCTATCTGGTAATCTCTTGAAGTCTTTTACACAGATATACTGCTGTATGATGAGCAACTTGTGGGAAAGACATTGTGTTTATTTTTTCCAATCAATGTCTAAAGAAGAGGCATAACGGATTACAGCTAAAGACTGCCATAATCAAGGAAAAACAAAAATACTTACTGGAGGTTATTATTTATACGTGGATATTCCTATTACACAACAATATACTAAATGTGCCTTCTCTTCTCCTCAATAAAAGTTGTATGGAGACAGCTCTCACCTATCGAACTCCAACAAAATGCCAAATAGTTGGCACTTGATAAATGTCCTAACTTAAGCTTCTTTAAATATTTTTAAATTATTAAGAAATAACTGAAACTATTTCCCAGAGGCAATATGAAACAGGAATGTCTACACAAGTTTATCCATTATGTGTTTTTTAAATTCTAAAAAATAATTTTCCAATTCTTTTAAAAGATGTATTTTATTTAGCACTGAGTCTTAAATATTCTACTACCTTTATTATATACATTAAACTTGCACAAATGCTGGCATAATAATGAACTAAATATAATAATCTAATAAATTAGTGTAAACCCTTTAATATTAAAAAATAATATAAATAAAAACACAGTCTATATTTTTGAGAAATAGAGAAGATAAAATAAACACCTTTGGGGTAATGACTGAAAATTACTGATTTAGATAGGGTAGAGGAAGTACTTCAATTATGACATAAAGCATTGTAATAATGCATGCCTTTTAGAAATAATTATATAGTGATTATTCTCAAAGATAAACACACACAGATGTTGCTAGTACATTTTTAAAAAATTCTTAATTTGAAGAAAACATACAGAAACTGCATTACCAGTTAACTGGCTTTAGGAAGAACCAGAAAATCTAAAGTGTCAGTATACTCGTGAATCTCCTAGTAAGTTCTAAAGAATGAATTGTGCCTGCAACTGAATGCAGGAAAAAAATGAGCTTTTCTACTGGAATCACTTCAGTTAGATGTGTCAGAGGGCCAAAATGCCTAAGTAATGTTGGACAGTCCTTATTTTTAAAAAATGAATAATTAGTTATAGTTTCTAAGATTACTATAAAGAGATACTGGGCCTTAATTCTATTCTATGAAAGGCTTTTAACCAAGATAATTTTAATTTTAAAAAAGCATCTATTTTAAAGCACGCCCTAATTTCTACATATTTATTTACATGACAAACTATGAAAACTGGAAAATCAACCAAGGTTGCAGATTAGAAGACCATGATCATTAACCAGTTAAAAGATTTAGGAGCAATAAGCCGTTGGCGTGACCACTAATTAGTGAGACCGACTTCTATAAGACATGATTGAAAATTAGTCTCCTTATTTTATAAACCTTGGATATAATTTAATTATATGTACATATTTGACAGACATAAGAGTGATCGTATAGAAAAAATATTCTTGTAAGCTTCGCATGTCAAAATAAACCAGTGACGTGCAAATAAAAAAAAAAATCTATGAAAGGCTGAACATGACATACAATGATACATTCTATTATCAAATAATATGCTTAGGAAGAAATCCTCTGACGGGTGACACTAAATCTAGATTCATTCAAGTCATTACTAGCAGCACAGGAAATCCTTTCCTTTTCCCTTTCCTATTCCTTTTCCCATTTTGTGTTTAGGATATTTCCTAAAACAACAACAACAAAACAATAAAACCAGATATTTTCTGTAACGTCATTTCTTTGCATGACACAGATGTTATGAAGGATTGGTACCAATATTGTGGACTTTAAATTAATTACAAATGAGACTTTCTGAGGCACATGTACAAAAGTTTTAGAATTTGATAACACTGCCCATTTAAAGTCTCTCCTCCACCCTAATTTTTAAAAATTTAGCTGCATTGAATTTTCATATTTTATATTTGTTTCCTTAGTGCTAAATGTGATTTACTTAAGCATGAAACTATTAGGAAATCCTATAATGGAAACAGACCTGTTTGTTATCCACTTGCCTGAGTAGACTGAATTATTGCTACACTAGCTGATTGGTTAAAATTATCTAACTTGGAACGAGATAGACATTAAAATTTGATTTTCCTTGGGAGGTTATAGCTGAGTGTGGAGATACATACACACATACGTGTAGGTATATCCCCATCCTTCATCTCCCTCCCCAAAGCTATTTAAATATATTCTATTAGTTTTTTTCAGAAAGGAAATTGGAAACTTAAAACTTTGGTTTAATAAGCCATTTTTAAGTTTGGCAATTTCTAAAGTCCAATTGGATCAATCCAACTTTTAGTTTTCCACTTGTAATCATTGAAAATAGGTATGTATATTATTCACATGCAGCCAAACATCTACATAATTGCGTGTATATGAAAAAAAAACCACTTTTTTTTGTTATGAGGGCAAAAATGTCGTTTTATAATGTACATTGTAGGAATCAAGAACCCGAACAATGTTGTTTAAGTTCTCTTGGACTTTGAGGGTAAACATACTTGGGATTAAAATACTGACATGCTCACATTTAATAGAGAGATAAGAACAATTCATTGGGTGTTACTCCGGTCCCACTGGTAATCACATAATTGAACAAGGTTTTTAGAGGATATTTGAAGCTATTGTTGTCTGTTATGCAATTACATAATTAGTCAGGATCTCTGTAATAAAATCTTTTCTACACATGTGGGTTAGTACTAATTCAGGGCTGATGCTATATTTTTACTTTTAATATTTCAATTTAAAATCAGAATTATATGACAACTTAGTTTAACCGATAAGCGTTATTTTACCAGACTACAGATGCTTAAAATTAAAACAGATTATTTTAAAACTAAGTAGAAAAAGCACATATATTTAACTTTTAAAAATATTAATCAAAACTGCTTTACTTAGGAACATTAACTCGATCCAATCTCACCTAGAGTGTTTATTTCTGGGGACCCAGAGGTTGCATATTTCTTTGGTGTTATTTTTTCCACCTATCCCAAACCTACTGACATTCACATAGAAATTGAAATCAAAAGTGCTCTCTTTTCTGGTAGTTTTGCTTTAACGCTAACGCTACGCAGCGCGGCAAACTTCAGAGCTCCTTTTACACGGAAACAAACGTGGCCTTGCGAAGCTACCGAGCAACGTGGCGGGAAGTAGGGAAGTCACCCCGAAGCCGTAATCACTGTTATTCTTTCGCGAAGCGCCGTGCGCGGCCGTTCGGCTCCCCTTTCTCCACGCCCGCCGGGAGGCCCCTGCCGCGCCAAGGCCCCGCAGAAGG
>NW_006441071.1:5279338-5285212 GCF_000325575.1 Pteropus alecto
GCGACCCCGCGGATGCCCGTGCGGAACGACCCGAGTGCAGGCGAGGAGAGACGACAGCCTCCACCCCAATAGCAGTCCTGCTAAAACAACAATA
Source organism: Pteropus alecto (assembly GCF_000325575.1). NCBI lineage: Eukaryota > Metazoa > Chordata > Mammalia > Chiroptera > Pteropodidae > Pteropus > Pteropus alecto. Next base: position 5,279,433 of record NW_006441071.1, read on the forward strand.
AAACCCACGATGCACACACACGCACGCACACACACTCTCTCTCTCTCTCTCTCGACGGCGTTCAAGTACACCAGTAGAAAGTCTTCTGCAAGTGAGAGGAAGGAAAGCTGGATATCCAGACCGACTGAGAAACTGCCTGCTTTAGGTTTAACTTTTGCCGCCTTTTCTACCAGGGTCAAGAATGATGGCATTACAGAAACAATAATTTAAAAAAATAAAAGGCTACTCCCAGATTGCTCGTTGTTGTTGTTAAACGGAACACAAAAAGCGACACCAAAACAACCCTTGAGAAAATCCACAAATCTATACTTGAGACACGTGAAGTCCAGGGGTCTGTTAGAGATTCCAGATCTCTTATTTGATGCAATACAGTGCGATGGTATGTGGCTTTGAAATAGGTTTTATTTGCCTGTATTGTTCGTTCCTTACACCCCCTTGCACCCTGGGCACAGATATTTTCCTGTTTGTGCATTATAAAGTGACTACTTCACCCAAATGTCATTTCTGTTTTACAGGTTGAGCTATAGTGCTGGATTTCCAAACCTAATGCAAATATGTAAAAATTTTTTTAGCTTTGGCAATTTTATGTGTCACACTTTTATGGCGGGAATGTGGGGATAACATTGAGCCTAAACAGTGCGGAATGTAGCATTTTTCCTACTTGCTCCACCCCCAGTGTGGAAAAACTTACTGTACAAATGATACTTTAGTTGTATCTTGTGGCCCATTCTCTCTTTTCCAAGCATTCTTTTCTTCACTTTAAGGTAAATATTCTCAGCTTTGCTATTTAAAAGTGCATTTTTAAGTGAGGCAAGTACTGTGTAGCTCTGGATTGATGTGTTGGAGTTTTTATAATCAATATTCATTGTAAAGCAGGATCCAATTGTTAGCCCTCCTCCACTCCTCCACCCCTTAGAAAGATTATGATGGATTTCTTCCCGCTCCTGGTAAAACTTCCCCCTACCCCAGTCCTGCTGATTTTTGCGCTCAGATTTTTCCCTCTGTGTGTGTGTGTGTGTGTGTGTGTGTGCGCGCGCGCGCGTGTGTCTGTCTCCCCTTTCCCTTGTCCTCTCTTCGCCAGTACGTCTGGGACACATTTTAAAGCACAACATCCCATCCATTAAGTTGTGTTTGAATTCAGAGTGTGTGAGGATTTGGCAGCTTTCAGGTTGAAGGGGGCGGGGAAGCCAGCTTCGACTTTGACACAAGATGCGAAGTGGCGTGATTGGAATTATTATTAGGGCTGTGAACATAGCCATCTTCTCCTAGGGTTGGAAGAACTGCCATTGAACTTGAGACAGGACAGACAAGATCTCCAGGTTCCCTCCTCCTCCCCCCTAAGTACAGTAGCTGGCAGGGAAAAGGCGCCAAAATACACAAGATTAACTCTAACTTTCTTTGAATGGATCTTGGAGCACCATCCTTTGTAATTTTAACTTTCCAACAGGCGGGAAAAAGTTAACTTTTGAACCCATACTTGAACAGACATTTAAATCAGCCCTAAAATGGAATAAATCCAGAAAGTCATACACGCATGCTTATGTGGTTAGAAAAGAATGCACGTGTAAATAAGCAGGGTGCATGTGTGTATTTGGGGAGTTCAAGACTTAATCAAAATCAGAATTAGTGTGACTTTGGAGTACATTACTGTATAGAGGAGAGCATTGTGAGGAGAAGAAACTGACCTTTAAGCAGCCTAAGTAAAAACTACAAAGAGTTGTGAAACACAAAACGTTGTGGTTTCCAGTTTTACATTTGAGGTTTGATGTTTTCATTTAATGGTATGAGAGATGGAGAAAGCTCCAGCGCTGAAAAGTCCCTATTAAATCATATGTGGGCAAAGGTCAAGCACTCCAACTCACTGATACAATATACTGCAGATTCCTGCCTAACTGATGGGGAGCACAGGAAAAAGTGCTTGGGTAATAAAAGTATTAGAAGGGTAATTATCGTCCGTGGTTGGGACTGCATTCTTGTGCACTGGAAAAAGGTTTTTACTGGCCCCGATGAATTTTAAAGCTGAGTATTGTTGAAAGCTGTTTTAATAGGAAATTGATTAGCTGAGTGTTTCATACAATAAATGGTGACAGCTTCATTGTTTAATGTCCAAAATAAATTCCTTTTATTCTTTAGCAGACATAGGCATCCATTTAATTTTAATATGGTCAGACTGAGCAGCAGCATAAATATGAGTGAATGTGATGTCATGAACATCTGTAACTTTGCTTTTGGAGTTTGTGACATCATACAATTTGATAATATTATTGCTTTGAAATTTATTAACTTACTGGATTAAAATATTTCAGATACATTTCAGAGATAAAGTTCACTGAACACATATTGTGTATAGGCCCAATCGTTTGTCTTTTCTTTGTAATTACACAAGTGTTTGCTACAGTTTAATTAGAAAGTTAAAATGCACAATTCTGTTCTTATGCATCATTTTATCAAATAGAATGGCAGCTTGTGAGGGAAGAAATAGAGAAAAGACTGCAGAAATTTTGAGTTGATTTGCAATGAATTTTCTACGCCTAATACAGAATGTAATGATTACTTGGCCACCTTGGATAAAGCTTTCTAAACATCTCTTTAAAACCTATGTTTTTATGTCACAAAGGCATATGTAGATGGGTAGCAAAAGCCAATTTACACATAGAAATAAAATGATAGTATAGTGTTACTTTAAAGTTCAGCTACTCTGAAAAAGGACAATAACTACTACTCTCAGTATCAGCAAAGACTGTGTGTGTGAGTGTATGTAACTTTTAAAGTATTCTGAGTGAAGCAAGGCAATTATTACTGTGATTTTCAAAGTTTAAAATAAATCACGCAAAAGTTACAGGGCAACTGCTGACTTTGTAATCTGGGGAGCAAATGTCTTCAGAATTGGGAATCTCTGTGGATGAACTGGCTTCATCTCTGTGGAGGGGTGGAAACCGTCTAACCCTAATGGAGGAATCTGGCCCAGTCGATGTTCAGATTCAGCTGTAGCTTGTAACCGTTCCTGAAACGTAGGCACATTTAGTGGGACATTATTATTATTATTTTTTTTAACAGTTGAGTACAGGCATTTCACCAGCAACATTATTAACAGCGTCATTTTTCTCATTTAGTTTTGTCCTCAGGGGACACCAAACAGCTCCCAGAGGAGGGGAAAAAAAGTCCACAGTTATTTATTCGTTTCAGTGAAAGGCAAAGCCCTGGCAATGGGGGGTGGAAAGGCTAACTGGTTGTGAATTTTTTAGTAGGGAAAAATTGCTGCCCTAATTTGACAGTAGTAGTTTAAGGGTTGAGTGAGTTGGGCATGATTTTGCAATTCTCATCAAGTGCAGGCAATTTCAGTACTTGTTGTTTGTTTATATATGTGTTTTTGAGAAGATTTTTGGTATTCCTACTTGTGTATATAAAATTGTGTTTTCCAGGCTACACTTGTATGCTTTTCTGTGGTTCATTTGGAAGAAGGAAAGGCCCCTGGGTATGGTGTAGTGAATACTTGCAGTTTTGCAGGCCTATTTCTTGGGGTCAGGAGGTCATCTGTCTCTTTTGTATTTAGTTTTAAAATATTGATATTGGCGATGAAGCCAGGGTGTGTGGAATTGCAGAGCCTCCCCTCAAATCACATGCAAGAGCTAAGAAAAAAAAAAGTCATCTGGTGCATTGAAAATGACAGCTTTGTTAAACTCCAACAAACCTTTCCCTAGACTGCCTAGGATTTGCAACCTGTCACTGAGCTTCTTTAGAAGGGAGAAGGTTAAAAGAAAATCAATATTAGGAGATACTTGAGATGTCAAGCTTCTCTCTGGAGGTCAGTGAAAAGCTCCAATTGGGTAAAGCCGCTTAATTTTTCAAATTATATAATTGAGTTTTGAAAAATCCAGTCACCTGAAGCACTTGCATTCCTTCTTGAAATCAATAAACTATCTGTCAGAAAAGAAACATTTTTTTCCCTATAAGGTGACAGGGAATAGATGATCTAGGGAAGAAATCTGTAGGAATGTTCAAATAGAATTTCCTGTTACTGCAGTAGACTTTCACTCTTTTTTTCTAGCTCCTTAAGCCAGCTTTTGGGGTGAATGAAATTGGCCTGATATACCAGTGCTTTAACCCTTTCGGTGTGGGAGAGAGAGAAGAGAGTTTAGGAAAGGTAAGTACCAAAGTCTAATAAGTGTTTGGCCCATTTTGATAGTATCAGAAGCCTTTCAAGGATACTTTAAAGCCACTTCTAATACCATGGCACAGACATACTGGAAAAAAGGGAAAGTTAATAAAACGTATGTATACTTTCTCACTTCTTCATCTCTACTCTTTTACTGGGGATTTAAGAGTGGTATTTCTCAAACCAAAGATAGTAGACAAGTGTTGTGCTGAGAGAAGCCAAATGTCACACACATCCAAATCCACCAGTCCTTCTTTACAAAAAAGCTCTTTTAGCGTTCAACCTGGGAAGGCCTGCAGTGACCTTGGCATTGGCTGGACAAGAAGCAGTGTTTTGGGGGATGTCAGTCAACCTGCCAGGGGATCTATGGCCTGAGAGGACACTCAAAGCCATATAAACTGAGCTCCCAACCCTGAAAGCCCTTCCAGGATGTCTCTGTTGCTCATTCCTCCTTCCTATTGGTTTTCCCCACCTCCATTACTCCTTCCTCATTTTTCTTTTTCTTGGAAACAAATCAAACCCCCAAACTACCAAGCAGCCTCCATGCCCATCAAACGTTATCCAAACATAAGTGCCCTACAAACATGGAGCACCTGAAAAAGATTCGAATCCCTAAGTGAAAGGCCTGGGAGGTCCCAGACCTCTTCACTTCTCTGGGATCTTACCTGGGTCTGTCGCTGTTTCTTCACCCCTGGTGCTGCTGCAGCTTTTGTGGGCTCTTCTGTGTAATGATTGGCAATTTTTCGTTTTCCTTTTTTAAGCTTGTGAGAAACTTTTGGATGCAACCTAGTTTTGGTGGCAAAAGGAAACGGTTTCTGTTGGTAAGGGAAACTAATAAGGGAGGCGAGGCAGTGATGTCTGCAGACACTTGCCCAGGGCTCAGCACTGGGCCTCTTTTGCCAGGGGACAGCGTCTGGGTTCTGGGATCTCCGGCTGGAAGGAGTGCTCTCTGGGTGCCAGGATTTCGCTGGGGGTGGTGTGGTGAGGAGGGAGGGAAGAAGAGAGGGAGGGAGAGAAAGAGAGAGTTGGGCGTGGGATTTTTAAAGAGACCCCGAAATAATGGCTTCTGTAAGAGTCCAGGCATTCAAAGAGGTGTGTTCAAGGACATGAGTGCATTTGTGCCAAGGGGAATGTCTTTTATGGTAAATTAACTCCGGTTAAATTGAATATTTGTTCAAAGGGAAACTCTAGTAGTTAAAGCTGGTATTATCAGTAGCGCTTCCCCATCCCCCTCCATTCGGACTCGGGTGTGACGATGAGAAAAGGGATGCAGAGTAGTGTACAATACAAAGTGATGCTCTGGGATTTAAAAAAAAAAAAAAAAGGTGGGATTGCATAAAAATTTCTCAGAGAAATGAGTATTTCTTTGGATTAACCCCGACTGTCACCTCATTTCTTTCATCCATAAAGACTTTCAACTTTATCCTGGCTTTTCAAAAAGAAGTGGCCTACACAAAGGAAATTAGCGTTGTTAGAACGCTTATGAGAAGATTTGCCTCCTGGGGAGCAGGGAGGCTGCTCCCAGTGGTCTGTACGTTAAAGGGTTAACTCGGGGGAGTTCTTAAAATTTCCCCGACTTTACCTGTCTTCCCAGATCCAACACCCCCCTCTCCATGGCCTCACT
>NW_006441071.1:5285430-5286150 GCF_000325575.1 Pteropus alecto
GCTGCAGCTGGTAGACTTGGCAAGCTCGCCTCATTAAGAGCGGTCTTTGAAAACGGACTGTGTTTGAGCATTTCCCTAATGAGGACAGGACGGGGTTAAAAAGTGACCATTTCATGGTTGACTTGAACCTGCCTACTTTTCTTGGTGTGTCGTTGTGAAATGCTTGATGTGGATAACTCCCACTTGGTGAAGGAAAAAGTCACTGGTTCCTTCAGGTCTGCTAAGGGGAGCGAAGTGTGTGTGTGTGTGGGGGGGGGACAGTGGGCAGAAGCAGGAGAGACCGAGAGGAGAAAGTTGAAAAAAAAAAAAATCGAAAGGGAGGGAGAGAGGATAAGAGGAAACGGGAATTCGGAGAGAACCTCCAAACACCCCCAACAGCACAGTAGGAAGCCGGGGAGGCCCGCCCAGGGTCTGGGGCACTCAAGTCCCCTTCGCGGCCCCAGCAACCCCCAGCTAGGTAGATGCAGAGTCCCTGGCATTTACTTTTCCTCTTTCCATTGTCTGGACAGCCTTTGCTTCCACCTCTCCCCCACCCATCCCTTGCCGAAAAACGGAATTTTGGGGGCGGTGTGTGTTTGCGTGTGCGTGCGCGCCAGAGAGCGTGTGCGCTGGTAGAAAGGGTGCAAGGCAAACCTCCCCCCTCAAAAGACCCGAAATCAAGTTCATTCACTCGAGGCCTGCAGCGCGGGGCCGGAGTGGGGGCGGGGCCCGCGGCGCGGG
>NW_006441071.1:5286378-5287368 GCF_000325575.1 Pteropus alecto
GGCGGCGGCAGCTCGGCCGGGTCCTCCAGCTATGAGCAGGGCCACGTGCATGGGGCACCCCCAGGGAGGGCGGCAAACCGCGGAGAAGCGCTGCGCGCTGGTTCTGCGAAGCTGCCCCAGGGCAGCGGCCCGCATTGGGGAGACCCCGGAGGACCCCGCCCCCCTATCCGCGCTGGCGAGCCCCAACTACTTGAGCCCAAGTTCGCTCAGGCCCCCGCCTCCTCAGCCTCCCTCTCCTCTCTTCAATCCGCGGGCTTGGCGGACCGCGCCCGCCCCGGGTGCGAGAGTCGGCGCCCCAGCCTGGGCCCCGGGGCGGCCTGGGTGTGAGGGAATTTTCCATTCGTTTCTTTCTCGGGCCCAGACCGGCACAGTGTTTCTCCCACTCGGATGTTCCGTGGCTTAAAGAGTCCGCAGCGAGCACCGAAATACCTCTTCCAGGGCGGGTTTTCGGGGGTGTGTATGTGTGTTTAGTGGTATGGGGAGGGTGCGGGACTTGCCCGAAGGGCGGAAAGATCTATTTTGAAAGGAAAAAACCTCGTGGTTCTGTTACACTGGTATGAGACCTTTAACAAATGAGAGCGAGAGGAGGGGGGGGAAGGGGGGGAGAAAGAGAGAGAGAGAAGAGGAGCAAGAGGAGGAGGAGGAAGGTGGGGGGCGGGGGGTGTGGAGAGGCTGGTGCAAAAGGAATGCGCGTTTGCAGGAGGAGGAGTAAAGCGATGATTGTGTAATTAAATAATAAAACAATCCTTAAGTCTGATTTGGAGAGAGCTCGAGCGGGGTCCAGAGGGTGGAACCGGTGAATTTTTCAACTTCCAAGTTTTGCAAGGAAAGAAAGCGAGAGAGGGAGGGGAAAAAAGAGCCCAGACCAGAAAAGAGAGGAGTTTGGAGCCGAGCAGGAGAGCGGGATTTATCGTTTGGGATTTTTCAGGAGCTCGTTCCGATCCCCCTGGGCTCTGGGCAGCGGCAACAGCAGCAGCCTCCTCGCTCGGC
>NW_006441071.1:5287452-5312866 GCF_000325575.1 Pteropus alecto
TGCGAGCCTCTTCCGCCCAGGAGACCTGCGCTCGCGCCCCCTCCCTCACCCCGGCCTCTCCCTTCTCCCCACTCCACCCCGCCCCCACTCCAGCCCTCTCCCGCGCGCACCCCGCCACCCGCGCGCACTCGCTCACGCTGCCCCTTGCGCACACACATGGTCGTCTCGCAGCAAAGTTTCGCCTGCGATCGTCTCTTCGGGATCCTGCCGCAGTGCTTGGGGCTGTAACCTTGAACTTTCCCAGCGCGGTGACATTCTCTTCGCTCTCCCTCCCGCCCTCTCTCCTGCGCCCCCCTCCCCGCCTTTTTTAAAAAAGCATTTACCACCAGCCATCACCCCAATCCAACCCACACCGAACCTTTTCGCACCCCCTAGCCCCCAACAACAACTGCAAAACAGAAAACAAATCCCCAAACCCAGGCGAAAAGCGGCCAACACCGGCGGCGGCGGCGGCGGCGGCGGCCTCGGCGAGCACGGCCAGCGCGCTCGGACTGCAAGAGGGTTAAAAGTGTAGATTGGATTTCACTCCGGGAAATCTAGCACGCGGAGTGAACTTGAATCTTTGGCTATTTAAGGAGGACTGGGTTTGTTGTGAAGTTGCGGTGATCCAGCGCAGAGCCCCGTCCTGATTGATCGCATCGCGGGGCTCAGACGACTGTAAAATGAATAGATGAAATTTTCGCTTCTCGAAGATTTTCTTGGGCATCTCCGGGAAAGTGCGTTTTAAGGCGAAGTCATGATGTATTCTCCCATCTGTCTCACTCAGGTACATGTCTCGGTCGCTCTCTCAAGCTTTCTCTGTAGCCCCAAATGCCTTTGTTTTGTTTTGTTGCTCTGGTCTGCGGGCAATTAAAAGCTTTAGTTAACCTCCGCACATCCCGGTCTCTCGAAGAAGTGGCCCCGAGTTGCGTCGAGATTTGCGGGGCGGCGTGGGAGCCGGCGCGCGGCCCTTAGCCCACAGCCACCGCGCGTGCCCAGCCCCGCGCCTTGGGCATGGAGACCCGGCGCTCGCGTGCTGCCAGGGCGGTTGGGCCGGGTGAAGCTGCCGAGCGTGGGCAGGGCCCCGGCCGGCAAGCGCTAGCCCCTGCGCGGGCCCCCGAGTGCCTGCTGCGACACGGCGCCCCTGCCCATGGTGTCCACTACCCCTCTTCTTCGCCCGCGCGCGCGCTTAGGCGGACTCCAGCTTTAGAGGAGTTTTAGTGGGGACTAAACCCTTAATAAACAACCAGTGAACTTGGGCGAGGGGACTGTAGCATGAGTCCTTGTGAGCGCTTCTGGACTCCACTGCAAGCAGTGGGCAGGCAACGAAGCGAGTCGGAGGTTGTGGTCCGGGGACCCATTCCTTTGCTTAATTTGGGGATCTGAAACTCTGTTCCTTCGTGATCCGCACTTTGAGGTTTCCAGTCACCACACCACAAAGACGGTTTTTACGTTGACACCAGTTGGTTATGGGGAAAGTTTAGGACTTTTAGAACATGTTCATTTTGTGGAGACCTGTTCATTTGACAATATTTAGGCGTAGCTGTTAAGGCAGACGGTAATGCTGGAAAAGTAAAAACATTTTAAAAAATTGCACTTTGAAAATTGTCCTAAGACTTTAGGAACAATATTCTGAAATAAAACACTGGCTTTATACATTTTTAAGAACAGAATTTGTACAATTTTAAACCATACAGTCAGATGGAAAAGTGGCGAGACCGAACAGACTTACCTGGGAGCAGTTTTCATTGCTGCCCAGCTAACTAACTAACCAACTGACGAACTAACTAAATATCTTAGCTCAGAGTTGTTATTTTGAAGCAGTGTTTTAAACCTTTAAAGGTGTGGGACAGTTAACTTCAGCGTTTAGGAGGTTGTAGAGCACGATTGGTAATTGATAACCAATTTCTTTGACATTGGCATAAAAGCTAAACAGTTAAAGAAGTGACAGCCCGTTTTAGGTGTGTTACATTTTTTAAAAAATCCAATATTGCGGTGATGCATTTTTATAATGGACAAATGATTAAGATTTCAATTGTATGACAATTAGAAGCCATTGTGATTCAAAAGGACTGAGGCATTCATAAATTGTGAATGAAGATGAAAACAATGATAAGGCTTATTCAGTGATTGGATACAGTCCTGTAGCTTTTTGGCTGACACATTTTTTATTGTTTATATTTTGTTTGGCATCTGAGTATGATTAACTTAGATATGGCTATTTTCAGCAAGTAAACGTGCACTTTAATTTAACAAAACTGGAAAAATGAGTTGCTGAACTATTTGTGCTTTAAAAGCTATGTATAATGTCCAATAAATATGATGATGGAATTGTTTCAGGTATAACGAATTGTCTTTAGTTGTAAAAGTTACCCTTCATATTACCCATCATCAGGATTTTTTTCCCTCTTCCTGGTAAACTACGTCCACTTGCCATTGCTTTTATATTATTAAAGCATAGTTCAAATAAAACAAATTGAGGTATGCTTTTCACTTACAAAGTAATGAATCACTTATTCTCTCTTGTACAGGATTGCTTTTCTGTATTAATTTATATTTCCAGCATTGGCTTTTCAGAAACATTGGTAGTGATTACACTGCATTTTTGGCTTCCTCTAAATATGTATTGAAAACTCACTAACTTTATCTTAATTTGTATAAGTTAAAAATAATATCGCAGCGTTGCGGCATGGAGTATTAGGAATATATACAGCATCACCATTCAGCTATCACATTAGTATTCAAGGATAGATAGTTACCAACACTAATTCATGATGACTAACATTCTCTACTGTTTTAATAATATAAAGCTACATTGACCTATTAAAACTGTATTTGAGATTTAAGGCCTAAATTAGAGAAGGAATTTTAGCTTTAGAATTCTCACTTAACTAATTATATCTATGTGACTTAATAGGTAATATAAGGTGTTGAAAAAGTATGGGCACATCGACTGTGTTGCTTTTGTATCAGGCCAATAGTTTAGTTTTGTATTACAAGAGCTTAATAGCTGTAGCAAAACATTTTTTAGGATATGTAAATAGAAATAAAGAAACATTCTTAATTGGTTGAAAACTTTACAAAGTATCTCAATTGTCCCAATAAGGTATTTAGGTTTTAGAAAGATTTTTAATTCAAAAGGAGCTACAGTTAAAGTTGATATTTAGCAAAATGTTATGCAGAGGTATCGGTACATTGATATAAATCAGTATTTATACATAAGTGTAAATCAGATATAAAAAGGAAATTAAGAACCATCATTTATGATTTAATATTTGCTTTTTCTAAAAGTAATGTAAACCCTTAATAATATAACTTTCAGTTAGCACGTTTGCACTGAATTTATTTTCTTTCATTGTTTTTCAAGTTCTTTAGGTACATTTTTTAATGGTTTATTGTTATATAGCAGCGCTCCAAGACCATCTAATGTTTGTTCTTTCTCCTCGATATTGGTCGAATTTTCCATCCCTTTCATGGAAACCATTGTTTCTGGGAAGAAAAATAAATATTTTAGTGGAGTTAGGACTGTTTGCTTTTACATTTGAAATTTGTAATGTGGTTATTTATCAATTTAGTTCCACTAAAGGAAGTTTTCAAAGAGAAAGAATTACTGAATCTCGGTGTATTTTAATCAAAATTCTGGAAGAGCAAGGTGGCATGTTACCTTAGTATAGAGCCATTAGATCTTAGATTACTTACATGCTTTGCTTTAAAAAAATAATTTTCATAATGATTTAAAGTGTTATTGTGATAATCTATTAATTGGACGCTTGAATACCCTAATTACTTTTTTTTGGTTGAAGATAGTTACTGTGTTCCATATTTATGTCACTCAAAATTATTAAAAGTATATTGCAACTTAGCATTAGAAAACAGTTACACTTAGGAGATGACATTTTAGGCATGTTAATACAGAAATTTATATGACTTATAGCAAACTCTGCTTGTTATTTTTTTGAGGATATGTCTCCTTGTCAGTAACTGTTTCACTTGAATGGAATCCACATAATAGTAAAGCCCTGAAAGATATTTGTAAGGTGACTTCGTGAACTGAGAAAGTTTGCTACTTCTATTTATCGATAAAAAAAGCACATTTAAAAATATTACTTAGCAACACCGGCAACAAACTCAAGGCAACTTTAAAAATCATTGTTTTGTGTGCGTTTGCTGAGAAATTCCAAAATCGACCCTCGAATTGCATTTTGATTGTTTAAAATAGTTTAATTAAAATTTTGAGGTTCAATACATATAAGATGATTTGAAACTCAAATTTAATCAAAAGTATGTTTGATGTCTTTATAAGAAAATGAAATGTCACTGAACATAGTACTTAAAGATGTACGTACTTAAGAGTTACCGCACTGCTTAATATCTGTTAAAATAATATTGCACTTTTAAAGCATGGCAAAGGTAAAATGGGAGAGACAAAGTTGCCTGTCCCCCACATATACTCTATATTCTCAAGTTTTTAGTTTGAATGTATGTATGTATGTTTTTAAAATCATATCAGTAAATCATAGTAAAAGTCAGATTATAGGAAGTGAGTTCCCAAAGCATGTTTAAGTCCACATTTCCTTGAGCAGGGTTTCCTTTTGCATATATTTCTAAGGGAGATAAACAAAGTTTTTGTAGTTACAGTAAAAGCTGAAAGCATGGCATCAGAAAGTGTATGGAGATAGGGAGGTCTTATCATAGGCTGTGGTTGCTGTGAGCAGGGCTGCCTTCCCACACAAAGAACAGATTGTGGTTTAACTCTTTCCATGGCCTAGTTTAATGTGCTCGCATAGTAACCGAATTGTTCAAATCTCTGCTGGAAACTACTGATCGGTTTAATGATTTCCTCTATGGCATTTGGTTATGGCTCATGCTGTGATGCAATCATCTGCATTCTGTATTGTTACAAAATTTTGATTTATACTTATTCTGCTGTAGGAACGTATTATGGCAATATGTTAAAAACTTGATAACTGCGTTATTGATTGGACGGGACATGTACCTCTTCCTTTTCTGAACTGCAAACTGCTAACATGCTGCAGTCTTTAGCATTGAAACTTTGAGTTTTATCATAAAAATGGATTACTAACTATATGGGACTTTTGGGCACCTTCTTTGTTAGAGGGTCATTCATTAGTTGTACTCTCATCATCTTTACCTAATAGAATTTATTCCATGTAGTTCAGGGTTACTAGCACTAGTATGTAAATTCTAACTTGGGATGTGATCAGTTAGAGAAAGTTATTTTGGGATGACAGTATAATAAATGTAACCAGAAAAGTGGTCGCCGTAGAAGTTCTTATTTGCTTCAGATCTTGGCGTATTGCACGCATTCATGAGATGTTAAGGTCTTTCTCTGAACAGTAATAGGCCTGAACTTATGAGACAGGTTTTACCTACAGCAGGAAGTAATGAAACACTGACTGCTTTGGAAAGTAACTTGAAATATCTGTAGGTAAATATTATCTGCCACTCCTCATTACTCCTATCCTTGAAAAAGGCTTAGATGAAACAGGTAGGAAAAATGCAGGAGACTAAGGTAAACCACTTAATTCAAAAGACAGGGTACTATACCATCCGCACACGTGCAGATTCAGAAACACATGCATATGTTGTACCCACGATCCTGTCTGAGAGTTCAAATGAATTTTATTGATCCCACAAAAGCAGTAAGTGACCAGCAGTGCACTCCTGGTGTCACCCTGCCACTGCATGCAGAGACACAAAGAATGTAAAGTTGGTGCCAAGTTGCCATTTTTCATTGTTCGCCTCAGATTGATTTTTAAGGGGTTTAGAATAATTGCCATACTCATGTGATCGGTTAACAAATTAACTGAGTCTGTGGAGCTTCAGATTCTATAGGAAAAGCTGCCGGAAGAACATTCATGTAATTTTTGTTTTCAACTTTAGAAAGTTTTATTTGAAAATGGAAGAGTGTGTCTGTGTGTCTTCGAGAGAGCAGGAGAGTGTGAGTATGAGTGAGTGAGTGTACGAGTGCGTGTGTACGTGTGTGTGTGTGTGTGTGTGTGTGTGTGTGTGTGTGTGTGTGAGGGGCTAGTGTTGGTGGTGGAGGGAGTTAGCGAATGCACTGCTCAAAGTCCGGAAACCTGTTCAGGACACTGATACAACAAGCTGTGTCCTTTGCCCACTTTCCCTCACTGTATACCGGTTTCTCTAGTTACCACTCTTGGAATGGTGCTGTTTCAGTGTTGGAATGTTGGACGTTTGATAAGAAAATGGATCAAGTTTAATGGCGCATGCTCTTTGTGCCACCAGCAGCCTCTTGCTGAGAGCATGCTCCAAAAGCGGGAACTGTGTGGCATTACACTGAGCATCTATATGCTTTGTGTTTCTGTGCCACAGAGAAGAGAAATGAACTGTGGCATCGCTTCTGCCTTCTGAACAGCTCTGCTCCGATTACAAAAAAAAAAAAAAAAACTCACTGTGTTCTTTGTAAAATGGTACTGTGTAGTGTTAGTTGGTCAATCAAATATTTAAATATTAAATTAGGTGCCAAGCACCTTGGTTGCTTACATTTTAAAGAATGTAGGATGCATGGTGGGAATGAGGGGGATGGGGCTAGAGTGGAAATACAAATATAAACCTTATTTTCTTTTTAGGAGGGAGAATCAACCTGTGAGTTTTGGTGGAAAGGGGGCAGCTTGCCATACTTTAATTGTTAATTGGCATACTTTTTAATTGTTCTGCTATTTTGATCATTTTAAATAAGAAAAGAATGTTATTTTTATGCATAACTTTTTGTACTGACTTGGGAATGGATTATGGTATCATCATCATCATCATCATCATTATTATTATTTTGAGGCTTTAAACTGACCATGTATGTCTTCTTTTTCCCTCTCATCTCCCACAGGATGAATTTCACCCATTCATCGAGGCACTGCTTCCACACGTCCGTGCAATTGCCTATACTTGGTTCAACCTGCAGGCTCGGAAACGCAAGTACTTTAAAAAGCACGAGAAGCGAATGTCAAAGGATGAAGAAAGAGCAGTCAAAGATGAGCTTCTCAGCGAAAAGCCTGAAATCAAACAGAAGTGGGCATCCAGGCTTCTGGCCAAACTGCGCAAAGATATCCGCCAGGAGTACCGAGAGGACTTTGTGCTCACCGTGACTGGCAAGAAGCACCCGTGCTGTGTCTTATCCAATCCTGACCAGAAGGGTAAGATTAGGAGAATCGACTGCCTGCGACAGGCAGACAAAGTCTGGCGTCTGGATCTAGTCATGGTGATCCTGTTCAAAGGCATCCCCTTGGAAAGTACCGATGGAGAGCGGCTCATGAAATCCCCACATTGCACAAACCCAGCACTTTGTGTCCAGCCACATCATATCACAGTATCAGTTAAGGAGCTTGATTTGTTTTTGGCATACTACGTGCAGGAGCAAGGTAGGAGCAGATTGTTCTTTCTTCTAGCACCGTACACACTGCCTACAAACCCCATATGCGGAATATCTGGCTTAGGCTAGGTGGTCCTCGAGGGTCCTAGATCTCCTTCCTCACCTACTCTGGGTAGAGTGGCATGCCCTCTTCCACTCAGGTATCCATTGCCATGTGCAAGCCATGGGAATACACGTGGAGCTTTCATACCGGGATAGGTGTGGATATTTAAAGAAAGACCACAAAGAGATACGTTTTCAAAGGTCTTTGAAATGATCTACTTTTTCAAAGACACAGAATAGTCTGAAAAATATGGTTTATTACGCTTCATTGTTTTGTCCTAGGATGTATTTCTTGTATATAGTCATCTTTTCTCAATTTGAAAATGTAACTTTATTTATAGAGTGAAACCGCTCGTTAATAATCTTTGTATTAGCCTCATATCTAACAGGGAGATGAACTTTGTTCATGAATCTAGTACTACTGCAATGAAAATAGAATTAGCATTTCCTATAAAATGCTTAAGCTAGCCAATATCAGAGAGTGTATATCTATGTAGGTCTAGATTTTTTTAATTTAAATATTTCTATCAATACCCACTTTTGATTGTGTAATAGTCGTTGTAGATTAAATGGATCATAGTTCTTGTTTAAATAATTTATAATATTTTACCAGAGTGACTTGGAAACACTTAATATTCTTATTTAACTTGAATGTAAATTCATAAAACTTACGAAGGAGAAAAGTAATAGCTCTCCTTATAGAACAAAAACAGTGGACTAGTTACACTGGTTTAAAATAAATCTCAAAAAGAACGCAGAAGCCACGTACCATACCTAATTTAAAAATACTTGATAAAGAGAGTGGTGTAAGTGTTGCCTGAATAATTCAAAAATAGGTGATATTTTTTGCTGAGTGTTTTTTGAGTTGATAAAATGTTTCTATGTTATTTTTATTTTCCTTAATATATTTTCCTTAAGTAGGTGAGAATGTCTTTTCTTCAAATCAGTGTGTCAGGATATAGATATCCTTGTATTAGCAACAGTCCATAGTAAAACATCATTTTAAAAAACAGCATACCAAAAGTGGACTGAAGTTTGATCTGCCACAGATGGTGGGTTATTTCCTAACTTGGCCTGGTGGTGGGGAAAATGGCCTATAGATACCCAGGTGGCTGATGTTTGTTTATATAAATGTGGGATTTAATATATTGGTATGAACTTTATTATCATCCACAAGATACAATACCAAAGTTACTCCTTGACTTAGAAATCTAGGTAATTTACTATGTATTTTTTGTCTATATTTCCTTGATACAGTTTCAGAGATATGCTTAAATGCCATTTAAAATTTTTTAGTTTGATTTTAAATAATGGTGTTGGACATCATACATTTGAAAATTTTGCTTTTTTTTTTAAATGAAACATTACATTTATTATTTCAATGCATTTAAGAATTTGAGTCAAAGTAATGATGGTTTGGGGGAAAATATATTTTTGCCCTGCGTGTCCTAATATTAAAGCTCATTAACATATGACACTTAATTTGATTGACAGCTGTCTAGGAGGTGACATTTTAAGGTGGGCTGTATATAAGTGTTGGATTGACTCTAAACGTGTTATAACTGTGTTGTGAAAGTCAAGGCTAGAAGTAAAGTTTTAAAAAGTGGGTCATGTAACTTTTTTGTGCCGGGTAGGGAAGATTTGTAAGCATTTCACTGCTGCTCACATTTTAACTTGCTCGAAGACTAGTTTTTGAGGTGTGCATGCGTGTACATTCACTCCCAGGGCAGGCAGCCAACTCTCTTGGTTGATGAACTGACAATAAAGAACATATCCTTTGGATTTGTGAAGATAGATTGAAGAAAGAAAAATGCAAAAATGCCTTCTGCATTGCACCATAAGTCATGATAATCATAAAGTTTTAAGCAACTCTTGGAGACCATGGTTTTAGATAAAACACTGATTTTGTTGTTGTTTTGAGTCTCTATCATAAAAACATTTCATTATTTTAATTTTACTCCGTGCATCTAATTTGTATTCTCTGCTACCTGCCAGTGCATCATCTCTTCTTAACATCTGTTGGCTTTTTCTTTGAAAAATTCACATCAGGATGCTTTTGTGTGTTCCCTTTTTTAAAATTTATAAATATTTTTGGTCAAATATAGGTTAATTATGTTGTTTTACAGTACAATTGATTAAAGAAGGCATCTTAAAAGATAAGTCTGTAGTCAGAGGGCTACATATCTCCCATAATGACTTTTTATTACTCCTATAAGTACACGAAAACCCACTTAAGTCTGTTTCATAAATCAGGTAAGGAAGTATAAAGAAAAACATGAAAGAAAAATCAGAAAAGAAAAATATTATATTTGCAACAGAATGAGCAACAAAATTATCTTTCCCTCCTTTTTTCTTTCTCGCTTCACTTCTAAACGACTAGGAGGAAAACATGAGAAAGAACAGAGAGAATGCCAAAGATGGTTGCCACTGGCACCAGGATTGGCATCAGACCCTCTTTGTTTAGCTCAGGATGCCTGTGATTTGTTAGTTGGCATCCGCATTGCAGTGTGGAGTGATGTTACAATATATTGACAATTTCCAGATCTAGAAATGTCAATAGTCCTCTTGGTTATTTATACAAGATCACAAACTGCATCTCTTCTGGATAATGAAATAAAGACCAACATATAATAAAGTTCCATTGTTGACCAACTTCCTATGCTTTCCTTTTTTCCTAATTCTCTTGGTTTAACCCACACTTTTTTTTTTTCTTCATGCCCAGCAGCCTCATCTTTTTGAAATGTGGAAAGAGTTACTAGAGCTTTGACACAAGCTCTAGTGCTACATCTGCATCTGATATGGTTTTGGGAAAAAATTATGCATTCTGAAATCATTTTTGATATATAGTTCATTAGACTTTTGCATCACATGGCTGCAGGGCAGTATTTTCTTTAAAGCTAGGTCTCTTTGTTATTCAGCTTCTTCTATGCATATAGCCTAGTTGGTCGCAATATAGTCCATTTTTCTATTTCTCTATATTAGTAAAGGGTCATGTTCAATATAGTCATTTATAAAATTATGTAAACCCCCTCTCCTCCCCCCCACTTTACCTAAAATATACACATCATTTGGGAGTAACTGCGTTTAAATCTGTAAAATCATTTGATGTTATTGATTCAGAGGCTGCGCTTCGGCTGTTTCGTTGCTACAAGAACCGCCATTTTGTTTGTGAAGTGCCAGGCGAGGGGGAAAAAAAAGGCAGACACTGTGCTTGATGCCAATAATGGTTGCCAGTGGCACCGAGGTTGGCATCAGACCCTCTTTGTCTAGTTGCTGAATGCCTTTGATTCGTTGGTTGGCATCCGCATTGCAGTGGGCACACTGGAAAGTTTTTGACAATCCCTGAATGAAAGCTGCTTGCTTGTTTGCTGCAGCAAACCTTAGCTAATATAAAACCCTTCCTTTTTTTTTCCTTTTAGTTTTTTTTTAATATTTTCGAAGACTGTGACAGATTAAAGGAAAAAATAGCTCTAAAGTGGCCTCCATTTTCCCAAAGATATTAAAGATGTCCAATGATTCTTGGGCAGGTGGTACCTATTCCCCATATTGTCTTTGTTATTACATCCATGAAAGCAAAGCAAAGCAAAACAAAACAAAACAAAAAGCAGGCATGCCTTGCACAGCACACCTTACTGGGACATAATTATACTTACTGTATAAGATGCAGGGTGTAATATGAAAAGGGTGTGGAGGACTAGCCAAATGCAGTAATATGTAATGCATTCATTATGACTGACTACTGCTTTCAGTCACATCACTGCTTATTTCTTAGGTAATTTTTGGTTCTTTTAGTTTCCACACTTCTCAATTTTATAGTAACATGTTGAGAGGACCTTACTTTTCTTTCTGGTTAGTAATGTGCAACAGTGTAAATGGTAAAAAAAAAAAAAAAAAAAAAAAAAAAAAAAAAAAAGAAAACACCAAAAAGAGAAACCATATAATGAGAAAACCGTAATGAGGAAACCTATGTGTTAAGGTCTGATATAAATCAGTCATTCCTGAATGTCTCAATTCTGCATCAAAATGTTGCCAAATTCTTAGTGCACAATTCTGCACACCAGGAAAACCAACAAAAGACTGAAATAATTTTGGTTGAAGTTTCCCAGATAGTTAGCATTAATATTGCTTTCTGGTTAACCACCATTATCTCGTTAATTAATAAGAAGGATTAGCAGTTCTACCCAAAGGGCTGCACAGAAGGAAGTCTGGCGTATGGAAGGGAGGCCTTGAGTTGCCAGGCTGTGTCCTGTCTGAAGGGAAAAAAAGGCACGGTGGGGTGGGATAGCGGGGACTGGGCTTTCTCTGAGGCAGGGAAGGGTTCTGAAGAAACAGAGAGGTCACAACACACTAAGAAGTTTAAAGATCTCAAGAGATAGTAACCGTTTTCATGAATTTAACAGATTAGAGTTTAAACTAAGTCAGCCTAACTGATTTTTGGACTGTACTTTGCACTCTTATTAAACATGTTTTGGAGTGCTAACGAGAGTCCAGGAACCTCATGGTTCTCAGGAAAAAGAAGTTTCCTTTAGCCCTGTGGCACCCTTAAAATGGTGATCCATTGTTAGCCGGAAACTTTTGCTGTTTTATTGTTAGAAACGTTATGATACTTAAAGTACATGTTGAAGTTGTGAAAAATGTGACTTGTTTACAGGGAAGTTGTAATCATTATTATTGTTTTGAAATAGAATCCTTCCTGGTTGTCACATACCATTAGCGAGGAAGCAAATGCTAAGAATTATTTTTCTCCTTCAGTTACTAACTTTTAGAATCCTTTTGGGTAACAGTTATTTCTTTATGAAAAGCTTAAGTAGATAATTGTTTGCAAGTTGACGGTATATTTTAACATTTTAATAAATTTCACTTAATTTGCAAGTATTTCCCATTATGAGGAGAATGAAGCTTTCCTAATTTGTTAAAATGCGGCTTCTCTCTAGGATGATTTGGTGTGCTTGGCATTGTGAAATGCTCAGAGAGCATAAAGTCTGTAAGCATGTTTAATTTAGGGGAACACTAAGTTAAGTTTTCCCATCTAGCATCCTGTCCTTGACTGAACTCATGAACTCCAGTACTCATTTGTTTGCATTCTGGCTCACACACAGTTCACCAGATAAAGAAGGGCTCTTATTGGCATGTCTTGCTCCTAGACTTAATGAGACCTTTGTGGGAACATATATTGTAAGATAAGATACTTAGCAATTTTCTCACTGATAAGAAGAAAACACAGTCTGAGGGGCCAGAAGTTTGCCCTCTATGCCATGATGTCCCTGCCGTAAGATAGCTTGGCTAGACAATTCAAGAGTTAAACTCTGAGGCCCCATTTGTCAGCTGGGAAAGCTTGGCATCTGTGGTCTGATATGGCAGACTAAGCTCTTGCATTGCTGTTAATATGATCTCACTTTTCAAAGGGGACGGGGAGGGGGAGAGAGGGAGGGATGGCTCATTTGTTATATCAATTATGATTTTCGAATAGTTAAAAAATATACAGTGCCCCACTTTCTGGAGGCAGCAAAGGTGGATAAAATATTCCACTTACAGCATTAGGCATCCCTGCCCACTAATATACACAGCACTACACATTTTGTAATAAAAAATATTCAAACAGATAAGGTGTTTGGATTAGCAAATTTAGTGCACTCTATCTCTTGTGTGTGGTAAAATAACTCCATATGTAAAAGAACCAAAATGATGCTTATTACCCAGGAATAATGGTAATTTGGGGGAACTGTGAATCACGGTGACAAGAGATGGTGGTTGGGTCTCCCAAGAGGTGGCTCCCTGACAGTGTGTGCTTGGAGACTTAAAGCTGGGCAGGAGCCATTTAGGGAGGCCGCCTATTGTTGCTGCTTTAGTTCTTTAAAGTTTCTGTTTTCGAAAGTATATCTACCCGTAGATATAATAATAATATGGATCTGGCAGGATTTTTTTATTTATTTGTTTCCCCCTAAATTTGGAATTTAAGGGGAAACTGCCAAAAGGAAATTAGAATTTTAATCTCCCATTAACTTTTTCCTTTTAAAGTTGGCACTATGATCTGAAACAACAATCTAAGATATCTGACTTAGTAAAGTCTTTCTCCTCACAAAATTTTACTGCGCTTGTTTCGATGGAAAACCTAGACCAGTAGGATTAAAAAATAACTCCTTTACATAGCAAGCACTCTTATTCTCCCCCTCTGCCAACTAGTTGGAATTTCAGCACCTGAAAAGGGAGGGACCCAATGGAAGGCTGAGTCAGAATTCTCTGGAATTCTTAAAGTTGATATAAGCAAGTTTTCATTTTTGTCATCCCAGTGGCTTACATGATAACTGACTTTATGATCAGAGGAATAATTATTGCTTTGTGTGGAGCTTAAGGTTTGCAGAGAGTGTAAATAGCACATGAAACACTCATTAAATTGGGAATTCTTAAGTATCTGAAAATTATGGGCAAAGGCAAGGGTGATTCCTTGCTCTGAAACTAGAAATTTCTCTTCAGTTTGTGGAAGAACGGCATTTGCTAGTTTGAAGTCGATGAAAGTAGAACTCACGACACTTGAGGAGTTTTTTAGTGTATGTGCTGTGACAGAGCAAATGGTTAGCCAACATAATGTTCAAAGCAGAGTTTTCCAACTTTTTTTCCTCCATCTTTGTGGAGGAGGAATAATTTTAGAAATCTCAAGGACTAGTGGTTATGCGATCGGAAACTGAAGTTATTACAGCAGCATGCCTCAGTGCCAAGCATAGCGACAGGGGAGCTTCCTTTTAATCATACTCACTTTTCTGTGGCAACGTGGTATGTCGTCTCATTTTAAAGCACATTCTTGGGCCCTTGAACTCTAATTATGTGATGTGGTTAATTTAACTGAATTCAGTTGTTAGGATTTGGCATCGAGAACTTGCGAAAACTAAGTGCATGTAGTGAAGAGTGAGTCTGCGGGATTAGCTTGTATTAGACTGTACATTACAGGATGTAAGGCTAATGGGACTTGAATGGTTGGGCTTTTTGGTTGTTATATTACTCAGAAAATTGGAAGAAATGGCTACCAATTAAACAATAAGGTGGAAAGACCTTGAGGCTGAATTGAAGGCCACACATACAAAAAAAAATTCTAAAAATTTACATTAAGCAATGTTCTATGATGAGAATGCAAACTATTCTTGTGCATAAATACTTTATTTATAATAAAACACTCAGATACACATATTCTCTGTTTATGATGATAGTTTTAAACGGGACAGCATTGATGAATCACAGGGAAATTAAAGAACTCTGAATAAGGGCTATATAATTGAAAATATGGGGTGATGGATGAAGTAATTTTACTAGCTGAGAGTTGCCTGGAGGTTGTATATTTTCAGAATCCCATTTTAAGGCAGTTTGGGGCATGTAAGAAGTTATGGACGAAGCACGAATCAGTTGGAAATGGAATTTGTTTAAGCAAGTGCAAAAAAAAAAAATCAGAATTGCCTTTGGAAAAAAATCTTAATCCAAGTGTTTTCAGTTTTAAAATGCTGGTTAGCTTAAACCCCATTTCCCAAAATAGAAAATTAAATAAACCATTCATTTGGATTTTGAAATACATATATCTTCCACAAAACTACACATTAACATTTAACAAGCATCAGTTAATATTGTGACACTAATAAATATTCAGATGCTGAATGAAGCTGAAGATATTTTTGACTTGATTTTTTTGAACTCACATAGAAAAAAACATGCAGAAAAATGTATTGCTTTTAACAGGAAATGGTACAGCTTAGGGCAAAAATCTAATCATGAGCACAGATGTAAAGAAAGTTTGAAATAGGATGTATTCTATAATTCACGTGAGTAGGGGATTACATTTATTTCTATGTTAATAACATGAGTACGTCAATATGAAGACTGTACCCCTCTATTAGTGAATTCTAAAGTGTGAAAAACGTTCCTGCTTAGGACAACTTGTATTTTATTATTCTGACATCTGCAGTTTCTGGATGGATTACCTTAAATTTGCTATGCTATGTTAAAAGCCTTGTTTTATGAGGTCGGTCTCAGCTTCTGGCCTTGGTGTCAGGAACCCTGCTACGTGATGCAACTTGCCTTGTTAGGTTTAATTGACCAAAGCTGATGTGTTAAAACAATTCATTTGTGCTGTAACTTATGCCCTGGCTAAGTTGCTACCTGAATCCTTTGACCTTGACTTGTCTGGGTCATGAAATGGCTGCAAGCTGTTTGACCTTTCTATTGTGTATTAATGTCACTGTTTCCTCTTATTCTTTTATGGTAATAGCTGACAAAAAGCCCCAGCCCTGACTTTACACCCCAGTGGATTCAAGGCGTCCCTCTGCTGTAGCTACGTCTTCTGTTTGACATGGTCTGGCTGTAGAAGTGACTTTCTTTTGTTTGCTGACAGTGATGGGGACAAATTTGCAGCCCTCCTTGCTACAGGAGGTGGGGGATAGTATTCTGGCATTTGGAGGCATTTGGGATTCTCCTGCTTAGGTTTTCAGTTTCCGTGTTTTATGATGATGCATATCACAATTTCCTTTCCCCCACTCTTCTGAGGTCAACTTTTCAGCTTTTTATATTTATGGCTTCCTTAATAATTACTTTTCAACATTTTGAGCTGGTACAATAAAAATATTTTATTGTCATTATACAGGGTAAAAGTGGTAAATTTAGTTATGCTTTTGGTTACCAATGTATAAGTCCTAAAATGACTGACTCTTAAACTTCACCTATAAATCTTTGTCCAGTATTGGAAAAAGCTATACATTCAACATGTAGGACAAAACCAAAATTTTTTAAAAGTGAGAGTAATGTTGTAACTTTATATATTCCATTTTATAAGCTATAATTTTAGGGGAAGCCTATTCTTCGTGACTTAAATAGCTAAATTTTATGATATAATAGTGAATCATTAGTAAATTTGAAGTTGTATTTCTGTGGGGATTTTTGCCAGTATGTGAAATTAAATATTTATTTTGATGAATATAAAAATTGTTTTTTGTATTCTCTATGAAGACCTCATATGTGAAAATAAAGAATTTTGCCTCTGTTCTTCTTTTCCGAAGCAGTGAAATAATTTTATTTTTAAAATGTTGGAAATGCCTTCTAAAGTGTTAAAACAGATATTTTTATCCTACCAAATTTTTCTTTGCCAAATATGACATTGTAGTTCATGATTTTTCCTATATTTGCCAGATTAAATATTTAAAATCCAAGCTGTTACATTTTATTTTTAAATTATTAGAGGAAAAAAGGAAGTTTAAGTTAGAATGTGCATTTCCTTAGTTGTATGTCGCATACTGTTTATACATGTGTGTGGATACACTGACAGATGAGAGCCAATGTGGTACAGGCACTAGAACCTTGGAAAAAAGCACTAGATGTTTCTGTTCCCATTTAAAAAGTATCTGAAATGGCAGGTGAGAACAGTTTTCTTCTTTCTTTTCTTTCTTTTAGTTGTTGTTGTTTTAAACTATTTCCCCCCAGGAATGTTCAAAAGATCAAGGAATTTAAATGCTTTTCAGCATTAATTATATTGATAATCTAGCATCTTAGCGGTCTGAAGAAGGAAGGGTGAATGCAATGTATTGAATCTGAATTTAGACAGTAGCATCAGTTTCTCTCTCCTCTTGTATAAAAGCCAGTATAGACTAGAAAACATCTCTCTTGCCTTTTTTCTTATTCACTGGTGTCCTCAGTGGTAGAGCCAACACAGTCAGATTTGGAAGTAGTTAGTGGGCTAATGCCTCATAAATGCAGTGGGACTGGGGTACAAGAACAGCAACCAGCCCTTGAGAGTTTAAAGAATGTCTATGACTTCTTCCAGAAGTCAATATGAGTTCCAACATTAAATTCTTTCAAAGTGGATCTCAGCCGTTAAAGAGGTTAAGTTCCAGGACCACGGCTATTTGGTGGGTGCGTGTGTGCATGTTGGAGAGCATTGAAGAGGAGAAGTGAAGTAAGAGAAAAAAAGAGAGGCAGGGCCTAGATCTTTCAGGAATTAGTTAAGAAGGATGGTTCTTTCATAGATTGAAGAGTAAATAACATGCAATTTAAAATATTCCGTCATCCTTTGAATTTTGGATTGCTTTTAGAGTTGAGCAGATTTCCCTTCTTCCTGCCTTTTTAATGTGTATAGAGCGTAGAAAGTAAGTGCACAAATCTGACATTTTGGGTTCTAGTCTTGGTTATGCCGTTTATCAGCTTTGTGACCTTGGCCAAGTCACTTAAGCTCCATGTACTCTGGTATTCCATTTTGTAAAATGGAGATTAAAATGCCTATTTAACAGAGCTGTTTTAGGATTACATGAAATAATTCATGTAAGTAAAACAATAACATACAATAGCTATTATTACTCTCTATAAAGGAACACCGCATAGTGTAGATAGAGTTCCAGAGAAACTACCCAGTTGTGAAAAGAAGGAATGATTGGGTGTTGAAGCAGTAGGTCATCAATTAGTTGTTACGTATCTCAGGTGATAAGACATTCCAAAGAGAAAATGAAAGTCTTGATCACAGTAATGTACATAGATATTTGTTAGGAAATTCTCTGTAGGCACATGAAGTTAGCTATTTGTATATAGTTTTAAAATCTATTTAAATTGTGAGTTTTAGAAATCCTTTATATCAGAATTACCCGAGAATTAATTTCTTGATCAATTTAAGAGTGTTTGAAAGGAAAGAGTAAAATAATTTTATTAGTGGCACTCTGAGTAAGTAATTCAACTTACGTGTAGAATGAAGGGTATTCCTAGCAAGTAATTCACTGTAATTCATTGTAATTCATTGCAATCCAGTAAAAGCATAAGACTCTTATTTACAAGAAAATTAAATTGCCAACATTTGGGAGAATTACACTTATGTTTTAGATTTTGTTGGACAGAAGTGATGATGATGTGGCTAGACTGGATTGTTCTTGAAGAAGAGAGCAAGCTGCTGGTTTTTAGATTTATGTTTGAAAGTGTTTAATTTAAAAATGACCCCTAGATCGAATGTCAACTGTAATTGAAAAAGAAAAAGAAGAAAAAATAAAAATGACCCCTTGTTGCGTTGAAACTCAAGATGTTTAGTTACACATATTGTTTTAACTTTATTGCCATTTAACTCTTCTTTAAGTCAATCTTTCCCATTTGTTCTTTTTATGATGTTAGGAAAATTAATTAAATGATCTCTAGAGGAAAAAAGTTAATATTTCTTACTTAAAGTGATTTCACTTTCACTAAGAACAACTGGAAGCTAAATGGGAAGTGGTTAAAACATTTACTTTTTCTTCCCAAACTAGATTTGGGATTGGTGTTTGACTTTAGTAGCTGTGGTGGTTGAATTCGTGTGGTCATGAAGCCACCTTGTGGGCCAGATCCTTGGGAACTAATAATGGTACTTGTTGTTCAGGGCCAGCAGCTTGCTCCCCTGCCTTGTTTTGCACAGCAGGTTTGGAAAGTGGAGAGATGAACCCATGACCACAATCCCTACTAGGGAAATACCTTAAATTAAATGTCACATTGATGCAGTGCAAAAAAAAAAAAAAAAATCGTATTCTTATATGAAGCATTTTGTAATACCTTAGGGTTTTAGTCAGGAGTTAATACGAAAAGTTATCTCACTGTTTGTTCATCAGTTAAAGGGTAACTAGGGTGTGCAGAAAGCAGAATCAGAATATTGATTAGCTTGTTTAGATTCTGGCACAAAATTTTTAATATCTGTGTCATGCCTTTTCTTTTATAGAATGTACATGGTGTTTAGTGGCTATTCTGTTCATGAGATACAAAAAAAAAATCAAAAAGCATGTGTTATAGTACTTTTAAACAAAGTACATCTGAAAATATTAAAGATACCTAAAATTAATTGCTTTTGATTGCAGAAGGATTTGGTATTTTTGTCTAATACATTGGAGAAACTTTGTTTAAACTTATCTTTTAAAGTTGGTATTGACCTAAAATGGCAACGAATATCTGGTTCTTAAATAATGTTGCTTTTTATAACCTCCTGGAGATACTAGCATACTACTTTAAATTTCCTGATGGTAAAACATTAATATTTTTGGATAAGACTGATAGTTATCATGTAACAATATCTGTTCTATTTACAGTCTCCAAATAAGGGGAAAGCTGCTTATAGTAATATGAGGATCACTGGTCTTACAATAATTAAATAGACTTGTTATACTACATTAATCCCTTTTGGAACATTTGGAATAACTTCTTAGTACTAACAAACACAGCATTAGGGCCTACGATTAATCTGCTTTTTGTATCCAACATTTGTATAATATAGAACATGTGTATAGAGAAATATAGTTTAGGTTTAAGATGAGTTCATAGGAGAACAAAATGAAATTATATTGGACTATTAAGCAAGATGAATACGATGCCAAGCACTGATAAAATATGGAATTCATTTTAAATCAGCATAGGTAGACATATTGTTTTTAGTAAGTGTTTGTTTTTGGTGAATACCATGTTTGAGCTCTCAGAATCACTTCTCCCCTGAGATCTAAGTTTTGTGCATGACCCACCAGATACGTGCAATATGAAGTGGAAACTTGTTCAATCTAATATCCAGGAGGTTGTGTTAACACCTTGTGAGCTGGTGTTTCTTGGTACCTGCCATTGATATAGCTATTTCTCAATCTTAGAGAAAATGACGTAGCCCTATTTTAAAGTCTGGTCCAATCTTGTTTTGTGTTTCATAGAAAGGGTTTAAGTTAATGACAGACTGCATTCACCAATCAAACAGCATATAACAGATTTGTTGAAGGGACTTCTGAGTTAGGATTATGTTTACATCTTCTGTTGTAGAAGCCCCATGAGGCATAATTTCCTCCTCTATGTAGACTCTTTATTGTTGTTGATATGAATTCAACCTTGGGTGCTCCAGTAACAGGGAAAATAGTTCATGAAGGATGAAGCATTAGTTCAGTTTTAGGACAGATTGCATGCGTATGTACAGAGTACTATGGAAATGCTGAGATTGCTGAGTGGTTTGCAGCCATTTTAGACCATGTGCCTGGGACCAGCTAACACATTGTCAGGGAAAAACATGATGTAGCAACAATATTAGATCATGCAAATGAGACTACTGAATAGTAATAGTTATGGGCAATATTTTGGAAAACACTGATTAGTGACAGTTTTATTACAGCAAATGTATGTATCAAGTCCCCAGATTTCATTGTAATGCACTGAAAACAGATGTCAAAGTGTCCCAAACAGAATTTCATGCTTAATCTACATATTGCATGGAAAGTACAAACAAACCATTTAGAATTCTGTTATTTAATCCTTTTAGAAGAGATGAAAATATACAATTTAGATTTACTCCATTCTTTCTTTTAATTTCAGTTTTTGTTTTCTAGGGGCAGATGATAAATTATTTTTTTGTTTGCTATTTTCTTAAGATGCATGTGGGAGAAGACATATCTGCATACGGACATGGTTTTACTTAATGTACTTTGAACTGTAAGTTTCTGAACATAGGTCTTTGCATTAAAAAAAAGAAATTTTAGGTTCTCCATTATTTACTGACTGGGTAAAGGAATTACCTTCTTCTGTTCCTTTGTTTACTGATGTAGAGTTTCATTCTATGCCACATAGTGATTGCAGTAGCATGCTGAAGAGGAAGAGAAGAAAATTGGTAGCTCTACTGCTTGCAGTTACCTGGGAGACTTCGGGCATATCAGTGACTCAGTTTCTTTATCTGTTAAGTGAGGGAATTGGCTTGAGGACTTCCGCTATCCCTCTAAGTAGCTCTGGCATCTTAGGAATTTGGCTGCCGGTTATGTTGGCAGAGGGACGATGCCCTTCATGTTAAGCAATATTTAATAAAGCTCAGCATATTCTTGTTAAATATGAGATTTTAATACATTTTATTTATTAAAGAGAAATAGAAAATGTGTAACTTGACTCTTGAGTAACACTTTCATGTTGCTCAATTCAAAGTCCAATAGTCAAATCGCTGGGTTCAATCTAGATTAAAATTTTCTTTTTTTGAGAACGAGGTCTTTATCCAATATAAATTTAGAGCTGAGAGAATCCCTAGAGACTTTTTCACTTTGCAGCTGTGGGTACTGAGTCTCAGAGAGGCCCAAAGCCACTTTGGTTGTTTGTGTTAGTTTTATTGTTACCTGGGCATAAATAAGCATTAACAATAAAAAGTTATTTTGTAAACATAGTAGCATTTTTTAAGGAATATAGAGGAAAATTGTGATTAAAAGGCTTATATTATCATTTGTAACTAATTGAGGTCAATTGATTCAAGAGTCCAGTTTTTTCTTTTATACCTTTTCATAGGATATATGCTAATGAAGTCAGTCTGCAGCCATGGTCTTCATAAAAATGACTCCTTTCTCCGGTGGATGGAGAATACTATTTAGGTGTGGTCAACTAAAATGGATTTGATGGTGGTTGGAAAACAGCAAGGACCCGTTAAATATGTCCTGCCAGATTTCCAGTAACATCGTAGATCATGTTTGAGATTGATAGTAAGAAAAACTATTTTTTGAAAGTTAGATAGATATTGGAAGAAAAAGTAGACCTGGTTATAAGGAGTTGGTTTAAGTTCTGCTTCCTGGATTTCTACAGGTTTTAGATTCATTTAATAATTATAGTATCTCCATTTTCCTTTGCGGTATATAGCTCTCATCTTAGTTTTAAAAAATTGATTTCTTAAAGTTTAAAACAAACATCTATATACCTTATTTTATTTAAGAAATGTTTTTAAAATTTTAAGAATTTTTCCTTAGTTTAATTTTTAGAAGCCAAAACATATTAACTTCACAAAGAGAACTCAATTTCAAAAGAAAACTTTTGCTAAGGTAAGACTTCTTTTATAACATGAAAGATTTATCTATAAATTATGTTTTATCAATGTCCTGCAGTGTGCTTATATATATCAAGGCATATCTGAATACAATAGAGATTAGTAAGTTTAAGCAGAGATATTAGCAGTATTAGAAAAAGTTTAAAATCAGCTACTTTTAGTAGCTAATTTCCACTTTGATAGTTTATACTTGGGAAAGCTTGAAAGCATGTTCAAAGGCACAATTGTAGATAGAAAAATAGAAGAATAAAAGATGGTTATTATGCAAGTGCATGACACCAAAATCAATGGAAAAGTTATGAGAGCACACTATTAAATAGATGATATGTATTTGTTGGATGAATGAGTATAATTTATTTAAACTGAATATGGATAACATTGAGGAAAATGAGATGAATGTTACTGAGGTAATACAAGGGAAGCTCCTCAAATGGGAAAAATCTGTTTTTTACTGAGACTTTTTTTTTTTGTATCTCCACTCATATAAGAAATGTCATTCCTACCTAACATATGCTTTAAATTTCAAGAATGAGTGAAATGAGACTATATGAAGTACAATATCCACATTAGCAATAGAGCTCACTCTAGAATCAAGCTGTAGGTTCAAATGTTTGTTTTACTGCTATTTACTATGTGATTGGGTAAATTAGTTATATCTTCTAAGATTTGATTTCTTGAGCTCTGCAGTGGACACTGACTTTATTTGGCAGTTGTGAGGGTGAAATGAGAAAGTTCTTCTGAGGTGCTTAAAGACCATGCCTATCATATTGTAGGTACTCAATAGGATGTTTGCAATTATTGCCATGAATTTTAATCAGCAACCAGTACAGTGTCCGCTGTGTTAGGTACTGAGTCCTTATTTGTTCAATGAATGAATCCTCACCACCTAAGCTGAGGATTCTGGAAGACTTGATCTCAAAAGAGTTTTGAGAGGCAGAGCATTAAGTTAGGGACAATATTATGCCAAAAGTGGGAAGACAAAATCATAATATAGTAAAAATTAAAATACAGTATTGTAGTTGCTATGTAATGTCTCACATTGATCCTAAAGAAGTGAATAGTAGAGAACCACAGCAAATCATAATGCTCATTTTAGTATTAGTGACTTAAAGAATAGCCTTTCCTAGGAGCATGAAGACATGTTGGACTCCTATAAAAATTTCTTCTTAAAATGCAGTATATTTTACTACTGTCCATTTTTTATAAGGCTTTTCATTTAGGTTATAAGGAAATCCCAGACATAAACATAATCAGAAACAAAAGAGAATATACCCATAACTGTTGCCTAGAAGGAAATACTCGAGGCAATGGTATTTATCCAGGAAACCAAGACTATAAAATTCCAAGCCTTTTCAGAGGCTCGAATGGTGATACATACTTTTTCCTCTTTTATGTCTCTGATAGTGCTGAATTATAGTCCCATAAAAAATTTGGAAGCGATATCTCAGCATTTTCTGTAAGTTTAATCTCTGAAGAATAATTTTGACTCTTTAGCCTTGTTTATTAGAAATGCTACAAAAATTTTTAAAAATCTTTATTAGTGATATACTTTAAGTGCCTAAAAAATTTGGGTGTTGGCAACTTTTCCTCAACTGTCACTGAATAATGACCTTTATCTGGTTATTATTCATTTGATCAGTCATTTGATTTTTCCAAAGTGTGTATGTATGCACATATATGGTATATTAATTTTTGAAAATTCTGTATATGATTAATATGATTTCACATACATCATATAGTCAAGGAAGTAGACATGAATTAATAAAATGTGTCTTTTGTGGAAAATTTATAACTCTTGGGATAAAGATGGAAAAGGGTTGAGAAATACATTGATTGAGTAGGAGCTCTGTAGTAAGTACTTTCAATGTTTTAAAGAGTTAGGGAAAAAAATAGTTAAAAAATAGATGGCTGCTCCCAAATAATGTACAAGTAGAAAACAGAGGACAATGGTCACTTGCAGTGTTTATGAGAAGGAAAAATGCCAGAGATAGTGGAACAAGTATACCACTAACTAACAGTCTCATCAACTACTATATATAGTTAGATTTGCTGAGCTCTCTGGGAGGAGACCCTGTGGGATTGGAATGGAAAGGTCACAGAGAGGAGGTGAGTCTTAAGCAGGGTTTTCTCTGGGGTTGTAGAACAAAAACAAAACAAGATGAAACAGATAACCAAGAATACCTCTTATATAAATGAACTCTATTTGTCAATAATATATACTATACTGAGAATTATATACTTTGCTATTTTTGACAACTAACTTGTTTCGTTTTTTAAAAAATGGTTAATAAAAGAACAATAGGAAGCTTTGGCCCAGATGCTAAAATTCTCAATACTAAATGGCTTTGATTGATTAATCTCTTTCCTTTTTTAACTGTGGCTAGTAATATTGAATTCTAATATCTGAATCATTCTTATATTTAGCTTAGCTCTTGGATTTAAGTATAATCCTATATACATTGTTTAAAAATGTATTATATAATATCTTTTTATTCTAGTATTTTATCATTTATAATCTTGAATGAGAAATGTGAATACATATTTGTTATGTGTTATATATTTAATAATTTGTTTTATATATTTTAGAATTGAGAAGTTAATTTTATAGAGTTTAAAAAATCTGGAAAGCAGAATATTCTGCAAAAAATATTTTATTAAATATTCTGAAGGTAGCTGAATTCAATCTTGTGTCCGGTTTACATCACTTATTATTATTATTTCAAAAATCAAGTGTGGCTCCCAAACTAAGTAGAAAAAAAAAGAATTGTTTCAGTGTGATGAGGTGTGTTTTAATCAGTCTGAAGTATGGGATCTGATGCAATATATACTTTTGTTACTAAAAGCAATGAACTGATGTAGTGATACACACAATAAAATAATTCCAGCTTTATGTTTTGAATTTTCCTAATACATTTTGCTCTTTGTAAGTAATACCTACTTCAGAGCATAGTGTTTCTTCATTGATAGAGAAAAAAAAATGAAAACTATGAAAATCCTTTGACTGTAGTAGCTATATTAGAGCTCTTTTAACGTAATTCTCACACTTTAAAGGTTACCAGCCTTAGCTCCTGAAGATAGAATTGAATCTAGTGTATGAAATTCTCAGTTCCTCTGTGCTCCTCACACCCCCTCAGACAAATAAAAAGTGAATGTAAGTTCTTAGAGGGCAATGATCAGATTTTCTCTTTTTTCAT